>NC_043706.1:61139658-61235032 GCF_006229205.1 Suricata suricatta
GTCTAAGAAAAGGTCCATCAAAGAGGGACAAGGCAATGTATTGAAGTGTAATTAATCAAACTGAAGCAAACAAATAAAAAAAGAAAATGCAGAATAGTTACAAGGAAAAAATTAATATAACAATAGTAAGGTGCATGTTATAAACCAAATTTACAAGGTAGAATAAACAAACTCTAAACAATGAGTGTTAGAGGAACTGCCCAGGGCTTTAGTTTCTCATGAACTTGCACTAACTCTGGAAGGGTAATGATAATTAGTAACCTACTTCCTCCCTTCTTTGACTTTCTATCTCAAAACAAAGCAGGTCAAATGAAAAAAAAAAGTTAAAGGCCATGTGAGAAAGAGTTCATGATAAGACAACAGAGGTGCTCTGTGTCTAAAGGAAAAAAAGGGAAATACAGTTCTTAAAATCAGATAGACTCTGAAGATAATAAAACAATTAGAACTGATAAAGAACCTTATTTCTTAACACTTTTCATTATGGTATTGTTTGTGTGATATATATATTATTAATACTTCTAGTGTCCTCTTTCCATAATCATCTAGGTCAGATGTGGGTATAAATGATTTTCAGATGTGTATTCTTAGTACATACCATATCACAAACAAAACAAAACAATGTCTTTTGAAAAGCTAGCCACACACATGGCATTTAAACCCATAATGGTAGAGTAAATAGTAATAACTTTTTTAAAGTTTGCTTATTTATTTATTTTGAGAGAGACAGAGTCGGTGTGAGTGGTGGAAGAGCAGAGAGGGAGGGAGAGAGAGAATCTCAAGCAATCTCCCTGATGTCAGCATAGAGCCCAATGTGGGGTTCAAACCTATGAAACCATGAGATCATGCCCTGAGCTGAAACCAAAAGTTGGACCCTCTAATCCACTGAGCCATCCAGGCACCCCAATAGTAACAACTTTCTAGCTAGACCAATGTAAACTATGACATAGATACCTCTTATATTCTACAATAACCTATTCATCTTTATTACTTAGATTTTTTTTCTAATTACCAATACTTTTATTTTTCTGGAACCTATGCAATCAGTTCTTTGCCAATTCTTTACTACTGTTATTTGAATTTAAGAAAGTTGCAATGCAAGAAAGGATATAGTTTACAATTATATTTGAGGATGAGAGTACTAAAAATCTGATGATGCTTATGAAAACCAGGCAGATACTTGAGTCATAGTTGCTTTCATGACCTTATTAGGTGCCTAATAAACTAAACTGATTCCTAAAACTCCCATCCTACTAATTCTCAACTTCCATTATACATGCTATTTTAATAAATTATTTAGTTTCTGTTGTTCTAAGTTCTTAGAGTTTTCCACATCACAATTCTCTGGTTTCCAGTGTGTTGTTTCCTGTCATGAGATTACTTAAAGTAGTTTGTTTTTATTGTTTTTCAAAGAGGCAGGCCTACCAGTGGTGCTTAAGGATATTTCACAATGCTAGTTCTTTCCTGTATACGCACACACACATATACATACACGTACATACCCACAGGTAAGTACACACCCCCACGTACATACACACACCTACACACGTACACACATACACACGTACACACGTACACACACACACACACACACACACACACACACACACACTTCTATATACGTAAACTCTTAAAAAGAGCTGGACCCCAGCCAGAACTCTTTACACAGTTGAGTTATAGTGGCTACTTCTGTATATACTAGGTAGAGAAGCAAAGAGAAGAGGTCGACCTGCCCCTCAGACTGATAGCCTTACTCCTCCTGGCACACTGGTCGTCCTTCCTACAGGTTACGGCCTGTCTCTAGACAGACTGGCCCAACCACAAAGTTGTGTCTGTTGAAGTGAAACTTGCCCAAAAGGGTGTGTGTTGGAGCAGACAGGCATGGGGGAGGAGAGGGAATTGAAACAGGGAAGTGGATCCTCAAAAGAGATAAAATTCAACCCATCTAAATGCTATATATATTAAGTCAGGCAAATCCTTGTGATTTTTTTTTTACTGATATTTTGCTCTAAAAGATAGCAATATTAACATAATCTAGAAAAGATCAACTTTAGTAAAACATCATTAAGTGGGAGATGTATAACTAAATATTATTGAGAAAGAAAATTTTTGAGGCTATTTCATACATTTAAGTTTAATGAAGTTCCAAATGTATAGAACCACTACCTGCCTACATTAAGTAAACACAAGCTGAGTGACTGGGAGGAGTTAAAAAAGAGTCACTCAAATATTTTAGATTGTTCATTCCTTATATACATTTGGTTTTATGTGTGAGAGTGTTTGTCACCCTGATTCAGAATGCAATGTCTTTTAATGGTACTTGTGACATCATTTTTTTTAAGCCTGCCAAATAATTTATTGTGGAAGAGCTAAAAAGTTGCTCTAATTTGCTAATATTTCAAAGAATTTATTTCCTCAGGGAAAGAACTGGAAAGATTGGTTCCAAATTTAAAATGTCAAAACTGGTAGTTTAGCACTCAAAAATGAGTAATTACATGGAGTTACCAGTGATATTTTAAAATTCATATTCTGGCTATATATACAGGGTTTTTCTGGGCAAAATCATAGTAAGTATACCAGAGTGAGCTAACAATCTTCATTCCAAAATGTTCCCCCAAATAATTTCTGAACCATATGGTAGAAATGTGAAATAGATGACTAAATTTGCTGTCATCTTTAATTATTGTTAATAATAAAACCAACAGAGAGAGCTAGACTTTAAACACTAATACCTTAGAAATATGAACTTACATGAAACTATATAGAAATACTCTCTCAAAATACTCTTTTTCTTAAAAAATAAAAAGCAAAGTTCAGAGATGAAGGGAAGAAACAAATATTGAGTGACACTAATTGCCAGCCAGTCACTGAGCTAGATCTTTTACATAGCTTAGATCGTTTAACAATATATAGTTAGGTAGAAATGTTCTACAGCAGAGATGTTTAGTTTTTATTTTTCTAAGCTAGCGTAACTCTTGACTCACATGTTCATAATGCAAAGATTATTTGTCCTGCCCTATGTTTCTCTTGCACAAGATTTTCTTCCTTTTGTACGTTCTATTTCTTGACTCATCATCTGCCCCAGGCTTGTTGTGGTACAGTCTCCAGAAGACTAGTTTAACATCCTAATGAGTCATGTTCCTCTTCGCAGTCAACTGAGCAGGATATCAAAGCTTCTTTATCTTTCTGGGTGGATACAGAGTCATTAAGCATAAATATGCCAATAGACTTGTGGGTGGGTTCAGTTATTAACTTGGTGAGCCTCCACCCAGCAAACTATTCTAGGAAATAATTTGATGAGTCAGGTGTTTTATATTCATATTTCAGCAAGCCAGTAATCTCCCTAAGTGCTGCTGCTGACGGCTTAATTCCCCCTGGAAAGTTTGCCATCTCATCTCCATTAGTGCACAACCACCGAAGCTGACAGATGAAAAGATGCATTGTCAACAGAATCGTTTTTTGTTTTCTTTTAAACAGCATGGCCTTGCTTGTTATAAAGGCCAGTAAATCTTTGTTTGTTTCAACTTCGACGAGGCTGTGAGCTGTGATGAAGCACAGAGTTGCATCCCAACTTAGGGAGGATGGACATGGGGAATTGGAAGTGAGAGTCTATGATGATCACATATGGCCCCAATCTGAGAAATCCTCCTGCTCCTGAAGGGAGAACAGCACTGGGAGCATATGCCCTTCTTTTGACTAAGAGAAGAGACTAGATTCATGGCTATGTTTTCCTTAGAGCAGCCTGTGATGTGACAATGACAAGTGATACAACTTCTTTGCCACTCCTCCCTCCAACCAGACACGAAGGGGTGGAGGGTGGGTGAGTGAGGGGACACAGCAAGTTGGCGACCTCCATTTTCATAGAACAAATATAACCAGGTTGCATCCACTTTGGAGCTGAGTTCACTCTTAATTCATAAAACACCAAAGCAATATTTCATTTCCTAAGTGCAAGAACATAAAGGGAACTTAATTTTTTAGGCAAAAACTCCTGACATCAAATGAGTTAATTTTGTATTGAATTCTTACCATGAAGTTGGTGCTGAGCCAACCAAGCACCTTACCTGCTTTTGCTCACAACAAAGTTTGCCGTAATTCCATAAAATAGCCATTATTTCATCATTTCAAAGATGAAGAAACTTAAGACAGTAACTTGCCAGAGGTCCACAGCTGAGGCAAAAATTAAGTCAAAGTTTTGTTTGTTTCTTTTTAAGAGCCAGAATTTTTATTTTTTAATGTTTTTATTTATTTTTGAGAGAGAAACAGAACGAGTGAAAGAGAGGCAGAAAGAGAGAGACAGAATCCAAAGCAGACTCCAGGCTCTGAGCTCTCAGCACAGAACCTGATACGAAGCTCAAACTCACAAGCCGTGAGATCATGACCTTAGCTAAAATTGGACTCTCAATCAGCTGAGCCACCCAGGTGCCGCAAGAGCCAGAATTATTGACAAGTATATTATATTGCCTGTATAGGAACTAATTAAATAAAACTAATGTAACTAGCATGCAACCTACATAATCTTATAATTAGTTGTATTATGTTTATATTACAGCTTGTTTTGATATAAATATTTTACAAATTTTATTTTAAAAAATCACAAGATAATGAACTTTTCAAAGTAAAAATTCTACAACAATGAAAAATAACTCTATCAAACTATGGCTAAAATTCCTAATATAAGTAGGATCAAGATCCACTTTCAAAAGCAGTGATCCCACTGAAAGCCACACAGGGAAAAAAAAAACCAAACAAAAAAAAAGGCAAAATAAACAGATTTGACAAAGGTGGGTTGTCAGGGCTCAGGTGTTCATTATATTTCTCTCTATATTTCTATGTTGGTTTAAAATATTTTACATAGAAATATGTTCATAAAAACCAGGTCATTACCTATGCAGAACTTCTACGGTATGTATTCTGGCCATTATCCTTTCCTTGACTATTCCCCACATAACCTGTGCAGGCTCTGACTTGGTGTCTAAGTCATAGGCATAACCAAAAATAATAAAAAATAATATATACAAGGCAAAAACCTATCTTAAGTAATAAAATATAAAAAGACTCTAAGGCCAGATGCTTTTAATAAATTATTTTAAAATCCTATGCAATATAACAACCACCACCACCACCACAACAAAGCTTCCAAATTAATTTTACAAATTTAGTACAAACCTAATACCAAAAGATGAAAAATGCAAAGAAAAGGAGGGAAAGGGCATAGGGGAAGAAGGGAGACCCTATAGAAAAGAAAAAAAGAAAAAAGAGAAAGAAATTAAGCAATATATGTTTGTGAAAAACAGAAAGAAAGAAAGAAAGAAAGAAAGAAAGAAAGAAAGGACAGGAAATTAAACACAATATATTTATGAATATAGATGGAGACAAATGTTTAAAAAAATATGGTAAATTAAATTAAAAAGTACATTAAAAAATCAACCCCCCCTAAAGAAATTTTACTCTCATGAAATGGAAGGAAAAGTGTACCTAATATATAAAAATACACACATGCACACACACATATGCACACACAATGGAATCTTACTCAACCATAGAAAAGAATGAAATGTTGTCATTTGCAATGATGTGGATGGAGCCAGGAAGTATTATGCTAAGTCAGTCAGAGAAAAACAAATACCATATGATTTCACTCATATGTGGAATATTTCTTTTTTAGTGTTTATTTATTTTGAGAGAGAGAGAGAGATAGTGAATCCCAAGCAGGCCCTATTCTTAGCATGAAGCCTGAAGTGGGGCTTGATCCCATACCATGAGATCTTGACCTGAGCTGAAATTGAGTTGGATGTTTGTCTGACTGAACCATCCAGATGCCCCTCATATGTGGCATTTAATAAACAAAACAGATGAACATAGGAAGAAAAAAGAGAGACAAACCAGGAAACAAATTCTTAACTATGGAGAACTGAGGGGTACTGGAGGGGAGGTGGGCAGGGGAATGGGTTAAATGATTGATGGGTATTAAGGAGGACACTTGTGACGAGCACTGGGTGTTATATGTAAGTGGTGAATCACTAAATTCTACACATAAACTACTATTAAACTGTATGTTAACAAACTTGAAAAAGAAAAAAGTATGTAATAAATCTAAATAAAAAGTTGAAAAAGGAAACAAGGAAGTACCTCATAAATTTAACACCAATTGTTGATTTTTTAAACACCCACAGTAAACTAGGAGTAGATGGATATTTCCCAAACATGATTTTAAAAATATTATCTGTTGTATTAGTTAAGGGAACACTAGTTGCTGCAAGAGATAAACCCTAAAATCCCTATGGTTTAACAAAATATGTTTATTTCTTATTCCTATGATGTCCAACCACTGGCAACATCAAAGCAGGTGAAGAAGGTGGTTCTGGAGCAGAGTGTATGATGTACTGTCCCCATGATCATTCAGAGATTCAGGCTAATGGAGCCCTTGCCAACTTCATTACATGACCTCAGAGGCCACCTTGAGAACTGGCATCTAATCCGCAAACAAGGAGCAAGGGAATATCATACATGAGATATTTGTGACGTGCATTAGGTCAAGAAGTGGCACCCATCACTTCTACTAGCATCCTGCTAATTAGGGCTGACTCACATGGTTGCTTCTAACTGCAAAGAAGGCTGGAAATGTGATCTATTTGTGCCAGGAGAAGAGAGAAACAGGTTTGGACAGCTAGCCAGCTTCTTCCAGGTTTATCCTCCTGGTCATCATATAGCTTCCACTCTTCTCCCCACACAGAGCTATGTATCTTCTTCCCAAGAGAAACAATTCAAAAGCCCATACAGTCACTGAATCTGACTCAATATCCATGATCTCCAAGAGATGTTCTTTCTCCTTCTGGTAATGGTGTGGTCTGATAGTCCAGCAACCTATAAACTAAAGTGATAAACTACCTGCCCATTTTCCTCACACACATATGTCACTCCATAAAATGGGAGTCATACTTTCTGTGTTCAACTCCTTTTTGTCTTTTATCCTCATCCTAGTCTTGGTACTTTGGAAATACTCTTGTCTAAGTAAAAACCTCGATCTCTACTGGATAACAAGTAGCAGTTCTCATCTCTCAAAAGCTGCCTCAGCCACCTTATTTAAACATTCCATTTGCTCCACCTGCTCCTTTGCACCTTCTGCTGCTATTATTTCCATCCCAGATGCAGAGTTTATAAGCCTTTATAAGCCTTGCTAAGAAATCTGCACTTGACCCTAGATAGCTACCAAAGGATTTTAATCATAAGCATAAAAACATACTAAAATTTGCATTTTAGGAAAATCACTTAGCAATGGGGAGGATGGCTCTGCATAAACTGAAGCAGAAGACATTCAGAGTAAGCTAGAAGAAAAAAGAAGAAGAAGAAAATAGAAGAGGGAGGAGGAGGAGAGGAGGAGGAGGGAAAGGGGAAAGAAGAAAAGGAGGAGGGCTAATTTTGGGCCTTGTTATTATTAGTGAAATGAAACACAGTTTTAGAAAAATTACTGTATCCAAGGGACCTTGAACATATCAGTTCAGGAATGTTAAAGCTCCTTCATTTGTCTTGTAGAAATAGAGAAGAAGATGAGCTAAACAATATCTTCATTTAAAATAAAAAATCATGTAACACTGGATTTTATCCTCTCTCTGCATCTAAGAAAGATAGATGATTAGTTTGTTTGCAAAGGATTCATTAACTAATTTCAAGCAGGACTAATTTTATTACCCTATTATTGTACTGTGCCTAGCAAGTCTAAAAATAATAGATTAACCCTTTAAGGATTAAAAAAAGGTAAATGAGTTCAGTTTGAAATTTTTTCTTAGAGGTCCAGAATTCTAAATTAAATATTATCTTACCATGCATTGTTAATGAATTGTTTCATTAAATAAGATAAGATATGTGAAGGCATAATCATAAAGTACAACATTTATTGAAGTCTGCTTTGTACAAGGCTCTATACCCAGATAGAAAGAAGAGCAAAATAAGTTTTCTATCTTACAGGAACTTATATACTAACATATATACCAAAAAAACTCAATGTAAGATGAATATCCTCTTATGCCAGAAAAGTACATAGGAAGTATTTGTGATTGCCCTGTAAATACAATCACTTTGGCCAGAAAAAATAAATCAGATTCCAAGTTGAGGATTTATAAGTAACTGAGCAGATCAAATAGGCCCCAAATCTACCCTACTCCTCCCCTTTCTACTTAAGTAAATAGCCTGAGAAAACATCAAAGCATAGTGAAAGCAATGAAAGCAATAAGTGGAGTAGAATTGATGATGTTATTGACACAGGAGACTCACAGACCTTGAAGTTTATGACATTGGCATCCTGCTCACAGTACAGAAGTAGAAACTGAGGGCTAGGGTGCTTACATGGTTAGCCCAGATTCACACAGTTTTTCAAATCTGAAAACAATGTAACAATAGTCATTTCACTTTACCAAATTGACAGGTAGAAGAATAGTCTTCCCTGGACAAAACTCAATATTTATGCAGTAGGTATTTTCTGCATGTAGATGTAATCCAGCTTAAACCTTTTATACTTTATGAAAGTATATTGAGGGAAGGGAGAGTTTCAGAAAGAATATTTTCAACCTTTAATCTTTTCTACCTACCTACATTCTTACTGTGGTAAGAACAATGTAAAGCAAAAATTGTCTAGGAAACTGGAAGACCCTCTCTATGCTAAGACACTAGAAAATGCTGTGGCATGAATGTTCTTGGCTTAGTCTATTTGGGCTGTTATAAACTATACTATAGACTAGATGATCTATAAACAACATAAATTTATTTCTCATAGTTCTAGAGGCTAGAAGTCCAAGATCAAGGTGCCAGCACATTCATTGTCTTGTGAGGACCCACTTCTTCATTCACAGATGGTACTTTTTTACTATATCCTTCCATTGCAGAAGGAGAAAAGGAGCTTTTCTGGGCTACTTTTAAAAGGGCACTAACCTTATTCATGAGGGAAGAACCCTCTATGACAAAACATCATAGAGTACTCATAAGGGCTTTGCCTTATATTAAGGAAAAATTAGTCATAAACTAAATTCTCCTCTTATATCTCCTGACAAAGCATAAAAGCAAAACTTGAAAGGATCAAACTGTTTCCAAACAACTTAGTTGCACTCCAAAACAAGATCAAGAATACTTACAGGAACACAAAAGTGTTTGAAGCACAACAAAGTGAAATTTACAATGTTGGCAATCAAATAAAAGGCATTCAACCAGAAAAACACAATGCATCATAGGGAGAAAAATCAATCCATTGAAATTGACCCAGAAATGATACAGATAATGACACAGATTATTAGGACATTAAAAGACATAACTATATTCATATACTCAAGAAACTAGAGGAAATATTGAACATGTTAAGTGAAGATACAAACAATATAAAAATTATATCAAATAATTTTCCCTATCCTATATTAGAAAACCGCAATGTGTGAAATGAAAAATACACTGGAAATGATTAACATCACAATAGATATAGAAATATTGCTGAACCTGGGAACATAGTAATAGGAACTATCCAAAATGAAACACAGAAGGGAAAAAAAACTGAAGAAAATTTTAAAAAGAACACAAATAAGCTGTAGGACTACTGTAAGGCATCTAAAATATGTGTAATGATTGTTCCCCTCAGAAAGGAAAGAAGGGTAGAGAAGAATATTTAAATAAATAATGGTCAAATGTGTTAAAAAATAGATGAAAAATGTAAATTCATAGATCCATGAACACAACAAACCTGAAGGACAAAAAAACAAGAAGACAATTACACCAGAACACATCATGATCAAATTGCTTAAAATCAGGAATGGAGAAAGGACAGGGGCAGTGGAAGGTATATTATACAACCAGAACACCAATAAGGATAACTGCAGATTTCTTGTTGGAAATATGCAAGTGAGAAGACAGTAGAGCAGCAACTTATTTTAATTTTTAAAAATGTTTTATTTATTTTTGATACAGAAAGAGACAGAGCATGGGGGAGGTGTAGAGAGAGAAGGAGACACAGAATCTGAAGCAGGCTCCAGGCTCTGAGCTACCTGTCAGTACAGAGCCCAATGCGGGGCTCTAACCCACGAATGTGAGATCTGACCTGAGCCACAGTCAGATGTTGAACCTACTGAGCCACCCAGGCACTCCTAGAGCAGCAACTTAAAACACTAAGAGGGAAAAAAGTGTCAATCTAGAATTCCATACTCTGTGAATAAACAAAATGAAGTGAAGATGTTTTCAGACATACAAAAGCAGAGATGCACCATCAGCATACCTGCATTAAAAGAAATGTTAGAAGAACTAGGAATGATAACAAATGAAAATTTAGAAGAACACAAAAACATGAAGAGCACTAGAAATGACAACTATGGGGTAAATACAAAAGAATCTCCCTAATTACTCAAATTAAAAATAATTGACTGTATAAAACAAAAATAATAATACATTGCAAAGTTTATAATACATGTAGAAATACATGTAAAATGTATGACAATAACTCAAAGCCTGTGATGCTTTGCAGAGTTTTTATACTGCATGTGAAGTGATATAATATCCCTTAAAAGTAAATGGTAATAAGCTAAAAATATATATGTTAACCCTTAAACTATTATACCATAATAAAGAGCAGTGGTTAATAAGCCAACAAAAAAGATAAAATGTAATCTTGTAAAAATATTAATACAAAATAAGACAAAAAGTAAGAAAAAAGGGAAAAGAACAGAAGATACAAACAAAGCATCAACAGCAAGATAGTAGATTTAAACCCTAACATGTCAGTAACTACACTAAATGCAAATAGTCTAAACATTCCAATTAAAGGCAGATTGTCAGTTTGGATTAAAAAAAGCAAGGCATATATATATGATGCATACTTTCAAGAAGCTCACTTTAAATATAGACAGACACACATTGGTTAAAAATAAAATGATGAAAAAAGATATACCATGATAACATGAGTTAAAAGAAAGAAAGTTGGAATGTTGGTATGAATACTAGACAAAGTAGATTTCACAGAAAAAAAAAAAAAAGAATCACCAGGATCAATGAGGGACATTCATAATGACAAGTTATATATAATATGTTATATATTTCATAAAGAAAACCATAGTGATCCTAAACATACATACACTTAATAAAAGGACTCAAAATACATGACAGTTGGTAAAGCCACAGGCAGAAATATCAAATCCATAATTATAATCAGCAATTTCAACACCTAATTCTCAATAATGGATAGAACACATAGAAATCAGTAAAGGTATAGAAGACTTCAACAATACTACCAAACAACTTGACGTAAATGACATTTATAGAATATTCCCCTTAACAGAAGAATACCTATTCTTTTCAAATGTGCACAGAATATTTATGAAAATCACTCATATTCTGGGCCATTTAAAAAATGTCAACACATTTTAGAGGATTCAGGTCATACAAAACATATTCTCTGAGTCATACGAAATATCTCTAAAAGTGTCCTCAAATATTTTATAACTAAGTATCATACTTTTAAATGTGTTATGGGGCTCATGAAATTAGAAATTAGACAGTATTTTGAACAGAATGAAAATGAAAATAAACATGACAAGATTTGTAGGATTTGACTAAGGCAATACTTAGAAAAAAAATTTAAGTATACTAACACTCATATAGAAAAGAACAAAGGTGTCAGTCACCTTTAACAGCCTGAGTTAAATTAAAACAAGAATAACAAAACCCGAAGCAAGCAGAAGAAAGTAAATAATAAAGACCAAAGTGGAAATTAATGATGTAGAAAACAGAACAATAGATAATATCAGTGAAAACAAAGCTGACTCTTGGTAAAAGATTAATAAAATGGACAAACTTCAAGTCACACTGATCAGGGGAAAAGAGAAGACACAATTACAGCAATATCAAGAATGAGAGATGTGACATCATTACATTTATCTAAGAAGATCATAAGAGGAGCACCTGGGTGTCTCAATCAGTTAAGCGTCTGGCTTCGGTTCAGGTCATGATCTCACGGTGCATGGGTTCAAGCCCTGCATCAGGCTCTGAGCTAGCTCTCAGCACAGCTAACTGCTAGCTCAGAGCCTGGATCCTGCTTCAGATTCTGTGTCTCCCTCTCTCTCTCTCTGACCCTCCTCTGCTCTCACTGTCTCTCTGTCTCTCAAAAAAAATTAAAACATAAAAAGATCATAAGGTAGTATTGTAAAAAACATTATGCCAAAAAACGTGATAAGTTAATGAAGTGGACAAATTTTCCCTGAAAGACACAAACTATCAGAGCTCGCTCAAGAAAAATAATAACCACAGTGTATTATATCTAAAAAATAAATTTTTAATTAAAACCTCAAGCTCATATTAAGAGTAAAGTAAGCCCATGGGCATATATTTTCTTTGAGAAGTTTCTATAAATAGAATCACCCATAAGCTAACCATTTACTCAGCTCCCAGATCACTTTAGGTTGCATTTGTTTCTAAATAAATTGGGAGTGAGGAAGGGGGGTGGGAGGAATGGTTTAGGTAGCTTTTAAAGACATAATGGAAATAATGAATAAGATTTGTATTTCCTAATACAAAGCTTTCCTTTTTCTGTACCCAAGATAAATTTGGCAACTGCTACATGTTTAAATCAATCTAAGGATAAATAAATTTGGTAGTTGACCATGAAAGAAAGCATAATGATAACTTTAATATAGAAAAATTATTTATTATAGTTCCCCCTCTGCACCCCCATCAATATTCCCAATGTAAAACCTAAGAAGTAGACAGTTTTTCTGCTGAAGAGATATATTTTCAAATATATGAGTTAATTTTGCGTTCCCTATGGAGGTCTGCAAACTGACATAGGAGATTTGAGTTGTATGTTTTGTTTATCAAAAGGGTTTAGGCACTGATTATGAATGCTTCTTGTTATAAATTCAGTTGATCTTATCAATCTATCATTACTTCTTATTACTCGTGCCAGTGACAGGAACAATCAGAAAGGGATACCTTTTTTTTTTTTGGTAAAAGATCTTCGTAATAATTTCACATCCTCATGAAGCAACTTTTTATTATGATACCTTACAGATCAAGAAGCTAGAAAACAGTTATGCAAATATATAAGAAAATTGATATTAGAAAGATATTTTGAATTTTTGACTATGTCCTCATCTATGAAGTTACTAATATGGCTGTGAGGTCCTTGGCCTAAGTAACTGCTGGGGGAAAGAGGGCAATTAGAAACTAGAAGGTTGGGAGAGCAACGGAGCTGTGTGTGATTGGGGAAAGTGGAGCAGGATGAGTCTAGTTTGAGACATGTTGAGTAAGAGGAGTCAGCACTATGTGTGATGTCTGATATGTGACAAGGTCTGATATGAAGCAGAAGTTATCTAACTAGAGTTGGCTTAAAGATCAGTAGTCAAGATTAGAATGCCTGAGTCATTAGAAGATTGAGATTCTTGCCCTAATATGTTTGCTATCACAGATCAAATAGTAACTAATATAAATATTATTTTTAAAAAAACAAGGTAAGCTTCAAGCATATAAGGAAGAGAATAATTCAGGAATCATTTAATTACTGTTACTTGATACTAGATAATTATGCTTCACAGGAATGATTCCATGGGATGGTGGTGGGAGGACTGTCTTCTGTCTGACAGATTCTCTCTGAATTATCCAAGCAGACACTGTCTGGAAATCCAGATAATCTGAGTTGCAACTCAAAAGTCACTGCTTGTCTGCTCCTTTCACAGTGTACAACAAAACTTGTTTGCAGTGTAATCAGTTATGTAACTATCAGGGTTTTTCCCCCTGTAATATCATTGTTAAAGACTACTGTATAAACATTTTAAAAACTATTTATTTTACATAGACTCATAGCTTCTTGGCCTTTTGGCTAAGATCAAGTGTATTTTACATAGACTCAAATAATTGTTTCCTTGAATACATTCACTAGGTTCTAACTCAGAAGAATACACAATAAAGTCTTCTTTCTTTCCTTCAGCAAGCACTCCAAGTTTCCCTCTCAGAAGCAATTAACATTATAAGTTTGAAAAAGGGGCTGGGTGGCTCAGTCAGTTAAGCATCCAACTCTTGGTTTCGGCTCAGGTCATGATCTTGTGGTTTCGTGGGTTTGAGCCCCACATCAGGCTCTGGGCCGGCTGTGTGTAGAGCCTGCTTGGGATTCCCTCCCCTTCTCTCTCTCTTTTCTGCTCCCACACTCCCACTGTCTCTGTCTTAAATAAAATTAAAAATATATATTTTAAAAAGAAGGAAAACACTTTTTTTTCTTCCTGTTACATTACAGGAAGAATAAATTGGTAATTAAGTTTTATGTGGTGGTTCCTCCAGAAAGACCATGGCTATTAAGTCATGAAATAATGTTATAACATTAAGTTATGAAGTAATACATTTGCCTTTCTAGTTTGTAGCTGTTTATAACCATGAAGGAAGTTCTGTAATGAAACTGTTTTGTCCCATCTCATATTTGTTGTTAAGTTTATATAACTTTTAAAAGGCTTACCCTTTAGTACTATAGCCACTCCCTCAAGTTGCACATGATTAAATCTATACACAGAGACAAGAGTGACTGCCCCTAAATGGGAGTTAGTATCTTATTAATAGTATAATATTCTATTTACTAGAGAATACTCCAGTTCTTACCAGACATAAAAAAATTTTTTTAATTTAAAAGGAAGTCAGAATTCCCTGTCTAAAATACCCAAAAGAGCCATATTCCTGGAAAAAAGTGGAATAATTTTGATTATAGTTTTTAATTAAAAATTTTAAGTTGACAGTGACCTACTGAAATCAACAAGAATATTTTAAAGATCATAAATCCCAGGAAGGAAAAAGCAAGCTTACTTGCTTAATGAAGTAATATCTAGCAACAGACAAATAAAGACATATTTCCCTGAGGCTGTTTTCAAATTTATAATATTCATTTCTTCTAGTGTCTCAACTTTAGCTGAGCCAATATTGTGCAATTTTATAGGGGAGAGATAACTTGATCTTCAGTTGAAGGGAATACTCCAATTAGAAAGGTTTACTAAAGATTCAAAAATGTTCTTTGCTAAATTATATAAACCAACTACAGGATAGAAAGTATTCTAAACCTTCCATTCTTTGAGTATTCATGATTTGGAAGGAAAATGACACATATAACGTAAGACTCAGCTTAATGTCCATTAATGTGATACAAAAAAATGTTAATTAGCCTAAAGTCTGACTCAAAATGTGGGGAAATAAATGGGAAGTAAATTTAGAATCATAAAGTTTCTAAAGGACCTTAGACACTATAATCTGATTGTCTTATTATATGGGAAAAGCAAGACCAAGATTACACAGTATACTGCAGAATCTAGAACTTTAACCCAGGCAATATGACAATTAGATCAATGCATTCTCTAATAGCCTGTATGCCAAGAGATATCATCATTTTTCTAATTTTCTTTAAGATATTATTTTATATTTTATTGATGAATAATTTCCAGGAAACTTTGTCTAAATTTCTAGATTAGTTAAATTCTTCTCCTCTTCTGGGCTCCCAAACAACCTGTGCCTACCCCAATTTTAACTCCTTAGTACAATTTATTGGCATCTGAGGAGCATGTTTGCCCATACCAGATTGTAAATTTCCTGAGCAATGGGACTGACTTGATCTTCATTGTACCCTAGTAACTAGTACAGTGCTTGGCACACTCTGAATAGGTAATCAAAAATACCAGTTAAATAGCTTTTTCCTGGAAATCCTTCAATGGTTCACCATAATCTGATCTTTGCCTACTTCTCAAACCTCACATCCTCAAATCCCATCAAATTGCTCTCAGATTTAGTTCTGTGCAAAGATAAGTTTCTTATTACATAGTTCTAAGTGATTTCTTTCCCTTTTTATCTCTCCACCTCCACACACATACATACATATCCCACTTTATTCTCCCTGGAAACATTTTCTCTTGGAAATCTTTCCTGACTCATGACCTCTTATAGCCCAAATTGGATTCATCAGCTTCCTCTGAGCTCCAGAGAAGCTCCTCCTTGTGCACCTATCTCTGCACTATACATATTACATCATAAAGCAATTATGCAAACACTCCACCCAAGCTCTCTTTATTCATGTTGGTACCCTCCAAAATTAGTACACTGTCTGGCACATAGATGATTTAAAAATGTGATTTGAGGGGTACCTGGGTGGCTCAGTCAACTAGGCCTCCAACTTCAGCTCAGATTATGATCTCATGTTCATGGGTTCAAGCCCCACGTTGGGCTCTGTCCTGATAAGCTCAGAGCCTGGAGCCTGCTTCAGGTTCTGTGTCTCCTTCTCTCTCTGCCCCTTCCCCTCTCATATTCTGTCTCTCTCTGTATCAAAAATAAATAAAACATTTAAAAATGTTTAATGTGATTTGAATAAAAAGAACATGTAACAGAGAAGGGATCTTGGCACAGGGTGTATTTTAGGGAGGGTATAGATGTGTAAATGCAAATAATGGAATATTTCATATATGTTTCTAAGACAGACATATATGTTTAGACAGAACTAAAGGAATATAAAAGCCTTTCAGTTTTGAGCCTATAAATTCAAATCACAAAACAATAGATCCTTATGAGAAAGGATATTAAAATGGTATTTGGCTACTTAAAAAAAGGACATTAGGAACCAGGAAAGCAGACCATTCATGCAAATGCTAATAGACTGCTAATGATAAGATTACAAGGCACACACAATCATGTTAAAAATACATACTAAGATGAAGAAAAACCAGAAGATAAATTCTATTCAAAACCTATCCCTCAAATGGCCTAGGCTACAAGGCATCATTACAGATGGTCCCTTACTTATGATGGATTGACTTGTCACTTACAACTTTACTATGGTGAGAAAGTGATAAGAATTCCGTAAAAAACAAACTTAAAATTTTGAAAAAAAATTTTTTTGCAAAGTGCTGTATATTCTGTCCCAACACTGTGCAGTGGGAATGAGTCACAGCTCCGGTGAACCATGCAATCCTGAAGGTAAACAACCAATCCACTTAGAACCATTCTGTTTTTCCATTTCAGTACAGTATTTAAGAAATTACATGACACATTCAACATTTTATTATAAAATAGACTCTGTGTTACATGATTTTGCTTAACTGCAGGCTAATACGGGTATCCTGAGCACATTTAAGGGAGGCTAGGCTAGGCTGTGTATGCTTTGTAAGCTAGATGTATTTCATGCATTTTCAATTCAATATTTGTTTAAAATTTTTAAATGTTTATTCATTTTGAGAGAGAGAGAGAGAGAAAGAGAGAGAGAGATCGAGATCGCAAAGGTGAGTCAGAGAGGAGACACACAATCCCAAGCAGGCTCCAGGCTCTGAGTGGTCACCATAGAGCCGGAGGTAGGGCTCAAGCCCACAGTGAGATCATGACTTGAGCCCATGACCTGAGCAGAAGTGCCCACCCAGGAACCCCAGGGATTTTTTTTTTTACAAGTTTGTTTGTTTATTTATTTATTTATTTATTTAGAGAGCGAGCCAGAGAGCGAGCATGCGCACTACCAGTGGGGTAGGGACAGAGAGAGGGCGAGAAAATTCCAAACAGGCTCTGTGTTGTTAAAGCAGAGTCTGACAGGGGGTTCGAACTCAGGAAACATTGAGATCATAACCTGAGCCAAGATCAAATCTGATGTTTAACCCTCTGGGCCATCCAGGCACCCCCAACTCACAATATTTTCAATTTATGATGGGTTTATAAAGTCTTAACTCTGTCATAACTCAAGGAAGATCTGTATTCCCAAATAAATGCACAAACTATTTTCTTTTGAATTCGTTTTTATTAAAACATTCGTAGAAAATTTACCATTTTAACCATTTTTTAAGTACAGTTTAATGTCATTACGCACACTCATTGTTCTATAACCAACACGATTCATCCTCCTAATTCACTTTTCACACCACAGCCACAATTTCCTTTTTTTCATTAACTTTGCTTTAGTAACATAGTTACAAAAAGTTCGCCACGATTAGATTCAGAAGCTGGGATGATAAAGTAAACCAATGGAAGTTTATCCTTCAAGGGATATCCAAATCATAGGTTTCTTTTAATGGAATTTCAAAGCTAAAGACTTCACTTCATCGCCCCCATCCCCGCCTTTGTAGGCATCAGTAACCAAGCGGTAACCATAGCAGCATCCACGATTTCTCCAAAAATGCAGTAAGTCCCTAAACGCCAGCAGTCTGGAGCCAGCGTGATCTCCGGCAGCTTCCTTTCCTACCGCGCAAGGGGAGTAGCGCAGGGATCGGGCTCTTCATCCAGGACCCGCAGCCAAGAGGGCAAGAAAAGCGTGAGAAATAAAGCCGGTCTTAGCACTCCCTCCTTTTGCGCCCCTCCTGTACCCTTCTCTTCAGCATAAAATAAAACCACTCGTTTTGTTTCTTTAAACCCCTATTCCGACATTCCCATGTGCGTTCGCGCATTTTATTGACGCAAAACTCCCATTCTCGCGAGAACTTGGGATCGAGAGCCGAATTGAGCGGACAAATCCCAAAATCTCTGTTGGCTCTGGAGCTAGAGAGGCGGTTGAGAGGCTTGGAACTAGGGGGAGGGGAGGGGCGAAGTGCTTCGAAGGGGCGGGGCTTAGCCTTAGAGAGGGGAGGGACGAGGGAGGAGTGGGGAGGTGAGAGAAGGCCGGGGGCGGGGCCGCGGGGCCGGAGACCTGTTGATCGCAGGTAGCGCTGGCTGGCCGGGGATCCCTCGGGACTGGGGCGACTGCGCATGCTCACTGGCCGTGGTGGGCCAGTAGCCGAGCGGCGGTGACGAACGGGCTTCTCCGTTGCGGAGGTTGCGGTTGGTGCGATGGCGATGTGAGGGGGCCCGGGGCGGGATGGTGCTGACCCGGGTAGGGCCGTCTTTTTCCTGCAGGACAACAAGCTCCTCGGTCCGACAGGCGGTGGAGGAGGCCAAGCCCGACGAAAGGTAAGCCTCTGTCTTCTTCGTCTCTCGGGTTCCCTATACCCGGGACCCCTCCCTCCCTCTTTCCCACGGCCCGGCAGGAAGCGGCCTCCTTCTCCTTGTCCCCGCTCGCCCGCTCCGGCCCCTCACCCGGCTGCTCCGGGTCGGAGCCCAGCTCCGGGCCCGCTGAAGGTCGGTGGGGACGGCTGTGCAGAGTGCCCTCCGGGTGGCGAGGAGCCACGGCGCTCACCGGGTGCTCCCTGCCTCCCCTGCGGCACGTCCTTCGGCCGTCTCTTCCTGAACCTCACTCCTCCGGTTCCCAGACCTCGCCTGCCCTGAGCCGTCTGCTCCATCCTCGCCGCTCTGTCCTCCTTTTACCCCCCCTTTCGTAGTTATGCTTTTTCATCCCCTCCTCCCACGTGCCCTTTTGGCTCGGCTGGTCTCTGCGTTGAGGCAGTGTCTCCTTTTGCTCCCCTCGATTTCTTCTAACTGTGCATCCCTAGTCTGGCTCTTCTTCCCGACTCTCCTTACCCTCACCGACCAAGTTTGCCTCTATAATTTCTTCCTTGTCTCTCTTCTCATTTTTCTCCCGTCGGCACTTCATCTTCGTTCTCTTTTGTGAGTTTCTGATTGTGTTTGCTTTAACGTCGTTTTGCGCTGGAGTTCATTCCAGTGCCCCACCTTACCTTGGCAGGCCCTCACTCCCTTAATGTTTAGCTCTCTTTTGGTACCCTGTTTCATCGCTTTCCGTCTGATGGTTCTCGTCCTCCCGTCGTTTTCCTTGATTCCTTTATTTCTGTTATCTAATCTTGGGTGTTCTCTCTCTCTCTCTCTCAAACTGCTTTTGGTGTTTTGAGGTTTTGTTTTGTTGTTTTTGTTTTTTGCTTTTGCATCGATAGAGCCTCTTCAGTCTGTTGTACTTTTCGTTATCTCTGAAGAGTTCTCTCTCCTGTTTTTTACCTAAGTTAGGTATGCACTCAGTAATCTTAATTCAGCTTTCAATTTAATAAAATCTCTTCATTTTTTTCTTCCTTCCCTGAGAATATCATCAAAAGAGTGACAGTAGCAATAAACTTCTTAGTTTACTGATTGGACCTTTAATTTCTAAGAATTATATTTATATGCCAGAAGAAGTAAGTTGAATATAGACTTGATGAAAGTATAAAGGGTTAAGATTTGTTAAAGGCTTATCTACAAACATAAGGTTAAAATTTGGAAATTTTGTTGCCCTTCAGTAAATACAGTTTTCCAAGAGCTGACCTTAAATGAAATTTAACACATTTTATTTTAGAGAATTCGTTATTAATTTGATGTTTTATATATTTACTTTTGCAACTGATTGCATCATCTCCTTGAGGGTCTCTGTTCTCTTAATAAATGCATATAATTTTAGTAATTTATTACTAGGTGTAGTGTGCCTACTGAATGAAAAATATGTGAGAATAGAAGTATTAAATTTTTAAATTGGGCAAAAGACCTTTCTAACCAGTGTTGGAGCCCCCCTTTTCATTTACATAAAACCACTGTGTTTAAATAATGGTGTAGTATTTTATTTTGAAGGTATCTGCTGAAGCAGTTACTTTCAGTGAAGTTTGCCTTTATTCTAGGGTTGAAGATCAACTGGATTATGTATTTCGTTCTGGAATCTCAAAGCAGTCCACAAACAGTAAATTCTTCCTTACATTGTCTATGTCAGGTAGGAATTAATTTTTTCTGTTTCTGTTGTACAGAGGGGAGACACCAAGGCAAAAAAAATGTTTCCTATTCAAAATGATACTGGAGATAAAAGTGGAGGGAAATACAATTTAGGATCCAGTGTCATTAAGCCACACCTCTTTTGGAAGAACCAGCAATTATTGTGTGTGGTAAGAGGTGATGAACACCTCAACTTTTAAGACTTTTTAAAAATGATTTTTCCAATGCAAATAGAGATAACTGCTGCTTCTGAAGGAAGCTTTCCACCTGTCAAAGGCAGATGTTTTTATTTTTAGGTAATAATTTATTTAAAAAGTTGATGCCTACAAATTCTTGTCGGGTTTGTTTTGTTTTGTTTGTGTGTTGATTCCGTGCTCTTAGAAATTAAAATAAAAATTTATGGTGGACAGCAGGCACCGGACTTGAAGTCAGAAGAGCTAAACTAGGGGCATTTCGTGGCTCATTTGTTAGCTTTTGACTTTGGCCCAGATCATGATCTCACAGTTCATGAGTACGAGCCCCACGACAGCTCAGAACCTGGAGCCTGCTTCAGATTCTGTGTCTCCCTTTCTCTCTCTGCCCACCCCCCACTTGTGCTTTCTCTGTTTCTTTCTGTCTCTGTCTCTCTGTCTCTCTCAAACGTAAACATTAAGAAGATCTAAACTATTATGATGACTCATGACATTAATTTGTAGAAGCCACTTAACCTCTATATCTAGGTGTCTCTACCTGTAGTAAGTGGGTAATAAGTGATGTTTCAATAGCAAAGAAAGCCTTATTTAAAGATGCTTAGGACCGCCTCAGACAAAAATTGCTATATAATACTTTATTTCCATCTCTTTTAGACTATATAAGATTATAATTGAATGCTTAAATTCCAGATCAACTGGAATTTAGATTTTTTAATTTAATTTTAGACTTCTGTGAAATTTCTAGTAGAGTGCTGGTACACTATATACTGGCTTATATTAATGTTCATATACATTGAAACAGATGCCGTCACATTCGATATATAGAATTAAAATGCCCTTTGTCAGGATTTGACACTGACAGAAGATGTAGGAGTTATTCATATATCTTTTGTTATCTACATAATTTTCCATTGTCTTACATTTTAATTTTTTTTTGTAGAAATTGACCTTGACAGTGAGAGCTGTTTAGGAATTAGAAAGGGCACAAATTTCCTTCACTTTGATTCTAGGTATTGAGGAAAAACTGATTAAAAGTGAGTTTTGTGATATGTACATATGTGTATTTCAGTGAATGGCTATAGATGGGTGCACATAGATTTGAAATGAAGAATGTGGGTTTTTTAAAAAATTTTTAACGTCTATTGTTAAGAGAGACACAGACACCACACACACAGAGCATGAGTGGGGGAGGTGTGGAGAGAGAGAGAGAGAGAGAGAGAGAGAGAGAGAGAGAGAGAATCCAAACAGGCTCCAGGCTCTGAGCTGTCAGCACAGAGCCCGACGTGGGGCTCAAACTCACAAACTGCGAGATCATGACTCCAGCTAAAGTTGGATGTTTAACCAACCGAGCCACCCAGGTGCTCCAAGGAATGTGTTTTTTTATTTTTGTTTTCCTTGAGTTGTTTGTCAGGAAGAAACTCTAGAAATGAATAATAAGCAGGAAGGTGATACAAAAAATAAAAGCTTAATGAACTCAATGATTTTTTAGAAAAGTTACAAAGCACATGTTCTTAGTCAGGTCTAGATTTTTCAGAAGGAATAGAGTAAAACAGCACCATAGTGGGTTTCACCATTTTATTTTTAAAGATAAGCATTTTTTTAACATGTACATACTTAGTTATCAATGCTGTGCTGAATTTAATAAAAATTAGCCTTTTTTTCTTAACTGGAATATAGAGGTGACCAGCATATTATGCCAAGTTATACCAGGTCTCTCCTACTTGAATAATCCCGTCGTATTTTGATGAAATAATCCTTATGAACTATTTCTTAACCAAAACAATATTCTGAGAAAATATAGCATATTTCCTTTTATGTGATTAAGTCTCTTTACACTATCCATAATACAGAAAGTATTTCTAAATTATATTACCAGTATAGAAGTGTATAATTGATAGTATTTGGGAACCTTTCTGTTAAGTTGTATGAAGTGTCCTTTTGCTACAGTTCTTAATATAATCAGAAATAGAAGGATTCCTTCACTGAAATCCCCTTGAAGTTGTCTTATAGGATGCAGCTGCTTCATTCAAGATTGTTTTTAGATCAGTGGTATCTCTGACATCTGCTCCTTGCTGTCTTCCAGTTGCCCATAAGTCATGGCCGGCAACAGGAAGTACTGCTCGCTGTAAATGTCTAAACGGCATTGTCAGGGCTTAGTGACAGTCACAGTTGCAGACCTTAGAGGCCTATGTTTCGTGTGCCATCACCTTTGTCTTCTGGAATCGAGGACTCTAGATTTTAAAACCACCCTCATTCTTTCTCAGGGTTACTGAAAATTTATTCTTTTCCTCCGGAGGGATAAGTAGAGTATAGGCTGTCACTAGTCCCATTCTATAACATTAATAACTTTTATTTCAAAGTATAATACTTATATAATATAATGCTTGCCAAGGGCCCGAGCTTTGTAAAGGAGTTCTGAAATAGTCCTCCAACCAGAGGAAACAAAGAAATGTCTTTAAGGGGTGAAATCAGAAGAAAAAATTTTTGACGCTTAACTAACTGAGCCACCAGGTGCCCCCCAAAATTTTTTTTTAAAAGAATATTTTTTTCAAAGAGAAAATTATAATTCTTTTTGTTCTGGTTCTGAGCTTTGTCATCTGTTGAGATAACCAATAAGGTGAAATATTTTAAGTGATGCTGGGCAGCTCCTTGAACTATGTGGTAGATAATGGCTGTGGTTCTTTCTGAATTTTTCTTCATGTTAAAAGAGGTAACTAGTTTTTGGTCATTTGAGCTATTCTTGTTTTTTAAAAGTAAATAATAACCTGCTACATTCAAAGAAATTCTGTATTATGTTACTGGCAGGTTTGTTTTATGGCGTTGATGTGTTCCTGAAAAGTTTATATGAGCTGGTTTTAATAAATTAAACCTATTTTCTCATTGTTGATATAATGTCAGAGGTGGCTTACGTTAAGTGTCCCATAATGAGCAATAAAAGTTATTTCTGTTTCTTTACTTCATTCTCAGCAAATCTACTATGGGAATACTCTCAGGAGTTATCAACATTCTTTTTATGTTTAAAAATTTTTTTCTATAGATTTTCTATCACATTAATACAGTTATCCAAAGTGAACAATTTTTTTAATGTTTATTTACTTATTTTGTATGAGAGAGATGTGTGTGAGCTGGGGGAGGAGCAGAGAGAGAGGGAAAGAGAATCCCAAGCAGGTTCTGCACTATGAGCACCGAGCCTGACATGGGGCTCAGTCTCACAAATGGTGAGATCATGACCTGAGCTGAAATTTAGAGTCAGACACTTAACCTACTAAACCACCCAGGCACCTCCAAAGTGAACAATGTTTTGTTTTGAGAATGCTTACTTTTTAATCTAAGTGCCAGTTCTAAGATTAGTAGTCATGTATTTCTCTTTTATTAGCTAACAACTGTTTCAAAACCAAATTATAAAGGAACTATAAGATAACAGTATCTTTACAACTTCAAATTTTGTGTTTTTAGGTGTGGGATATGAGATATTTGAAGATTTCATAATTAGAGAAAAATGCTAATTACTTGGAAAATTAAATCTGGTTAACAAGGGTAGTTTTTTTCATTAATACTGCATTCTGATTTCAATTTTTATATTAGTGAGGGTATCTCATGGCTTGATGATCATTCGGTCTATTTTCTATAACAATTCAGGTGTGGACTTTACAATTATGTAAGTTTAAATTTAGTCCATGTAGTTTGGCACGTTTGAAGGTTTTGTCATTTTCCCATTATTTCTTAACTATAATCTTGGATAAGTTATATACACTTTTGCTTTTTAGTTCCCTTACCTATAAAGTGAAGTAATGATAGCTCTTTTCAGATTTTTATGAGAATTAAATGAAATCACATAAAGTTCCTGGTATAATAATAATAATAGGTACTTCAAAAAGTTCTGAATCTTTATATTTGGTTTCATTTTGGTAGTGCTATTTGGTTTATATTTGATATCAATAGAGAAACATATATCTATTTCAAATATACTTTGTCTATCAAGCTGTTCTCATTTTCCATTTGGAAGGTCTCTTCTCATCTCTAAAAGAGAAGAATTTAGTACTCTTTTTTCTTCTTAAATATTTCTATAATTTGGGCGGTATAGCATATGGCTGGCTCTCAGGAATTCATTGTGATGAGTAAGCAGTAGCAGCAAAACTTTGTAGACCAGTGATCTTCCTTAATTTATATGTCACGTCTACTGTATTTATTCTGATAAGCTCATCTTCGTTGTGAATCAGTGTTTGAAACGAGAGATGTTACTAATGAAAGTGTGTTGTGCATGCGAATAATTGTGAAGGCAAAAAGAGAATTAAAATCCATCTGAATGGTGTGATCTTCAGAGTCAGGCAAGTGACAGGTGGCTTGGCCATTTTAGAGCAGGATATAATACAGTGACTTAGCATGTTTAGTCCCTGCAAGAGGGAGCTTACAAAGCTGGGTAGGGTGTCAGGGCCTCAGCCAAGCAGAAAGGGAACTCAATGTAAATCAAGCAATAAGAACATATTCAGATGCTTAAATAATTAGATTGATATTTAGACTGAACAAACCAGTACAGATTTAACCAATGTAGATGGCCGGAATTATACCAGATGGCAGAGTTAGAGATGCAAGACTAATCCAGACATCTTCTGCTTGGTTGTTCAGTTTGCTGTTTTATGGTCTGACTTGGTCAGGATTAGCTCAAAAACTGTAGGGCGCTGAGCCTATGTGGATTAGGGTTCTACCATGTTCTAGGTGAGTGGGATTTAGAAAAGGTGGAAGCTCATCACACTCCCACACCCATGATACACATCTTCATACTCTTATCAGTTTGCTGTAGCACTTGGCTGCTTTAAGAATATTCACAAAGGAGAACAGGATTTTGAAATCTTCTTCAGGTATTCCTATTTTGAGCTTCCTGCTTATTCATTAGGAGAAGCCCAAGAAAATGAATCCAGAGCTGACTAGTTAGTAACAAATGGATTGAGTTAACCTTCTTCTTTTTCCCCCTCATATTCCTATTTAACATCATTGAATTGAAGTGTATAGATAGATGCTTTCTCTGTTGGTCCCAGATCCCAAATGTCAGTCTCAGGCCACATATTTCTGTCATAGTGTGAACCCCTCATTTAGTTGGGCTTGAATATGCTGTTCATGCATTTGGTATCAGTTCCTATATGTCTGTCATAATTTGAGTTTCTCACTACACTGAATATGAACATTTGAAGATGTGTTTGTTTTTTGTACAATATGGGCCCTAAATATAAGTTTACAATGTTGTCTAGTGTTCAGCTGAAGAAACAGTGAATTTTTCTTAAAGCTGAAAAACAAAGTGAAACGTGTTTTACTCACTGATAAGTGTTGTATTGATTGCCAGCATGAAGCCTTTGTAGGGGAATTTTAAGGGCAAGTTGGCCCATAAGTGATTTTTGCCTTATGTTGTGTTAGTATCTTCTAGGTAAGATTAGGCATCATTATTCAGACTGTCAGCTCTGAACCCATTTGTGCCATGGCTGCTAACTTGGGGATAGAATCGAGAAACTGGAGTTGTTGGCTCCATAATGGATAGAAGTGATTCTTTTATCCCTTGGGTTGGCAAAAGGAGTGTCTCAGAGTTCTAATTTGTTCAACTCTTACTTTCTTCTTTAGGAGAAAGAACATCCATCCTTAGGGCATATATTTTGGGTCCACTATTTGAGTCCAGGCTCTTAGTTTTTTTATTTCTGTGAGAGGATTTGGTCATCCTCTGTGGTCTTCAGTTAGTTCATCTTAAGGAACCTCTAAGCTGTGTCTCTTAGTTTCAGATGTTTCCACATCCTTATAGATTTCTGATAACACTCAAATTCAGACTGTATTCAGAATGAATAGTGGTTAGCCATTGCTTTAGGATTAGTGTAGATGATGTAGGAGCATCTCCCAGATTTTTCCAGATATCCATCTCTGGACTCCCCATTGTAGATATTGGAGGTCTCTCAGCTGATCTGATGGGAGTGAACATCTCTATGGTCTTAGAAACTATACATGGTTTTTATGCACCTAGTGCTATTTCTGGGGCAGTTACTATACATTCCAGCAGTTAAAGAGATGGCTTGGTATTTCTAGACTAACATATCCAGTAGACCTATGTATGTGTAATTTAAAATTTTACAGTAGCTACATTTTAAAAAGTAAAAATAAATGGGCAAATTAATTTTTATAACATGTTTTATTTAACTCAACATTCTAAAATATTTCAAGATGCGATCAGTATTAAAAAAATTAATGAGATATTTATGTTCTTTTTCTGTACTAAGTGTTTGAAAATTAGGGGATACTTTATGCTTAGAGCATATCTCAATTAGTGTACTACATTTTTAATAGTTAAAGTAAAACATAGTTTTACTTGATTTTGATATTACTAATTTGTTCAAAATAATAAAGTTATATTCAATTGAAAATGTTTTATACTGTGTTAGTGTTTGGATTTAAATTTAAATTACTTTAAAATTAAAAATTCAGTTCTTTAGTTGCCCTAGTCACATTTTAATTGTTCAATAGCCAGGTGTGCCTAGAGGCCACTGTGTGGGACAGAGAAGCTCTAGAGAGCCAAGAACTTCTCTTAGAGATTAATAGATAACTTCATTTCTTTGGAAGGAAGCTAACTTTTCCTGAGGTAAGGTAATTGTCAGATTGTTCTCCCTGTCAGTATAAGAGCCAGCCTTTCCGTATAAATTTCCCATTTACAGTCAGAGTCCGTTTCTGTTTGAGGGTGCCCAGTGGCTTCTTTGGATTGGAGTTTGTAGTTTACTCAGCTAAATTCTCTTAGGGACCTAGGAAATGTCCCTGGAAGGAACCACAGACCTCTCAAATTATTCTGTTTAGCTACTTTGCCAGGTCCAGGAGAACAGAGAGAACAAATTAGTCTCAGGTAAATCAGCTTGTTCCCATAGCTTCAGATGCTCAGATTAAAGTGACAGATTCAAGCTGACTGTGGAGCAGAGTTCCCAGACATCATCACCTTCCCAGCTTTTTCTTCACCTTTCGTTCATAAGAGAGGACAGATCAGGTTTTTTCTGTTTCATGAAAGGTCCTTTTCCTGAGGAGCTGAATGGCGTAAGAATCTGTATTAGTGAGAGATTACAAACTCTAAATGCTTTTGCCCTGTAGATGAATTTGATTTGAACTACATAAGTTTTGTTTTTATTTTTTAGCTAGTTGGCAACATCTAAAGTTTAGTAGATTTCACCTTTAGAAAAAAATTTCCAGTTTCTCCTTGAAAATTTAGAAGCTGCTGACAGTGCTGGACCAGCAAGAATTGGCTGTACCTAAGTGGCAGTTGCTCTTTGTAATGGAAAAGGGGTAGTTTATGAAAAGAGAATCAGACAGATCCCTTTTTTTTAAATGTTTGTTTATTTTTGAGAGACAGAGACAGAGTGCAAGCGGGAAAGGGGCAGAGAGTGGGGGATACAGAATGCAAAGTGGGCTCCAGCCTCTGAGCTGTCAGCACAGACCCCAGTGCAGGGCTTGAACTCAGGAACTGTAAGATCGTGACCTGAGCTGAAGTCGGATGGCCAACCGGCTGAGCCACACAGGCACCCCAGACAGATCCCTTTTGATTCTGAATTTGTTTTGCCTTTCTCTTTTTGCCTATTCTCCTTTTCCTTTAGTTCTTCTTTGAAATTTTTCTCTTACCAATACTTAAACATAAAAATAATTGCTCTTTTTTTTTGAGAGGGAATGAAAATCAGACCTATCAGCCTCACTCTGTCTATACCTGTACATGTATTGTATATTTCTACTTAGTGAATAATCAATAAAAAGCAATGGCTTTGAGGAAAATTAGACAGTAACAATAGAACAAAAAAAACAGCAGAATATGAGAGAAAGGGTGAAAGAAGTTGCAAACAGTCCTAGAACATATGCTAGTAAAGGAATTTAATCAAAAAGTTCATTCATGCATGTCTCTTGTTTTCCATATATCAGTGTAATAATTCCTTTCTTCAAGTTGGTTGGATTTAAATAGAAAAATAATATTTAATATTTATGGAAGATTCAATGTTAATTTATTAAATCTTTGTTAAATGTTAAATTGAGTGCCTACTATGTGTCAGGCAGTAGGGGATATAGCTGTGAACAGAGTATCAGAATTCCTGCCTTTAGGGGGTGAACAGAGTAATCAGAATTTGGGGTTTCTGAGTGGCTTAGGGGCGCCTGGGTAACTCTGTGAGTTAAGTGTCCAACTTTGGTTCAGGTCATGATCTCATGATTCATGAGTTTGAGCCCTGCATTGAACTCTGCTGTCAGTGTGGAGTTAACTTTGGATTCTCTGTCCCTCTCTCTCTCTGCCCCTCCCCTGGTGGCAGGTGCTGTCTCTCTCCCTCTTTCTCTCTCTCAAAAAAAAAAATTAAAGAAAAAAATAATTCCTGCTGTTATAAAGCTTACATGTTAGTGGGGAAAAGTAACAAAAGCTAATAAATTAAAGTCTTTCATTTGTTAGATGGAGATAAGTGTTGAGGAAAACAACATAAGGGAGGAAAGAGGATGTACCAGGAGAGGAGAGTTACTATTTCTTTTATTTATTTAATTTTTTTGAGAGTTACTATTTTAGGTGGTGTGGTGAAGAAAGAGCAATTTGAGTCAAGACTTGTAGAAAGAAGTAAGAAAATGATTCATTAGGATATTTGGGAGGGAAGAGTGTTCCAAGGAACAAATGGAAATGTCCTAGGGTAGAAATATATTTGGTGTGTTTGAGGAATAACAAAGAAACAAGTGGGCAGACTGGTAGGAGATAAGGTCAGAGATGTTATGGAAGATAACAGATTATATGAGGCCATTATATAGGAAATTTTACTGAATATTGTAGGAAACCGCTGAAGGTTTGGAAGAGTGGAAAGAGATATAATTTGGATTATTTTCAAATAATATATATTATTATATAACATTAAAATATACTATAAGTTATATGTAACTAATATTAAATATATATTATATAGTATATAAAAGATCATCTGGCTGCTTTCTTTTGAAAATAGCCTGCAGTGGATAATATATTAGAGTATAGGTTAGGTGTTGTTCCTGTAACAAAAATCATAAAAGTCTGAACAGTCTAGGTAGGACATCTGTGCTCTGTGAAGCCATTCAGAAGTCCAGGATTTTCCACCTTTTTGTTTTACCATTCTTTGGGGGTTTTGTCCCGATTTCCATGTTCAAAACTAGATCACTATCAAGAAGATGCTCCCATCTTTGTAAAAGGGAAACAATTGCATCAAGAAGAAGAAAATACCTAGAATAAGTTTAACCGAGGAGGTGAAAGACCTGTACTCTGAAAACTGTAAGACGTTGAAGAAAGAAATTGAAGATGACACAAATGGAAAGATATTTCATGCTTATAGATTAGAAAAATTAATATTGTTAAAATGTCTGTAGTACCCAAAGCAATCTACAGACTCTGTGCAATTCCCATCAAAATACCACTGACATTTTTCACAGAACAAGAACAAATAATCCTAAAATTTGTATGGAACAACAAAAGACCTTAAATATCAAAGCAGTCTTGAGGTATCACTCCCTGACTTCAAACTATACTACAAAGCTATAGTAATTAAAACAATATGGTACAAGCACAAAAGCACATACATAGATCAGTGTAACAGAGTAGAGAGCCCAAAAATAAACCTACCATATTGGGTCAGTTAATCTGTGACAAGGGAAGCAGGAACATACAATGGGGAAAAGACAATCTATTCAATAAATGGTGTTGAGAAAACTGGACAGAAACATGCAAAATAATGAAACTGGACCATTTTTTTTAATACCAGATACAAAAAAAAAAAACCCCATCCAAAATGGATAAAAGACTTAAATGTAAGACCTGCATTTAAAAACTTCTAAAAGACAAAATAGGCAGTAAGCTTTTGGGCATTGAGCTCAGCAATATTATTATTATTATTATTATTATTATTATTTATTTATTTATTTATTTTTTGGTATGTCTCCTCAGGCAATGGTAACTAGAAAAATAAACGAATGGAACTATATCAAACAAAGAGGGTTTTGCACAGTGAAGGAAACCATCAACTAAACAAAAATGCAGCCCAATGAATGGGAGAAGATACTTGCAAATGATATATCTGATAAGGAATTGATAGCCCAAATATATAAAACTCCTACAATATGACAGCAACAAAAAAAAAAACCACAAACAAACAAAAAAACCACACCAAACAACCCAATTAAAAAATGGACAGAGGACCTGAATAGACATTTTTCCAAAGAAGACATACAGATGGCCAACAGACACATGAAAAGATGCTCAACATCACTAGTCATCAGGGAAATGCAAATCAAAACCACAATGAGATACCACCTCACAACAGTCAGAATGACTAGAATCAAAAAGATGAGAAATAACAAGTATTGGTGAGGAAGTGGAGAAAAGAAAACTCATGCACTATTGGTTGTAATGTAAATTGGTGCAGCCACCATGGAGAACAGTTTGGATGTTCCAGAGTATTAAAAATAGAAATGCTATACAATCCAATAATTCATTCCACTTCTGGGTATTTATCCAAAGGAAATGAAAACACTAACTTCAAAAGATGTACGCACCCCTAGGTTCATTGCAGCATTATTTACTATAGTCAGGATTTGGAAAGAATCTATATATCCATCAAGAGATGAATGAATAAATAAGATGTGCTGTATAAATACAATGGAATATTACTCAACCATAAAAAATGAACCTTACCATTTGTAGTAACATGATGGGACCTAGGAGGTGTTTTACTAAGTGAAAAATTTCAAAAGAGAAAGATACCATGTGATTATACTTCTGTGTGGTATCTAAAACACAAAACAAATGAACAAAACAGAAACAAACTCATAGATACAGAGAGCAAACTGGTAGTTGTCAGAGGGGATGGAGGTGGGGGAATAGGCAAAATAGGTGAAGAGAATTAAGAGGTACAAATTTTCAGTTATGAAATAAGTCACAGATGTAATGTATAGCATAGTCATTAACAATATAATAACTTTATATAGTGACAAATGATAACCAGAACTACTGAAGTGATCAGAATGTATAGAAATAGTGAATCACTATGTTGTACACTGGAAATATATATTCATGTATGTCAGTTATAAATTAATAAAAATAAAATAGTTATTGAAAGTGTTAAGGTCTATATATTTATGATAGAGAAAAGAAAAAAATTTATGAAGAAGAGTGAATGTGATCTTTATTCTGATACTTTTAGTATCTAAGGTAATTTTACTGAGGGCAAGAGGGTGTTTTTTAGGCTATAAATATTTGGGGTGTGAACAAAACTATCCATAGTATATCCAGGCATTTTTTTTCGGTCAAAATATTTAAAACAGTTCAAGTGTATGTGTGTGTGTGTCTGTGTGTGTGTGCACACATGCACATTTTATATATTTATAATTTCAGAAATCAGTCTACCCAAGGAGTTGTTTTAAAATGGCAAATTTTATGTCTTAAAAATTAATGAGCTTATAATTAGAAGATTCATGAAGATTGTTTTTGAGCCACTGAACTAAAAAAGTACTCTTATGTATTACTGTCCTTTGAAATATATATAAGTGAATCCTTAACAAAGATATATTAGTTAATATTGATATTAGTGAAACTGTGAATGAAAATCTCTAAAACATTTTTAAGCCGTATGCAAGATACAGATCTTTCAGATAAATTGAGATTGTTAAGGGACTAATGAAGCGTATGTTTCCTTAAAATGGACTTCTTTATATCTAAAATAGAACAAAATGTTTAAGATGTTCTTTCTTTCTCATAGGGGGAACAATATATTTTCAATAAAAATCAGTAACTGGAAGTACAAGTTTGGTTATTTAATAATGTCAAAATGAAGCTTTAACCAGCAGAGGTAAGAATATGTTACTTTTGTATTTAAGAGGTCAGAATATTTGTCAGATTTCTATGAAGAACTATTTCGAAAACTATGAAGGGTCTGAGATCTTATCCCATTTGCAGGCTAACAAGTTAGCCTGCCACAGTGCCATGGATGGTGGGCAGAAGACAGGAGACTCCTAGATGGAAGAGAGGGACGGATTGTACTCATAGCAGTAGCATAGCTACAGTACCAGGCAACATTTGCATATGAGTAGTTGTTATATGAGAGGAATCCCAAGCTAAGGGGACCCAAGTCTTTTATAATGGATAGTAAGTCTGCCTGACTTATGCCTCAGAGGGAGACAATCTCTATTAATGAATAAACAGATTTGCTCTTTGTTCCAGGAGGATGAGACACTATCTCTGACTTCTAAGACTGTCCACTAAACATACATCTTTGAAACATAGCCTGGAACAGAGGCAGTCAGTGTCTCCTTGCAAAACATGCAGAAACAGGAGACGGAGAGTTGTCTTTCAACCCTTTCTTAACTCTGAATTGTGTTTTAAAGCATTTATTATTGATAAAGGTGATTGTTACGGTTCTTTTTTGAAATCGTGAAAAGATGGAAACCACTGAATTACCCCATAATAGGAGATGGTTTCAATTATAATATTCACAGTGTAATAGTAAACAATTGAAAATATTATAAAGCTACATTTATTGACATAGGTGTTCCTCAAAAAATTAAATGAAATAAACAGATTAGAGAATATGCATGAGGTTTGATCCCATTTTTATAGAAATTTTACAAATGCACACACATGTGAAGAATATATACCCAAGTATACATTTTAGTGGATAGAATCGTGAATGTTTTTATTTTTCTTGTGTGTATTTTTTTAAACCCCTACATGAATACTTCAGGTTTTTGTAGTAAAGGGAAACTTTTTTTGAAATTTAAAAATGAATGGTAACTTAAGAACTTTGCCTAACAGGAAAAAACCTTCATGAATTTATGGGGATTAACGAATGCTAATTCTCTTTTTGACTCTGGGGTTACCTTTATGTGCAATGTGAATAATTAGGTTGCTTACTTTTTTCTTTACTATTTTATCTGTAATAGATAAAGTCCAGGATTTCTTTTAGCACTTTGCAATATTATTATCACATAGATGTCACAAAAGGAAACAAGTCTTAGAAAATACATTGTGTTAGAACATTTCTTAAATGATAGGTTATTGCTATTTAGTAAACAAATTATTAGTAAGTGTGTTTAGTTGATTTTGGTGCTATTTATTTGGGATAAACTAAGTTAGGTACACTGAACTAATTTGCTTCATTGCTTCATTTTTATTTTCTGCCTATATACCATACTCTGAAATATGTTTAAATATTAGTGGTTTTATAAGTTGGCATTTTTGTTGTGCTTCTCATGATTCTTTTCCCCCTTCTTTTACCAAGGTGCTGTCACCAGATTTGTCTTCTGAGTATAAATTGAAAATGACTGAAGTTCAAGCAATGGTAGAATTCTCTGTGGAGCTGAACAAGTTCTACAATGTGGATTTATTTCAGAGAGGGTGTGTATTTTAATTGTGAAGATTATCTGTCTTGCATAGGAAAAGATGTACAGTTTTCATTTAAATTTAATTACATACTTACATTCAAGCATATATAAGGAAAACAATGAACTGTATTCAAGTAATTATTTTCTTAGAGAAATTTTAGTTTTGAGTGTATGTTTAAGAATTATTCATATGGATTTAGTGATAATGCTGAATATATGTAATATGTGTTTATGAATTTGTACTGAGCCTTGAGAGGACTTTTATGAAAATGTATAAGATCTCATTTTTGCTTGTAAAAGCTTATGGTGTATGGGAAAAATAAAATATATGCACAAAACAGCTAAGTGGAGACAAAATGATGAATCTTCAAGAAGTGCATATAGAAAATGCTCTAGGAATCAGAACAGAAAGACATCTTTCTGGGTGAATTTGGTAGGAAAGAACAGCCTGAATCAAGTCTTGGAAATAGGAATAAAAATGCTATTTTAAAGAGTATTTAGTAAACCGGATATTCTCTAGGAGAATTGCAGAAGAAAAGATAGTAAAGAAAAGAGAGGTTATGTTTGTGAAGGGCTCTTACTGTCTGGAGAAGAGTTGACAGTAGGGATTGGGGCAGGCTTCCATGGTTTCCAAGTAAGAATGAAATTATCACTGTTAGTACAATAAACACTAACATGATGAAGATTGTGATATATTAGGTTGATTGTTGTGTAGAAAATATAGAAACCTAGGGGACAGGTAAGGATGCTTGCAGTAATTCAAGTAAAAACCTCAAGTTCTGTAATAAGAGTGGTAGTAATGGAGCTCTGGCTAACAGAAGTATGGTGAGAGAGATTTTCTATTGGTTGTTGTTGTTTTGTTTGTTTTTTATTTTTGGCTGGTCTTGGCTTTGCCATCTTGCTGCAAAAATAAAAACAGCTGTCCTCTGCTTTACTCCACATGGTCTCACTCCTCAGCAGGACAGGCTGGGCTTGCTTTTGTAGCAGAGACAGGAGTCAAAGAAAGAGAGCAGAGGATGCAGGACCCCTTGAATTGACTCTCTTGTTACTTCCACTCGGTTCTGTTTACTAGGCAATGTATAAGGCCAGCCCAGGAGTCTAAGCTGGCAGTTCTTAGGCTAGGAAAACTTACTTAAAAACTTTATGAGACTTCTCTATGTCTGATATAGTTCATTCCAAGCTCTGGAACCCAGACCCTCAATTGTCTTTTGAGACATGACTGACTGTTCTCTAGATGTAATCACGACTATTTGGGGAATCCGAATTCTGTGGGATCATGCCCTTAAACTTCCTAAAAGCCTTTTTGTCAAATTGAATGTCTACTTAGACACTCCTTTAATTTCTTTAGGGATCTTAATAAAGGGATTTATAGTCACACCCTTAATATGATCTTTGTCCATCACAGCATTTTATTTGGGAAATCATTAAGGAGTTTTGTTTTCCAATCTAGCAAGTTCTGGTCCATCTGTATTCCCTCTAGGTTCTGTTGTAAAATGACTAGTTCTTTCTTTAGCTCATCTCTTTCTTGCAAAACCTTATTAAAAGTTAGCAAAGAGTAACGAGTTGACATTTTCATCATTTGCGTGGAAATTAACTTGCTCAAATCCCAAAGTTTTATAGATACATTGTCCAGCTTCTAAGTTATTGCTGACAGTGTATTTACTAAAAGTTTCTTTGCTATATTACATGGGTTGCTATTTTTTAAATCTATATTTTACCCATTTCTCATGCCTCTGAAATTATAACTGTTACTTTGGTCCCAAAATCAGTGCCACATATTTTAAGATTTTGTTATGGTACATACTACTACAAAGTTACTGATTTCTGTATTATGTATTGTGACAATATGCAACTAATAACAAGCACAAAGCTTCAGAGGCATCACAGCAATAAACATTTATTTTTGCTCACAAGTCTATGGATCAGCTGAATGATTCTGGTCATCTGGGCTGACTTGGCTGACTTTGCTGAACTCAGTTATGAATTCACACTCAACTGGAAGCTTGGCTGAGTGCTGGCTGATACAGAATGGCCTTACTTGGGTAGACTCACCTCTGTTTTATGATCTCATCTTCCATCTTATTTTCACAGAGAGAGACAGGTTCCAAAGAGAGAATCTAAGCTAGGCTTTGGAACTAGCATACTGTGATCTCTGCTGCATGATATTGCCCAAAACAAGTTACAAGGCCAGCCCAGATTTAAGGCTTGGAAACTAAACTCCACTTCTTATTGGGAGTCACAGTGCAAGAGGTGTGAACACCAGGGTGTTCACAGGGTGAAAAAATCAGAGACATTGTAAAAATCATTCTACTACTCACTTGAATTTTTAATTTTTTCTTATGTATTTCTGTGAGGAATTTTGAGGAAAGAATAGTAGGATTTAATGACTGACTGCATATGGAGGTTGATACCAAGACTGAAAAAGCATTAAAAATATGTATGTATGGATGCCTGGGTGGCTCAGTCAGTTGAGCATCTGACTTCAAGTAAGGTCATGATCTCGCGGTTTATGGATTCGGGCCCTCCATTGGACTTTGTCCTCACAGCTCATAACCTGGAGCCTGCTTTGGATTCTGTGTTTCCCTCTCTTTGCCCCTCTCCCACTCACATTCTGTCTGTCTCTGTCTCTCAAAAATGAATAAATGTTAAAAAAATTTTAAACTAAAAACTATTTACAATATATATATGTATGTAGGTAAGGGTATGAATATATGTGATATCTAAGATTACCTTGAAATAGCTCAGCAAAGAAAAAGTAGAGGTGAAGCAGATACCGCAGAAATCTTTTTAATTGTTGAAGATGGATAATGGGCATTTGGGTACATTGTTCTGCTTTTTGCAAATTGGGTATTTTTAATTATAAGAAATTTAAAAGATAATGCTAAATTTTAAAGTCACATGAACTTGGACAATATTGGTTATACTGAAACTAATAAGGAAGTTTCATTTTGATGTGTTGAGTTTTAGGTAGTTCATAATTAATTGGAGATTTAGAACTGGAGGTAAAGATTAAGTGAATTATTATTCCATTTTATTGACAACCATTATAAGCATAGCATGTATAATGGCTGTTTTCATTAGTTTTCTCTTATTCTACAATTTGGTTTCCCTATCCATTGAGGACTTTTGAAGAATAGTGTTATGTTACTGATCTTTCAAAAATCTAATGATTAGGGGATTATTGTTTTTAGATATACAATGGCTTGACTTGTTTATTAAAGCATATTTTCACTTTTTAATTGTGGTATAATTGACATATAATATTATATTAGTTTCAGGTATATAACAGAGTGATTTGACATTTGTAATACATTGCAAAATGATCACCACAATAAGTTTAGTTACCATGTGTCACCATACAGTTAATACCATATTATTGACTTTATTCGCCATGTTTTATGTTACATCCCCATTACTTATTTATTTTTTAACTAGAAGTTTGTATTTCTTGATTCCCCTTTTACCCATTTTGCTCCCCCCGCCCCCAGCCTTCCTCACCTCTGGCAACCATCAATCTGTTCTCTTTATCTGTAAGTTTAGGTTTTGTTTGTTTTGTATTTTACATTCTGCCTGTAAATGAAATCATGCAATATTTGTTTTTCTCTGCTCTTATTTCCCTTAGCATAGTACCCTCAAGGTCCATCCCTGTTGTCACAAATGGCAAGATACCATTCTTTTTTATGGCTGAGTAGTGTTCCATTGTATATATGTCACATCTTTATTCATTCATCAATCAGTGGACACTTAGGTGGTTTCCATATCTTAACTATTGTAAATAATGCTGAAATGAACTTAGGGGTGCATATACCTTTTTGAATTAGTGTTTTCATTTTCTTCAGATAGATACACAGTATTGGAATTGCTGGGTCATCATGACAGTTATAATTTTAATTTTTCCAGGAACTTCCATACAGTTTTCCATAGTTGCTGCACCAATTTACACTCCCACCTGTAGCGCACAACGGTTCTCTTTTCTCCCCTTCTTTAGCACTTATCTTTTGACATTTGGACAATAGTCCTTCTGACAGGTATGAGGTGGTTTTAGTTTGCATTTCCCTGATGATTAGTGATGTTGAGCATCTTTTCATATACCTGTATTGTCTTTCTTTGGAGAAATGTCTAGAAATTCTGCCCAATTTTTAATCAAAATGTTTGGTTGGTTGGGGTTTGTTTACTTTTGCTGTTGAGTTATATGAAGGTTTTTCTTTAAGTCTAATTATTTATATTGAAAGAGAGATGGTGGGAGGGGGAGAGAGAGAGTCTAAACAGGTTCTACAATGTCAACATGGAGCCCAGTGTGGAGCTGAAGCTCATGAACCATTAGATCATGACCTGAGCTGAAATCAAGAGTCAGATGCTTAACCGACAGAGCCACCTAGGTGCCCCAGAGTTGTATGAATTCCTTACATATTTTGGATATTAAGCCCTTATCAGATATATGATTTTCAAATATTTTCTTTAATTTAGAAGGTTACTCTTTCATTTTGATGATTTTCCTTACCATGCAGAAACTTTTAGTTTGAATAGTCCCATTTTTTTTTTTGCTCTTCGTTCATTTTCCTTTTGATGTTAGAGCCAGAAAATCATCACCAGACCTATGTCAAAGAGCTTACTGCATATGTTTTCTTTTATTTTACTTAATCTTTAGTTAAAATTCTCATGAGAAGTTAAATAGTTCCTAGAAAACTTTGTCCTCCTCTGACTGCAGGATTCCTTTGATTCCACTTAGATTTTTGGTTTTAATCATTTCTTGTTTTCAATATGACCTTATTTTAATCTCAACTAATCATCTATTTCTATCTTTGGAGTTTTAGCATGTTTCTTTAAGGCCAAATGGTCACTTTAAAGGTTCTAAATTGAATTGACTAGCCTTTCATTCACTGTTCTTTAATTCTGGCTTTGTGACCTGACCATATGTTCTCTCCAATGCTATACCTTCCTAGAAATAATAGTACTAATATACTTAATGTATTTTAATCTTTGTATTATTTACAAATTAAATAAGTTATTATCTAGGAAATTATTAAATAAAAATAAAGTATCAGCTCCCCTGTATATGTAAACTCATCCTGATTTGTAATCTTCATTTAGATTTTAATAATTTACTGTGTGTCTTGTGCGTACTTGTGTGTAGAGATATGTTTATCCTCCGTTACATATACAATACTTGCAATGTAAAGATAAAACACAAACATATAATTTTTATCTGTCATTTTTTATTCTACATAAACCATTATTACAAATGACTTGTTGATTTATATATGTAGATATATATATTACAAAATCTTGTAGAGTAAATAAGCAAGTACATAAATAGTTCTGACCTTGAAAAAATGCTTAATTCTTTAAACCAAATACATGTCTTTATTTTGTAATTTATAGTATTAAATCATTTTTTAAAAACCATTATAATCTGTATTTTCTCAAAATTTGCTTAGGAATAATTTATCTTTATTATTTTTTGAAAGAAAAAAATGAATAAACCAAATTAAGCAGTGAAAGTCTTAAGATGCTATACTAACTCCTCTGGTTGCTATGACATTCTCTCATTTAAAGTAAGAAATGCTGTGTATATTTCTTTTGTTTCTCTCATTCATCTTTATGTATGCTGATTTCCCTTTGGGTTTTATTGCATGCTGGTATTTGACCTGTGGATCTGATAGGTTGTTTTTCACCAATACTAAATATTATGGGAAAGTGATGTAAGTAGACTAAATTTATTATTTAATACATACAGATATTTGAATATTGGGGCATTGCATATTTTAAAATATTTTTTGAAATTATTTTTTTGTCTATTCTTATTAGTTTTTACCAGATACGTGCATCTATGAAAATTCCACCAAGAGTTCCTCACCGAGTAGAAGCTAGTTTATTAAATGCAGCAGGTAAGTCAAGGAATACTTTTAACATTTAAGAAAAGTCTGAAGCAACATTAGGCCAATAATAACTTTTAATAATTATTCTTATTTTGGGGGGTGCCTGGGTGATTCAGTTGGTTAAGCATCCAACTCTTGATTTTGGCTCAGGTCATGATCTCGCAGTTTGTGGGGTTGAGCCGCATATTCGGCTCTGTGCACTGACACCTGCGCAGAGCCTGCTTGAGATTCATTCTCTCTCTCCCTTTCTCTCTGCCTCTCCCCACCCTCAGTCTCTGTCTCTCTTGAAATAAGTAATTAAATTTTCTAAAAAGTCTTCTTCCTTTAAGAAAATTATGATTTTTAATTACAAATATAAGATACCAAAGAGTATCATGATAATGCCTCTTATAAGAAATATATTTGAGGCCTCAATAAAACAAGCATGATTATAGGTTCCTTGTGTTTCTCTTTGATTTCTTATGAAGAACAAATGAAAAAAATGTATGTTGTGACATTTTCATGAAAACATAAGTAGGGGTGATATCAATTACATCATGTAGGATATAATTTTTGAAAATATACAGTGAATGTGTACATATAATTTGATATATGATTACAAAGGTGTTTTATGATATGTTTTATAGTATGCCTTTGAGAATATTTATTAACCATGTTTTTGGTCTGGCTTAACTACAGTAAAGAAAAAAATGCCAGAAAGCAATAGATAAGATGTAAGATAGATATATTAGAGCAGTTTAGGAATTTACTTATATACTGTGGAGAGACACCAGCATTAAAATGTTTGAGCCCAAACTGGTGGTCTTGACATTATCAGTGGGCATTTTTTGGCTTTCCTGATACAGTATACTGTGTTTCATTGTATACAGTTAGGAAATGAAATGATTAATGAAACATTCTAGTGAGTTAACATATATGTCAAATACAAATAATGAGTTTTGAAGGGATTATTAAAAGTACATACACCTATACTAAAGCTATTACTGATATAAGATAGGGATATAGTTTCATTCTGTTGTATGTGGATATCCAGTTTTCTCAGCACCATTAGGACACACTATCCTTTACCTATTTTATGTTATTGGTACCTTGTCAAAGATTAGCTGACCATGTATGTGAGTTATGTCTAGGCTCTGTTCTCTTCCATTGGTCTGTGTACCTTTTTTAATGTCATTATCATACAGTTTTGATTACTGTAGCCTTGTAATAGTAATATTATAGCCTTGCATTTAGGAAGTGTGATCCCTCTAACTTCCTTCATTTTTTTCTTAAGATTACAATGGCTTCAAATGAATTTAGGATAGTTCTTTCCTATGTCTGTGAAAAATAGCATTGAAATTTTGATAAAGATCGTATTGAATCTGTAGATCATTTTGGATAGTGTAGACATTTTAACAGTATTAATTCTTCCAGCAGGATATCTCTCCTTTCATTTGTGTCTTCTTCAGTATCTTTCATCAGTGCCTTATAGTTTTCAGTGTACAGGATTTTATCTCTGTTAAATTTATTGCTAAGTATTTTATTAATTTCAATGCTGTTATAGATGAATTTCTTTCCTTTTTTAAGAATTAATTTTAAGTTTATGAAGTAAACATACTAGAAAAGCTTCCTTTTATTTACTTTTTAGTTGAAGAATAGTTGACATATATTAGTTTCAGGTGAACAACACAGTGATGGGATTGCTTTCTTGATTTCTCTTTTGAATAATCGTTAGTGTATAGACACGCAACTGATTTTTGTTTGTTGATTTTGTATCCTGCAACTTTATTGAATTTATTGATTAGTTCTAATAACTTTTTGGTGGAATCTTGAGATCGTGTCATCTGCTCTCAGATAATTTTACTTCTTCCTTTCCTGTTTGGATGCCTGTAATTTCTTTTCAGTGCCAAATTACTGTGGCTGGGACTGCCAGTAGTAGAAGTGGTGAGAAGGGGTGCCCTTGTTTTTAACTTTAGAGGAAAGATTTTAACTTTCCACTGTTGAGTATGATGTTAACAAATGGGCTTGTCATGTATGGCCTTTATTATGTTGAGGTACATTTCTTCTATGCCTAATTTATTTAAATTTTTATCATGAAGTATGTTGAATTTTGTTAAATGCTTTTTCTGCATCTACAGAAATGATCATGAATTTTATCCTTCATTCTGTGAATATGGTATGTCATGTTTATTTGCATATGTCAGTACACCCTTGCATTCCAGAGATGAATCTCTTCATCATAGCATATGATCCTTTTAAAGTACTCTTCAAGGGGCACCTGGGTGGCTCATTTGGTTAAGCTTCTGACTTCGGCTCAGGTCATGATCTCACAGTTCATGAGTTTAAGCCCCATGTCTGGCTCTGTGCTGACAGCTCAGAGCCTGGCACCTGCTTCAGATTCTGTGTCTCCATCTCTCTTTGCCCCTCCCCCACTTGCACTCTGTCTCTCTACCTCTCTCAAAAATAAATAAGAAATTAAAAAAAATAAGGTAGTCTTGAATTTGGTTTGATAGTATTTTGTTGAAGGATTTATGTTCATCAGGGATATTCAACAGTAAGTTTCTTTTCTTGTAGTGTTTTTGGTAATGCTAGCCTTTTTTGAATTTGAAAATGTTCCTTCTTGGTCAATTATTAGAAAATTTTGAGAAGGATTGGTATTACTTCATCTTTAAATGTTCGGTAGAATTCACCAGTGAAGACATCTGGTCCTGGGCTTTTATTTGTTGGGAGATTTTTGATTGCTGATTCAATCTCTCACTTACTGATCTGTTCAGATTTTGTTTCTTCCTGATTCAGTCTTGGTAAGGTATACATTTCTAGAAATTTATCCATTTCTTCTAGTTTATCTAATTTGTTGGCGTATAATTTTTCATTGTAGTCTCTTATCCTTTGTATTCCTACAAAGGATAGTTACAGTGTCTTCTCTTTCATTTATAATTATTTGAATCCTGTTTTTTCATAGTTCTAGCTAAAAGTTTGTCCGTTTTATCTTTTCAAGAAACCAACTCTTAGTTTCACTGATCTTTTCTATTGTCTTTCTAGTTTCTATTTCATTTATTTCCACTCCAATCTTTGTTATTCCCTTCCTTCTGCTTACTTTGGGCTTAGTTTGTACTTTTTCTAGTACTTTGAGATGTAAATTTAAGTTGTTTGAGATCTTTCTAGGTTATTTGTATGGCAGAAATATTACATGTAATTAATATCATTTCCAAAGTAATGTTCTTTTGACATTATGACACATATTATTTCAGATATGCCCAAATAGAGTACTTTCTTTTTGTGCCTTAAGTGCCTTTTCCTGGACATTGTCACTGTGATTTTGATTTAGGTTTTTTGTTTGTTTATTTGTATGTTTTTGGTTGTTTTTTTATTTGATGTAAATCCATATTTAGTCATTGTAACTATCTCCAGCTTCTGGTACTAGTAACTGTGTATTAATGACTGTGAAATGTCAGTTATCTGCTAATTTACTAGTGTTTGGAAAGGAAGTATCTTTTAAAAGAGTCGACAGCAGATACCAGTCTTTAAAAGAGAAGCCTGGGTTTGGAAAGCAATAGAATTTCAGCTTATATGTGAATATGTAATATATAATTTCAGTTTATATGTGAAAACATTATTTATGTGTGTATTATTTGTAGGATTATACTAGAAAATTTTAAAGAGGTCACATATTTTTCAATAAAATATAACAGCCAAAATTGAGAACGTTAGAGCTAGATTTTGAACAGAAGAAAAAAATGTTAATTTTTTCATACTTTTTCAAACTAGCAAACTTTTGTCTGTCATGTCTAAAATGTAATACCTCATATGATTTTTCAAGATCTTTTTTTGTCCTGGGGCAATAAACAACCCTTTATTTCAGCTTAGGTTGTGATCTCATGGTTGTGAAGATCGGGCCTTACTCCCCTCTGTGCTGAGTGTGGAGCCTGCTTGGGATTCTCAAGCTAGCTCGCTCGCTCTCTCTCTCCCTCTCTCTCTCTTTGCCCCCCCCCCCTGCCGTGCTCTGTCTCCTGCTCAATAAATAAATAAACACTTAAAAGATATATCTTTTTTTAATCTTAATGTTATCAATATATTTTTTTTTCTCTAATTTAGAGTATCTTATTTGTTTACAGTACATCATGATATCTATGGATTTTTACAAATAAAATGACCTTTAACAGATTATGAGATATACAGCCTTCTTCATCCCAGTCCCATTCCCGGGATGACTCTCTTCTATATGTGTGTAGTGCCCCACACGTTCTTGTTTCATCCTCTGAACACCCTGTGATCATGTAAATCTGGTATTTCAGTTGTATTTTCTGCTATTGTACCCCAGAATAGCCATCATGTTAAATGTTTAAGTTCATATGAAAAGTAGGGGTAGTAGAACCAAAATAATGTTCTCATGTCCAGGTGAATTTTCTCCTCACCAGTGATCTGGGAAAGGGAAAGGGAGCAAGAGAGAGAGAGAGCGAGAGAGAGAGAGAGAGAGAGAGAGAGAAAGCACAAAGAAGACAGCCAGTTTATTCTAGTCTTAGAGGTACTGATTTGGTTCTCTTTTTATGCCCTTTCTCTTCCAATATTTGTTTTATTTTAAAATAGTATTTGGGAGTTCCTGGTGTTTGTATCTTTTCACTATTAGTAAATTTATTAGGAAAAAGTATCCTTCACAAAATTTTCTCCAGAAATTATTCCTTCGAATTTGGCTGACTTTGTTTTGATAAGACCAGATCATTGATTTCTAGACTCATCCATGATAACATAAATATAGTCGAATAGGAGTAATTTTTTTTAATCTGGTGTGTTAATTCTCTTTTTACCTCTCTTTCTTAAAAATTCACTTTTTCTTCTAAGGGCTTGGGTTTTCTTTGTACTTTTTATTTTATACCCCATTTTTCTTGCTCACTGTGTACTGTCATCGCAAGACCTTTTCTTTCTAGTACTGTATTTTACTGTTATTCCTACACTTTGTGTATATTACTGGTAAACTTTTAGAAGAAGAAAGAAAGTAATGATTTTGTCTGAGTTGCAGAAGGGCAAGTTAGCTGTGGTAGGAATTAGATGGTATCATACAGCTTGTTGCAACACATTTAAATTATTTCCAGCACGAAATTGTGCTGACGGTGAGAAGTTTGAGTCAGGAAATAGCTGTCATCTACAATAGCATCAGTCATTAAAGACAATGAATATTTATAGGACAGTTGAAAATAGACTAATACGAAAATATTTACAGACTTCTATAACAAAGAAGTCATTGTTGGTTCTAAGAAACTGGCCCCAGTTTGAAATGTTAGAGCACTATGTACTATTTTGATAAAAAGTTCAAATAACAACTCCCAATTTCTAATAATGATAATACTTCTTAGAAAGAAACATGTATTGTTTTATTTGCTTTTTAATATCTGTCCATTCCTTTTTTCGGAAAAAAAAATTTTTTATGCAAATAATACAAATAGTCAAAAAATACAAGTAGTTTCTATTAGTCTAGAAATATTTGTAGTGAAAATATAGTTACTTCTCTAGATGTATCCACTTTTCACTATTACTCTAGTTCTAATGGTCTCCTTTGTTTATTCCTGGTATGATAAATGACAACTGAAGATTATACTACTTCCTCTCCCTCTTCCCCTGTACTTTTTAAGAGATGCCATTATTCTTATATCATTCTTTGACTCTTTCTTTGACCTTGACTGTTACTGCTAAGTAATATATTGTTCAAATCTCCCATTTCCCATTTCAGCAAATATGACAAACCCTATTTTGTAATATAAGGAGATAAGCCTCTTATATTGCCTACTTTTTCAAATTTTCTCTTTTCCTCCACATTTCAACTTGTTAAATATATCCTTTGTTTTATAAAATCAGTGTTGCTAACATTTATATCCTGTTTTGTAACTGTAGTTAATTTTAATGTGTTTTGTCTATGGGTTGATTCCAAATGTTGAAATAAGTAAACAGCATTTTCATTTTTATGGTATCATGAGAGGGAGAATATTTATAAAATTGAAATGACTATCCAACATAAAGGAGGATCTTAACTTTCTGGCAAGACAAGATAAATCTAGTTGCCATTTTGATGTTGATCTGGGTCACCTGTTATAGAGAGGTAGCTATAGATGTATCTTAGAAGCTGTGGATTCAAAGATACAGCTCTGTTTTAGTTAACAAAGTAGTGATTTGGAATCAAGATACCAACTTCCTTTTATGTTTTCTTGGAGAACTCACTTAATCTCTGTGAGCCTCAGATTCTCATCTGTGAAGTGTGTTCCCTGGTTTACAGGATTATGAGGTGTTAAATAAGTAAAAGTTCTCAGCAAGGCTGAGGAAGGGCAAAAAGAATGAGCAAGGGCAAAAAGGGAAATCCAAGGGTAAGAAGAGATCTCACAAAAAACCCCAGAATTTATAACTTGTCAAGGAAATCTAAGTACCTACACTTGGATTTTTGTGCTTATAAAACTAACTTAATCTGTAGATAGTGTTTGAATTTGGATTTGTTCTGCCATCTGCTATGTTTCCTAACACTTTCTATAAGCATCTTTTACCTCTTAGCATCTTATAATTTTTTATTATTTATTTTAATATAATATAATATAACCAAACATCAAGAATCATTAAAGAAGAATGCTTTTTTTTAAATGAGGAAAGTTTAAATAAATAAACCTTCATTTAATGTTACTAATCCATTACTGTTAACAATAACTGAATGATCTCAACAATCATGAATGGAAAACTCATGGAGTTAGATCTTTCAATAAACTTTGCATAGCTTATGAAATTTGAGTCCATTTGGCATTATGACCCTCCATTTTGCTTTCCCTAGTTGAACAGCTTCCTTCTGTCACAACCATTGTCTTTTTATCTGGCTTCAGAGATAGTGATAATTACACTGGCATTTGCTTTGGCTTCCAAAATAGGGAGTTAAGAGATTATCACATTGTAGTGCAATTATTTGCTTGAATGTTTCTATTCAAACTAGAATGGAAACTCTGAAAACAAGGGCAGGGTTTTATTTATGTTCATATCTCTTAGTTCCCAATATTTTAGAAGCTTAATAAATTATGGTTGAATGAATGCTCACTTATTCACAAAATAAATAACGTATCAGTGCTAGCTGTTTAAGCAAAGAAAATATAAATATGAAAGATAATGATAAGGATAAAATACAAATTATCACAACTCAATGTAAGTATTCTTAGGCCTCTGTCACAGGTTTCTGTAAGTGTAGATCGGATATTTGGGTTAGCAGATAACACAGGCAAAGTGAAAATAGGGTTCTTTCAACAAGAAATTAGGGCACTAAATTAAGTTGGATGAAAGGTCAAGTATTCAGTAAATCTATGCTAAGGGTTTATTATGTGAAAGACATAGTGCTCACTCCTAAATTATAGCAATGAAAATGATATATGTGCTCCCTGACCTTATTGATGGAAGTTATCATCTAGTAAAGTACAGAGGGTTTCACATTCAAGACAATAAACAAACTATACACATATGTTTGGGCCTTTTTGTTTCTAAGGCTCTTTGGTAATAGCAGTATAAAACACAAAAAAAGAAATAGCAAAATATTTCAATAAGTTTTTGCAGGACAGAAAACAAAAGTGATAACTGACTTTTAGGACACCTTCCCCTAGGGATTTCAGGAAGGTACAGCAGATAAAGGGAAATAAGAGGTGGGCCGGAAAGCAGAGATGAATTAAAGGTCTGTAATCAGGTCAGCTGTGATAACTGGGCACCCCAGACCCAACTGCAGTATGTCCGGAAGACTAGTATTTACCTTAGGATAAAAACCTCAGGACTTTCTCTAAATAAATTGACATGAGATATTAACATAGTAATGCTTCAGAGTAAAGCACTTATTCTTTCCTGTGTATATAGTACAGTGTCACTAACTGTATGTACATTGTTGTACAGCAGAGCTCTAGAGCCTTTTAACCTCACATGACTAAAACTCAGTACCACGGAATAGCAGTTCCTCTTTCTCCCTCCCCTTGGCCCCTAGCAACCACCATTCTACTTTCTTTGATGAGTTTGACTGTTTTAGATAGCTCATATAAATAGAATCATGCAGTGTTGGTCTGCTTCACTTAGCTTAAGTTGTCATGGTTCTTCCATATGTTGCTGCATATCGTAAGATTTCCTTCTTTTATTAAGGTTGAAAATATTCTGTTATATAACTCATTTTCTTTACCCTTTCACCTACTTATGGACATTTAGATAGTTTCTACCACTTGGCCATTGTGGAAATGAATATGGAAGTACAGATATATCTTCAAGATCCTGTTTTCAGTTCTTTGGGATAAATACACAGAAGTATAATTGCTGGATCATATGATAGTTCTATTTTTAATTTTTTGAGGAACCTCCCGCTGTTTTCCATAGTGGCAACACCATTTTACATTCTCACCAACAGTGTACAAGGGTTACAGTTTCTCCACAAGTGCTGACCGTATACATAATATTACGTAATATGGAGTAAGAGATACGTGAGATGTGGACCTTGATTCCAAGAAGTTTATATTCCTCTTTAAATTTTATCCTTTCCATCTTCACTTGACTCTTTGTTATGGTATTATCAACAGGATCTTTCCTGAGATCACAGACGACGTTCACCCTCCTAAGATACCATAGCACTGTAACTCTTTCTGTCAGACTTAGTAGAGATGTAATTTACAGAATTAGAGGAGAGCAGGGAAGATGGGGTTTTTTTTTTGGTTTTCTTTGGTTTGGTCTGCTTAGCTTAAAACAATGTATGTCACAGGGTAACTGTACAACACATATTTAGAATTTTTGTGAAATGTATCATACTTTTTTTGAAGACCATATAAAACATTATTTTATTAAATAATAAAATGAGTACCCAAATACTCATTCCTTCATTTAAGAAATAGAACCTTACTACTACCATAAAAACCTCTTGTATACCCCTTCTAATTTTTGTGTTAATCATTCTTTTGCTTTCTTTATAGTTCTATCACCTATGAAAGGCATCCAAGTATATATCTGGTTGAGTCTGGAGAAACTGAATAGTAAGCACAAGCCCAGTTGTGTAAGAAAGCTGTAGTATCACTACTGTTAAAAGAAGGCTCTCAGAAGAAAAGCTAAATGAAGTCTCTGGGTTATAGTATGCTTCTGTATACTAAAAAGTTTTATTTGATTTTTTTAAAAAATTTTTTTTAATGTTTTATTTATTTTTGATACAGAGAGAGACAGAACATGAGAGGGGGAGGGGCAGAGAGAGAAGGAGACACAGAACCGGAAGCAGGCTCCAGGCTCTGAGCTAGCTGTCAGCACAGAGCCTGATGTGGGGCTCGAACCCACGAATGTGAGATCTGACCTGAGCTGAAGTCGGAGACTTAGCCGACGAGCCACCCAGGCGCCTCTAATTTAATTTTTAATTTGTGTTTTTGCATTTATTTTTTGAGAGATAGAGTGAGACAGAGCATGAGTGGGGAAGGTCGGAGAGAGAAGGAGATACAGAATCTGAAGCAGCCTCTAGGCTCTGAGCAAACACTCCGCACAGAGCCCGATGTGGGGCTAGAACCCACCAACCATGAGATGACCTGAGCTGAAGTCAGAGCTTAACTGACTAAACCACTCAGGCGCCCCAGTAAAAAGTTTTAAGATTCCTTTTTGGGGAAGTTAGCCAACCAGATCAGGAGTCAATTGTGTGAAATTTAGAGTTCACCACATTGAGTGCTTCTGGTAAGGTTGTATTATGATCAAGTATTAGAAAACCAACACATGGAGTAGGCTGATTTGCATCTAAACTTAACTAATTCCACTTTTCTTTGTCCAACTCTCAGGAGCAGAAACCTTCTGTGCAGTGAAAAGACTGCCCTCTTATGATCTGCCCTGAGCAATAGGGCAGAAACTCCATCGGGGCACCTTCACACAAATTGAGCAGTGAAAAGAATCTGGTCAAGCTTTTAATTTGTTCTTAGGTTAAAAATTGATACCGTGGCAGCAAGAATCTTTTTTGTATGACAGACCTCAAAACATGTATTTGTTTTGTAACTAATATTTGTAACTAATATTTATTAGTTACATTCTATAACTAATGCAGATGGTCTCTTTGGAATCTTCCTTCACCGTCTTTCTAGAGATTCCCTTTGCCTCTCTTCCACATTAGATCTATTTACAAACACTGTTTTTCCTCTTTCTGGTTTACTCTCTCATTTTGGTGGAGCCTGTTCTCCAAGATTTTATTGAGAAAAGTGGCATAGGAATTTTTTTAAACTTTCCATGTCTAAAAATGTCTTTACTCTTATTTGAAAGTTTAGCTAAGTACAGAATTCTAGGTTGGAATTCTTTTTTCTTCAGAATTTTGAGAATATTGTTTCATTGTCTTTGGTAGCATTGCTATTGAGAATTCCAAAGCTATTCTGATTGTTAATTCTTTATATGGGACCCTTTTCTCCTTTCAGGAATCCTGTAGAATCTTCTCTTTGTTTCTAGTGTTCTGATGGCACATAATGATGTACCTTGGGTCTCTCAGTACTCATTGGTCCCTTTTAACCTGAAAATATATGTGCTTCAGTTCTGGGGAATTTTCTTATTTTGTTAATTATTTTCTCCCATCTTTCTTTCTGGAACTTCTGTCATTCAGATAGTAGATCATCGTCACTGGTCCTCTTAATTTTTAGTTTTTTTCCTCCTTTTTCCCATTTCTGTTTCTTCTGCATTTTCTGTTGTACTTATTTCTTCAACTTTAATCGCTTTTTAAAACTTTTTTTTAAGGTTTATTCATTTTTGAGAGACCGGGTGCAAATGGGGGAGGGGCAGAGAGAGAGGAAGACACAGAATCCGAAGCAGCTCCAGGCTCTGATCTGTCAGCACAGAGCCCGAAGCGGGACTTGAACCCACCGACTATGAGATCATGGCCTGTGCCGAAGTCCAACACTTAACCAACTGAGCCACCTAGGTGTCCCTTACTCTCTTAAGCTTTTTAATCTCTTTTTGAGCTTTTCTTGCTTTTCTTTTTCTCTCCCTTTTTTTTAATCTTTCCCTCTCTCTTCCTCCTCTCTTTCCTCCTTTTTCCTCCTTACCTTTGATCCTTTTTCTTCTAAAGTCCAAGTGCTCTTTTATTTTCTGAGTGCTCCTCAATTATAACAATGTTTTCTTGTTTCATGGCTGTATCTTTTCTCTAAGAACAATATTGATAGGATTTTTTAAGGTTTATTTCCCTATAAGTTGTTTTTTTTCTTTTTTCTTTTTTGGTCTCTAAATGGTAGAAGCTTTCTTCTGGTGTCTAACAGTCTTCAGTTGTTTATACATGACTGAAAAGAATTGGAAGTTCTGGGAACATATATGGGACTTGTCTCTTTGACCTTTGTATAGGGTAATGTTGGTGAGCCGTTTGCTTAGGAATCTTTGAAGTCAGTTGTCTATAAATCTTATCTATTATGATAGATCTACATAGTATTTATTATAGATCTATTATAGATTCCACATGTCAAGAAATGTGAAGAATCTGAGATTTTATTCTATATATTGTTGAAAGTAATTCTTCATCATTTCTCACACTTCTGTATATCTTCTCATCAGAGACACTGAAAGACTTCTGTTCCAGACTAAGTTTTTAAGGATGTTTGTATAAGGGAAGAGCTTTGGAAAATATAGTTCATGTCTCTGTCTAGAGCAGAAGATAGATCTGTTTACTGTCCAGTATAATAACAATATCTCTCTCTAGTTCAAAGATTAGACAGGTTTTCTTATAGAGACAATTTCTTATAAAAGATTAACATTTCCTAAGCTTAGAGTTCCTCATTTGTAACCCCACAGTATGCATAGCATCCACTTGGCTTGCCTCCATGTCACCCCCATGGAACTTGAGGGGGAAAGGACAAGGGGAATTGGTGTGATCATGCAACTCATGCTGCTTGCTATGCTGTAAGTAATAAAGTCCTTTGTCTCTGACACAGGAGTCTCCAGTCTTCTTCCAGCATCCATGAAACTGTGGCAGGCTAGCTTGTTAGCTTACAAGGAGGATGAAATCTTGGATTCCTTACTGTTTTCGAAATGACAGAGACTTTTGTCTATTTACTTCCTTGAGAGTAAGACTAACTGCCAGCCTCTGGGAACCCAGTAGAGGAGGAGTTCTGTGTATCTCTGCATTCAGTATTCAGTATGTGTATGTTCCTATACTCATGCTCTCAGTTTTGCTAGGAGACTTCCAGTTCAGAGAGCCTTTGTTTTATCTTCTTCAGGGATGAAGGTGAAGGCTTCTGTGATGATGAACAAGGCGCACCAGCAACCTAGTGGCATATAGTAGGGGAAAGGACCCATGAATCTGTTCTGCTCTTTGCCAATAGGTCACCTCAATTAAACATTGCCTGACTTTTCTTTTTAAAATTGCTATCTTTCTAACACCCCTTTTCTCTTTACTCATAAAACTTAACTGCCTTCAAACATAGTATATCATTTACTTAATTATTTTTGTTCTCTATTGCCCCTCCCATTAGGATGTAAGCTCCATGAGGTCAGAGACTTTTTACCTCTTTTATTTGTCCTTAAAATGACTGTAAAGACACATATAAAATATTCAATCAACAAGTATTTGTGGATATTGTACTAATTGAATGACTAGGAGGAACTTGCATATCTTGTGCCCATTGCCCCTAATTTGAGAATAAAATTAAAGAGAAGTTTACTATTTATAAGTCATTGGCACATCTTCTTAAAAGTTTTAAGTATTGATATTAATTGAGGATGTAATTTTCCCAGGAGGTTAGTTATTGTCATTCTAAAGCAATTTAGAATAATGTATTTTGTATACAGCTTTTTATCCTGTGCTAGAATCCCTTTTAGGGCATTTCTAATGGTGGTATTCCTTTTATCTATTGGAACATTTCTAGCACTCTTACTCAATAAATATTGAATATAGTTTATTGGTAGAGCCAATGAGGCTGACTAAAACAGGCCTGTGAGTTAGGAACAAAGGCATAAAAATGTGATGTCCAGGTAACCAAATTAAAGAAGTACTTCAAGAGTGAAAGTATGTGTAACTGTGATGCTGATTATAAGTCAAGTAATACGAGATCTGAAAGTTGACTGTTGTATTTAGCAAAGCAGAAGACATTATTGGTCTTGATAAGAGCAGTTACATAGGCCAAAGTCTCTTTAACGTGTGAATGAATTATCGTTGTGTAAAAATTTGCCCTCAAACTTAAAACAACAAACATTGGTGGCTCAGTCAGTTAAGCTTCTGACTTTGCCTTAGGTCGTGATCTCACGGTTCCTAAGTTCGATCCTTGGGTCAGACTCTGTACTGGTAGCTCAGAGCCTAGAGCCTGCTTCAGATTCTCTGTCTCTCTCTCTCTCTCTGCCCCTCCCCTGCTTGTGCTTTAAAAAGAATTTTTTTTTAAAGCAACAAATATTTTGTCATAGCTTCCTTGGGTCTGGAATCCAGAAGTTTAGTTGCTTGCCTCTGGCTGAAGGTTTCTTAAGAGGTTGCAGTCTGTTACTTCTGCTGTGTTCATGTAGATCAACCCTGGGACTTTGTGGGAGGAATTGTACAAGGATGTGATACCAGGAGGTGAGACTACTAGCAGCCATTTTGGAGACTGGCTATCACAAAATGGGATGAGGGGAAAATTAGAAAATTAGAGACAATTGAATACCAAAGAATCTTTTGAGGAGTTTTGTCAGAAAAGGGAGCAGAGAAATAGGGGATTTGTCCAGGTGTATCTGTCTGTAGATTTATTAATGGAGCTTAGAGAACTTCTCTTATTATTTTCTCATGAAATAAGAACCAAGGTTCTCAGTTAAGACTGAAGGAGAGAAAATAAAGTACGAAATAGTCATCTGGGAATGGATTTGGAAAATGCAGTATGATTGCTAGGCAGCACTAAGGGTCTATTTGAGATCAGTGATCATGAATTAAAGTATAGTCAGAAGACTTGTGTATTTTTCCCCAGCTATGTTCAGCTTATGGATACAAGGGAGGAAATTAGATTTATAAAAGTTGAAACCTATCTAGGCAAATATGGCAAAGCAAAAGTAACATATCCTTAATGAGATATGTGAAAGGATGAGTGATACTGAGGAGTATGGAGGATAAGGAGGAAAGTGAGGACTTGAGAAAGTACGGGGATAACAAAAAGAGTAGGATTCATGGAATCTACTAAGTTGGGGTCAAACCATTGTTGGACTTCGGGTATTAGAGATAGTATTAAATTACAGAAGGATTGCAGTCATTGGTAACGTAAAAGTCTAGGGAATGATGATAGGAATGACTAGCTAAGGAGGGGCTAGAAGGCAAGATCATTTAAGGAGAGCAGGAAAAGAACCTAGCAGGTGTGATGGCTAGAGTAGTTTTGGAGAAAGTGACCTTGAGTTAGGAAATAAAGCCTTCAAGAAATGAGTCTTCTGAGGTTTGCACATGAGTGGGATGGTATAAGTGTACTGTCTGCTCATACTAGATTCATAGCTGGTTGTGGAGGTGGTTTTAAAAAGGAGAGACCAAGAATGTCTGGAGGCATTAGTAAAGAACAAAGAAGCCCCAGCCCCAGTAGTAATAGGACTGTAGAAGAGAGAAGAGCCCTGCTTGAGAGGGCTATGCTGGAGCAGCATCCTTAGGAAAAAGCAGTGGCAAAAACTTGTGCTTTCTGAGGCAGCAGTTGCTAATTTCACATTATCTGGGTGCTTTAAAAAAATCTTTCCATTGAGGAAAATTTCTTCCCCTTCTCAGCTCTTACCTGAAATATTATAGAAGTTGAATTTCTGATCTACTTGCTTTCCCTTGCTTTCTACTTGTTTTTCCCCTAATACTTCAATATTTATTTCCCCCAAACAGGAACATTCTCCTACATAACCCCAATAAAATCAAAATCAAGAGATTAATATTGTTATGTTACTACTATAATCTATCCTCAACCTATTCAGTTTTTGCTAGTTGTCCCAATAAAGCTCTTCATAGAAAAATGATCCAGTTCAGAATCACGGATAGTAACTAGTTGTTAATGTCTCTTTAGTCTCCTTCATTATGGAATAGTTCCTCAATCTTTTTTACATTTCCATGACCCTGAAACTTTTGAAGATTATAATCTGTTAATTTGTAGAATGTCCTTCCATTTGCATGGCTGTGTGATTTCCTCGTGAGTAGATTCAGGTTATACATCTTTGACAAGAATATCTCTGAAATGATGCTGTGTTCTTATTATATCCTATTAGGTGATACAATTTCTGTTTGTCCCATTACTAATGATGTTAACTTGGATCATTTGATTAAGTCTCTTCAGGGGCACCTATGTGGCTTATTTGGTTAAGTGTCTGACTCTTGATTTCTGCTCAGGTCATGATCTCATGATCTGTGGGATCAAGCCTTGCATCAGGCTCTGTGCTGACAGCATGGAGCCTGCTTGGTATTCTCTCCCTCCCTTACTCTCTGCCCCTCCCCCACTTGCACATGCATGTGCTAGTTCTCTCACTCTCAAAATAAATAAACTTTAAAAAGTCTCTTCAGACTTCTCCACTGTAAAGTTACTCTTTTTTCCCTTCAAACATCTGTTTTTTTATTTATTTCATTTATATATATGTGTGTGTGTGTATATATATATACATATATATATGGACTTCTTCATTATTCAGTGGAAATCAATCTGTTACTATCATAATTTATTTTGATGCCCTGTTCATCCCCAGTATGACCAGGGGTGACTTCTTCAAGCTAGCTTCCATGTCCTTCCGATGTGTCCCCTCATTTTTTTTAGCACTCATTTTCTTTCTGTTATGAAAAGATAATTCACACTTAATCTTGTTCTATCTGTTCCCCAGTTCTGGAACCAACCGTTTCTCTGAAAGCTCTGGTTTCTTTAGTGGAAAATAGTACTAGAAACCAATATTTGGAGCTGTGTTGCTCTCAGGCTCTTTGAGTGGGACAGAGCTAGAGAGTACATGTGTGTACACACATATATATTTACACATGCATATGCATATTTATACCTGTCTTTATCTAAATGTATTATGAAAACCATGAGTTCACATCAGTATTTTTAATGTTAGTCTAGTACCACAGGATCCATTTTATATCTCCTTTCCATATGTGTAACATCCTTTCTCTGAAAGATTTCAGTGAGAAACCTGTTGTTATCCTTAACATATTTTCTTATTTGATCGATCCTTCATGTGTGCCAGTTTCATCATCGCTCCCTCTCTCTCGGGATGCTCTCCTTCCACCTCCTGGGCTTTTCAGGAGCGCTCATGTCAGGTCACTTCTGTGTGTGGACATCCTTCTGAAACCCAGCTGAACATACTAAGTCTTTGTTTCCAGAGTTCCTTCTATAAGGATGTTGGCGTCACCTTACTTTACCTCCATAAGAGTGTATCAGGCTGCAGCTGCCCACATTCACTGTCATCCCCATATGAAAGTTTTTCTCATCCTTTTTGGACTTTTATGCGTTGTACCTGGCTGACCCTCTGCAAGAACACCCCCGTCACCTAATGTGGGCTCCAGCCTTCCCAGCCTTCGTGTTCTCCCATGCAGTTGCCCTCTTCATCTTCCTTGGGCTCCCAGGACCTCACCACTAAGTCATCCCTCCACTGGTTGCCCTTTTCTTCCTACACAGGTTCTGAGCTTAGGCCACCACTCCATATGGATACCTTCTTACCCATTTGGACTCTGGTGTCCCACTCTAGGCTCTGCTCTGCAGAGACACCCACCTTGGTGAATGGTTTAAATTCCACCTTGTTGGAATGACCTGACACCAACAATCTGGACGAAGTTAGACCAGACTTGACATGTGAAGGGCATGGGCTTCCATGAGACGGATCTTACTTCAGAGGTCTACAAGCTACCCTCATTTCTGATTAGATAGCTACAAAATTGGAGTTTGTATTATACTTCAGGTTTGATAATTTACTGAAACAATGTACAGAATTCAGGAAAGTGCTCTGCTTATTATTATAGTTTTATTTTAGCAAAGGAATATATATCAGAGCCAACCAAAAGAAGAGATGCATAGGGCAAGGTCTGAAAATGTTTCAGATTTGTAAAGCTTCCTTTGTTCTCTGCCCAAGGAATCAGGAGGTATTACCCTCCCAGAAAGTTTGTATGTGACAATATGTAGAATATTGCCAATCGTGGAAGCTCGCCTGATTGAATCATTGCTCAATCTTTAGCCCCCTTTTCCTCACTGGAGGTTGAACTTAAATCATGTGGCTCATTCGCCAACTCTCTAGTCACATAGTTGGTCTTGTGTGGCCAGCCTCCATCCTGAGTCATCTCCTTACCATTATTTGGGTCTACCATGAATAACTCTTCTCACTGGGAAATTCTAAGGATTTATAGGCCATTTCCAAGGAATTGGGACAAAAGCTAAAAAATCTCTTTATTACAAGGCTTTAGAGGTTACCACCCAGCAATCAGGAGGATGGCCAACCAAATTCTTCACTATGCATCTATGGAAAACTAAGTTGCTTCCTTCTGGATTTACAAATCAGTTGTTCCTCTTAAAATATCTACCTTGAGATTCCTCCTTTACCTTCTCAGATTAAGATAAGTTGTACAAAAATTTTATAATGGTTATAATGTACTTAGTCATTTTTTACATAGAGTATAGTAAACTTTCAGAAATGTTCTAATACTGCTATATAAAATGATAATGGTACTAGAGTATTTTATACTCTATACAAATTTATAGTATTTTAAAGTATTAATTTACTTATATTATGTTTTTCCTTTTTACCTGTAAGTTACATTTCTTATCTGTTTTAGGTATGACTTTAGCCTTTCCAGCTTCAGTTCATGATTCTCTGATTTGCAGTAAAACATTTCAAATTCTATATAAAAATGAGGAGGTTGTTTTAAATGATGTCATGATCTTCAAAGTTAAAATGTTGTTGGATGAAAAAAAGGTAAACATCTTTTCATATATATTTAGATAAACATTTTTTGTATAGCCTCAAGGCATATTTCTAAACTTTCTACAAGTATTCAAGAAAATCTTATATTGTAATTTCTCTTGAGATTGAAGAAACCCTTGAAGAAATGAATTTTCTGTTATCCTTGGATCTACACTTCACAGATGGAGATTATTCGTAAGTAGGCTAATCAATTACAAATCCTTTGTTTCTCATAACTGCTATCTATTGTCCATTTTCTTGTTAGAAATCTAGCCTGCCTTTTCTTGTTTGTTTAAACTACTAACTGGGAAGTCTCATGAGAATGGTTAGGCCTACTCTTTTGTACCCATATCAATTCCATGAGTTTCAGGTGGCAAATCAGATAAGTTGAAGAAATATGAAACAATTTCCTAGACGCTCGAAACTCTACTTATCATATAATGCCGCTACTATAAGACATTTAAATATAACTGAATGCTCTTTCACTGTATCACTGACCGTCTTTCTTAGTGGCATGAGTGATGTCATGTTTAGGTGGGACTCTTGATATGTAGAGAGTTATTAAGATTGAAGACTTTGCAGTTATTCTAGTTTATTAATTCCTAGAGGCCTTGAGGAAGATTTAGATCTGGTTACTCTGAACTTGTTCACACATCTGGACATACAGTCATATATATTTTAGGGAGATGCTATGCTTGTATTCATTTAAAACAAGAATCAGAGATTTGTTTAGCAATTTTATTTTTTGTAGTTTTTTTTCTCATTTCAAACATACTTGTAGAAATGCTTTTTTTTAAACATAGTTTATTGTCAAATTGGTTTCCATACAACACCCAGGACTCATCCCAACAAGTGCCCTCCTTAGTGCTCATCACACATTTTCCCCTCTCCCCACCCCCTATCCACCTTCAGTTTGTTCTCTGTATTTGAGTCTCTTATGGTTTGCCTCCCTTCCTCTCTGTAACTATTTTTCCCCTTCCCATCCCCCATGGTCTTCTGTTAAGTTTCTCCTGATCCACGTATGAGTGAAAACATGTGGTATCTTTCTCTGCCTGACTTTTTTCACTTAGCATAATACCCTCCAATTACATCCATGTTGCTACAAATGGCAGGATTTCTTTCTTTTTCATTGCCATGTAGTATTCCATTGTATCTATAAACCACATCATCTTGATCCATTCATCAGTTGATGGACATTTAGGCTCTTTCCATGATTTGGCCATTGTTGAAAGTGCTGCCATGAATATTGGGTACATGTGCCTCTAGGCACCAGCACTCCTGTATCCCTTGCATTAATTCCTAGCAGTGCTATTGCTGGGTCATAAGGGAGTTCTATTTTTAATTTTTTGAGGAACCTCCAAACAGTTTTCCAGAGTGGCTGCACCTCTTTTCATTCCCACCAACAGTGTAGGAGGGTGCCCGTCTCTCCACATCCTCGCCACTCTGACCGGCATGAGGTGATATCTCAGTGTGGTTTTGATTTGTATTTCCCTGAATTGTACATACATTTAGACTTTTGTAGGATAAATAACGAAGCAGTTGCATTCTGAAAAGTCTACTTGAAATGTTCTCTTTCTTATCATGGAGGAATAAGATTTTTGGTGTGGTAGCTACTGCTCCTCTATAATATTTGTTTATTACAAAGAATTCCTTAAGGGATTATTTTCAAACCAAGTCAGAATTTTATAAATGAAGTAAATGGAAATTAGTTAATTAACTCTAGGTAGTTATATATGTATGGGTTAAAATACATACACACATACAAACTCACTTGGAAATCATAAGCATGACATTGTTTTAATTTTTTATATGTAGAAATCTGACAGACTAAATATATATAATAAAATATCAACCAGTTGCTTGCTTTCAAGAAGTACTTAATAACCAAATTTTGTACAGTAAAAATAATTTTAACTGTCTTTTGGGATTTATTATTATAAGATTTGACCTCTGTTATACTACAGCCTTATAATGAGCAGCATACTCTAGGGAGTAAAATTTATTGTAAGGCAAGAGTAATTGTTAATCTATCAAAAACAATTCATTTTATAGGGATATTAGTAAAAAAACAGTCTATATCATGGACTTGTAGAAAACTATAGGTAAGACCTGATTGTTATTACTAGATTTCACATTTTTTTCTAATGCAATGTGATGCTTTAAAAATTATTCTAAGTTTTAAAAAAGTAAGTAAATATTAGCCTTTACTTTATTGTGCCAAACTTACATGCAAATGTCTTGCTTTTTATAGGGCAGACGACCTGAATGCCTTGCAACTAATAAGTAGCCGAACATTGAAGCTGCACTTTAGCCTGCATAGAGGCCTTCATCACCATGTTCATGTTATGTTTGATTATTTCCACCTCTCTGTTGTGTCTGTTACAGTCCATGCATCATTGGTTGCACTACACCAGCCACTAATAAGGTAAATTTAACCAATACCCTTGTCCTTATTAATATAGTATCTTTTATTTTATAGTGAAAACATATATATTGATATGATAAAATAATAAGAAATTTCTAAATTTATAATTATTAAGTACTTTCATTTTATACTAAAGTCATAAAATAATATTTAAGAGCATGGGAACATTTGATTGATAACTTTTAATACAGGAGTATGGAACAATCTTTGTCAAATAAACTGACCAAGAAAAACAATGCAGTCTGGAAATAATCTTACAGCGTGTTTAGTCTGTACCTGTATGTTTTTGTCTTTGCTTTTTAAATATTTATTTTTGAGAAGGGGCAGGGAAGAGAGAGAGAGAGAGAGAGAGAGAGAGAGAGGGAGAAAGTGTGTGTGTGAGAGAGAGCAGGGGAGGGGGGGGGGGAGAGGGGATGACAGCAGAAAGCCTGATGCGGCGCTTGAACTCACAATTTACAAGATCATGACTTGGGCCAAAATTGGATACTTAACCAACAGAGCCACCAAGGTGCCCCTGTGCCTGTGTTTTTAGCAGTGCTGTACTAAATTCATTCTCTGGAAATTATATTCATTTTTTTCTTCTTTTTATGGCCTCTTCTCTGGATCAGCTAATTTTTTCTCAAATCTGTGCTATATGATAATTCTTGTTTTCCAAGTTATTAATCAATTTTATGGATTTTTACTAATAAGCTTTTACACTGTATCATGTACTGTTTTTGTCTAAAGGTACGTGATATTCTGGATTACGATAAATACATTGAGATAATTATTTTTTCTGCTCACTTCCATAGGGAGATGAATTATCTTTCATTGTGTGAGAATACATGTCAAGCTCTTCAGTTTTTTACAATAAAACATTGTTCTTTTGTGGTATGGGCAACAGATGGACACTTAAAATCAGTAGCTTATATGAAAAGACTCCAAATTGATTTGATTTCTCAACTGTCTACTTTACAGTTTCTGTCACAGATCCAATCCCAACCACTAATACTTAGGATGATGCTTCAGGGGTTTGATGTTAAACTGAGTTATCAGAGAAACTAAGTAGGGGGCCACCTGGGTGGCTCAGTTGGTTAAGCATCTGACTCTTGGTTTCAGCTCAGGTCATGCTCTCACGGTTCGTGGGATTCAGCCCCACCTTGGGCTCTGTGCTGACAGCTCACAGCCTGTTTGGGATTCTCTCTCTCCCTCTGCCCCATCTCCGCTGTCTCTAAGTAAATAAACATTTAAAAGATAAAGAAAAACTAAGTAGATCATTTTGCATAATTACCCTCAGAATTTATAAAGACCAATACAATTTGATGCACTGCCCACAGTTCGTTGGTGTATATCTTTACACTGTTTCAAAAACTGTGAGAACTTCTTCCATTGTGTTGTTGCATGGTTTCTTTAAGAGCACAGGACCAGGAAGAAGTCTTTCTCCTAATGATTTGCTTTGCTTTCCATATTCTATAGTTAGATCTATAACTAGCTGTTTTATTATTGTTATTTTAACTCTTAGGCCTTTGAGAGCTTGTTCTCAGTTGCTATAACTTTTATAAACAGGAAAGTGTTCCTATTATATAATTTTATTACATACGTTTTCAAAAAATTTTTAGATATTGATTTAATAAATTAATATGTAATAGCATGAAAAATAAATGAAACTTCTTTGATAAGAAAGTGCTTTTTTTGAAATATGACTTTGAAATAAGTAGTATACACTTTTTAATGAATTACATGTTAGGTTTGAATGCTAAAAGTTTATAAAGTACATTTTCTGTAGTTTTCTGAATCCCTTGTTACTGTAATTTTAATAAGAATCCTTAAATAAAATATTTCTGCCGTTTTTTTTTCTTTGTAACACTAGCTTAATTTCTCTTATGAGAAATGAACAAACAATTCCTAGAGGTTAGCTCAGGTTATTAATGTTGCTTCCTAAGGCCCCAATTAAATAGAGTTAGTGATATTTATATCACTAATCCTAGTGAGTTAAATGTGTGCTTCCTCTCACAATGCAGCAGTTTTTGCCACAGACTAGTAGGAGAAAGAGGCAGCTCATCTCCTAGAGACCGTCCCCTGGAAGAAGACATTTTTGGCTCAGAATTAGAAGCCAAGAGGATTAGCTGTTGGCTCTGGTTAGTGACTGGAAAGGACAATGAGGTGCTGCAGCAGCTGAGGTTGCTGCTCTCTTACCTGGCTGCCATGGGCCGTGGTCTCCCCTCTCTTGCGGCTAGAACTTTGCCATGAAAGAAGCAGCCTCTTTCCCTGCCTTTTTCCTTGCCTGGAAATAAGAGGTTGGAGAAGGGAAGGAGGGAAGGGTAAAGAAAAGCGTTTTGCTGGTGCATGCTGGTAGAGGGGTCACGTTAAGGGTAACATTCCTCACTATGCTTTGACAAGTTTTTTCTGAGGTTTTATTATAAATGGCTTTTTTCTCCTCTAAACAAAATGAAACAATATTTTACAAATATCTTTTTAAATGTTACTTTTATTTAAAATAATTTGTATAATTAACCCAACTATAGACATTAAATCAATTATTTATAATAAGTGGGGTTAGGATTTCTTTCTTTGCTAGTTTTTTACATAATCTGTTTTTATATGTGAATTTTTCTAAGTATAACGTCTGTGACTCAAGTCTGAAAAACACGATGTGGCAAGTGTAATTTACCATTGACCTGCAACTCCCTTCTTTGCTGGGATGTGGATATTTAATTTTTGCAAAGCAAATTGATTTGCAAATGAAGGCTGCTTTCTGCTTATGGCAAAATTGACTTTCATTCCTCTTCCCTTTTGCCTAACTTCTAAATAGTCCAAATGCTTTGGCCTACTTGTAATTAGCCAATACTTTATATCAACATTGTATATGATTTAAAACATTCAAACAGAATATGCTTCTTACTGTATAGAATTTATGGTATATTAAATGTAATGTTAATACTAATAGCAGTTCATATCTGATTGAGACAGTACCTTGAACTACTTGAAGATTGTCTTAATAGAGTTCATAGGTTTATGGTATAGAGAAAGGAAATACCTTGTTTTTGAGAAATGGAGGCAACAAGTAGATTTAGTAGCTTTTCTTTTTCTGTACTTAAGTGTTAAGCTCTTTATTTCTGTAAGTAGAATCCATACTTGATTGTTAACTTAATAAACTTGGTATCAGTTCTGACAGATTAGTATTTCCAAATTAAAGCTTGATCCTCATTTGTCATTTAAGTACTATGGATGCCACAGTGTTTTTATTTTTAGAATCCTTGGAGACTTCCTGAGGCCCAGTTATGGAGACGTTTTCTAGGCATTTAGTCTTGGTTTTTTATATATTCTTTGTCTTTTTATAGATGATTCCAATTATTAAAGGAAAATTTTCAGAATGCTTTAGAAATTATAGCCTTGCAAAACCCTTACTCTTTATAAGATTTTCTTTTGTAAGCATTCATCATTCAAATAGGCTCTTGTGACAATAATAAAATTTATTTCTCCAGCTTTCCTCGCCCTGTGAAGACTACTTGGTTAAATAGAAATGCACCGGCACAAAACAAAGATTCTGTGATTCCTACTCTTGAAAGTGTGGTCTTTGGTATTAACTACACAAAACAGTTATCACCAGACGTAAGAACTAATATGTTTATATATCCTTTCTTCCTCTTATTTTAAATGAAAAGTTTTTTAAACTATTGTATCTATGAGTGTGGTGCTTATGTATTAATTATTTGAGATCAGTTATTTATAGACCTAGTTGAATATGATCTTAAATTGGTGGTTCCAGTTGTTTATTGTGAAAACTAACCTGATACTTAAAGATTTACCATACTTAATGGATAGAGATTTTTGACAGCCAGTGCCTTTTTTAACTTGTTACTGTCACCTATTGCTCCCTTAACAGAACTGGTAGGATCATTCCAAAGGGGCTTGTAAAGAACAGTAGCCAGAGTTGAGACCCAGCTTGCAATAGTACAAGTACAACCACTATTCCTTTAAAAGGAAAGGGACTTATACTATAGAAGCAGAGTGTCTGTCCCAAGGTGCAAATGTAATTTGAATCTCCTGTTTTCAAAAACCATAATTTAATCTGCTTGTTTTAAAAGCCTACTGTAATTGAAATTACTAGTCACATTTTATGTACATTTTAAATTACTTATATGAACAAGAGCAACTCTCTAAAATATTGCTGAATTTTTGTATGGTCTAGAATAACCAGTTAGTAAATGCTTAGAACTTTTCCTTTATTTTTTCTAAGTTTTAAGTGTAGTGTTTTTTGGTTACTAATACTCTGTATCCCAAATCTATTCTTTGTTTAGGGTTGCAGCTTCATCATTGCAGACTCCTTCCTACATCATGCCTATCATTTTCATTATACACTTTGTGCCACTTTGCTGCTAGCCTTCAAGGGATTGCACAGCTACTTCATTACGGTAACAGAAGAGATTCCCTCTTGTCAGAAACTAGAACTGGGTATGTTAAAAGTAGCCAGACCTAACCTATAGTTCAAGTCTTCTCTTCATTCTCACTTTGCTAGTTATCAGCTTTGCCACAGCTTTTCTTTACTAGAACTACAGTGTTTATATGCTTCACTTTTACTTCTTTCTCGATTCCATCTTTTTTGACCCTTAATACTACTTTCTGCAATTTATAAATGCTTCTTATGATATTGAGAAGTAACTTCTTGGTTCCAAGTTTGAAGTGAGTCTTTTGATAGATTTTTAAAATATATATGTCAGTATATCGTTCCTATTAAAATATAACCAGAAAACATACTAGAAAGCAAATGTTGTAATTCTCTACAAAATCATGGGGGGATAAACTAAATCTGTACTTCCAAATATTTAACAGTCTCAGCAGATTGTAGGTACTTGGATCATTTTTATATACATTTGGGTTTAAGTGATCTCAGATCTTATTTCTTTTATTTCACTTCAGAAAATAATAGTGTTACTCAGTTTTAACTTTCAGAAATTTATTTAAATCATTAAAAAATCAATCTTGGTTTTAGTCCAGCAGTAATATCTGCATATATGTTATAGTACACAATAAGAAATGATCTTGTCTTGATTTTGCATACCGTTTGTAGAATGGTATACAGAATGCTTTTGCGCATATTTCACAGGAGATAAATTTTTGGGATTAGCAGAAGTAGGATTTTATTCAGACCTTTTATGTTAGCTTAATAAGCTTTTCTTTTCAAACATCAGCTAATTGCTCATCATAATAAGCACATTTTAATTATCTCCTCAGAATAAATTAATTTTATCATTATGTACTTGAATAAATCAAGAATTACTTTTAAATTTTACTTAATCCGTTTTCTTTGTTTATTTGTTTCTCAAGGATCTCAGTCTTTTAAACAGTACTGTTGTACTTTTTAAAATAGTCACTGTTACTTAAAGTAATTCTTGAGGTTGAGACTAGTTAGCCTATTTTTATAATTGACTATTTGGGGATATAAAAGAATTGTAAGAACATGTAATGATTTGTCTGTCACTTAAATTCAGCTGTGAGAAAATGCTGGATTTGTGCCACTGCCTATCAGCAGCTACACCAGTGATTTTGATTAACAGATATCACTCCGTTGACTATTTAGAATACTTAATTCAAGGATCCCAATGTATATACAGATGTACAAGCAATAGGAAAATTTATTCTTTTTTGTTGATGATTCTTCCCAAGACAAAAATGGTGGAAACATTTTGATTACTGTTCTCTGAAATACTCTTTTTCCTTGCTATTTTGTATATTTAGAATTCTGTTTCTCTAAGGAAAATCTTGTAGGAAACTGCTGCCTCAAAAGTAAATTTTTTAAGTGTTCTTTTTTGAACATGAAAGAAATGTTTTTAGAATAGAACTAATTTAGGCTATCACTATCTTCAATTAATGGAACAGTATGCTCATATATTTTTAATTTGATTTTTTTTGGAACTCCAGCACATTTTCTTAGAATCGCATTATAAATTTTGGTTAATGATCAAACTATTAAAATTATTAAAATACACATGTAGTAAACTACACATGAAGGACAATACCATGTGCCTGAAAAATAGAATTCTAAAAAGAAGTGGTGTGAAACTTAGAAGCCATGAATAATGGTATTTCTACAAGAAAATCTGTTAATAGTTTTGATGTTGAATGGTGTAGTAGAATTCATAGAGGCATTATCTTATAGTGCTTAAGAGTGCATGTTTGGAGCCATTTCTGTCACTTACCAGCTTTGGGACTATATACACCAAGTGGTTTTCATTTGAAAGGTAGAGCAATTGAAGGGAACCAGATGTGCATGAGTAGGAAGGAAAGATGACATCTACAAGGCAGAGGGTGTAAAGGAGCTCTAGGACTAAGATTTCTTAATGGTGTCGTTCCCTTGGGCTTTTATGGGCACCTACTATGTCAGGTATTGAGCTAGATGCTGAGGAAAGAATAGGGTCTCTCTTTAAAGAGCCTTGACTTCTCTTCTTTTAATAAGTATTCAGTTCCAACATTGAGTTGGAAGGGAGAAACTCACTCAGTGAGACAGGATTTGTTGGGGCTTTAATATATAGAGTTGTATGTGAGATGGGCGTATAAATGTCTAAGAAGACATCTGTCTGGCTCTAATTTTCAAATAGATTTAGCATGTAATATTTGAGAATGAAAAAACATATGAAGCACATTTTAAGTTAAATAAAAATATTTCTGAAAGGAAGTAATGTTCATTGGTAAATACGTAATTAACAATGAAAACAAGCATCTCTTCAAAGCAAAGATTTATTTCAAATATCTTACACAGTATTAGCACTTTATTACTAGTTTGTTAATCTAATTCTGCAGGATAATTCATTTACTTATCAGGTTATAAATTTTCTCACAGATAAGGATGGCTTATGTGTATGTATATTACTTTGGCCTTATACATGTCATAATTATAATATATTATAATTAAAAGAGCCCTTATATTTAATTTCAGAAGTTAGTTACTAAATATAAACTATATTCCAAATTATATGCTTAAGAAACCAACTTCTGAGGCAAACCTAGACTTTAGTCTTAAATAAATAATAGTGATAGAATATAATTATTAGTACCTTACACATACTACCTACTCAAAGTATATTTGTTGAATTAGTGAATGGATGAATGAAATGGCACAATACAGTTTTTGTTGTTACTTGTAAAGTATATAGGAATCAGCACAATGCTTATAGTTTACTAGGGATCTTTAAAATCAAGACTTATCTTTAATAAATATTTATTGGTAGAATTTTTTATTCTTAAAATTTTCATCTTTATGTTTTCTATTTATTGTGAATTTTAATTTATTCTTCAATGCATCTTCCATAAAATATCAAAAAATACTATTAACTATTAAAAAATAATTATGTATTCTGAATCATTAACATTATTTATTTTTATCTTTGCAAAATTATATTATAAACACTAGAGAGTACTTCCATAAAGCGCTGTTGACTAAATGTCATTATATTCACCAGTTTTAATATGTAGATATAAAGTAATTCTTGAAGGATGTTTATTTTATTTCCTTCTACTATTTAATATTTTTCTTGAGTTTTCAAATAAGTATATACTTAAAAGTCTAAAACTCTAACCATGCTTTGAAAAAATATATCTAAACTCTGTTACCTCTTTTAAAAGTAATACCTTGAATTCCTTTCTGCTTTTGCCATTTTCTTTTCTACTAGTTGAATGATGTACATTTTTTTTTTTATAACGTAGTTGAATATGGGTTTGGTGCAATGAGTTCTTACTGGAAATGGTAGTCACAAGTTTTGGAATCTAGGCTTTGGCATATTATGTAAACTTTCTGTGCTGTGCTATCTACACTTGTAAAAGCAGGGGTTGACCTTGCTCATTTCTCAGATCCTTGCCACCACTAAAATTCTTACTCTAAGAAATTAAAACAAAACATTGGATTATGAAATATTAAATAGCTCATTCATTTAAATAGAAAAAAGAACAAAGTAATATGAACTTGAATGTACATCATTTGCAATTCTAATAAGCTAATTAACTAACTGAAAGACTCTGCTCTGGTGTTCTAATCTAACTGCACTATCAGATCAATACTAAGTCTATTAATAACAAGTTGGAAAATTCTGGTAAACTTTGTTGTAAAAGGAGTATTAGTAACTAGTGCTGTGTACAATCCTTGTAACTAGCCAAGGCCAACATGCAGGTCCTTTATGAGCGCCTTCTCAGAAGAAAACAGCCACGAACCCAGAAAGACACCTGTCTAGGTACGTTTACAAATAGGTTAAGTAAATAATCCCTTTCGATTAGTATGAAATTTTGCTTTAATTTAGTGTCAAATTTCATAAATACATATTTATTAATATAGTATGTTCCTACCACTATTATTTTAGAAATTCTAGAATCAATTTTGTTTGTAGATAAGCTTTGGTTAATTTCTTAATTTATAATATTGAGGTTTTTAATTAAAACTTGAAAAGGGACTACAAAGATTTCTTTGGTTATTTTCCATATTCTTTTTAGAGTTCCTACAAAGAGCATATGTGTTTAATGATAATTACCTTAAATTTGTCCAAAGTCAGTTTATCTTTTGGTAGGTCCAATTATAATGAAGTGTGGCTTAAAAACTGAAGCTAATTCATTTAATGCACTACAGAAATAAAGAAGAGAAACATCTTCAGTATCTGGTTTTGCTTTTTAAGTAATTTGGATTTATGTTTTATTGTTCTAAGCCTCAAAAGCAAAACAATATCAAAACATCACTATTCAGATATTACATCTTTTAATGGAAATAATCTGATCTCATTGTTTTATTTATATGTTTCTCTGCATATTTTAGACTTCTGTTCTTGAGTAGCAATGGTATTTAACTCACTGAACTTTTGTAAGTATATTGAAGGTTTTTACCTGGTGTTGAATAGACACATTACAATTACATTTTTTTTAAGTTATGAAAAGCTGTAGAAATAACAAAATCATAATGTTTGTTCCTTGGTTTTCAGAAGTATGCACAAAATGAAATTAAGGAGCCAAATTTTTCTCAATATTCCTCAGATGAAAATAGCTCAGAAAAACTTAAGTTGGGTCAATTTTCACTAAAACTGTTAAAAGAGAAACAGATCTTATTGTCAGGAAAGAAAAAAGAAAGGTTAAAGATTTATTTATGGTCATTATTTTAGAATATAATTTTATATTCTCATATAAATTAAGTATAAAATTTAAAAAATTATAATTAAATTGTGATTATATCTGACATACTTTAATGAATGAAAATATACTCCCCTTTGACCTAGCATCCCCACTTTCGTTAATCTGTATCATAGAAGTATGAGTACTGGTATGTAAAGATATATGTATAGTCATGTTTATTATAGTATTTGTCTTAATGACGAAACTGAAAATAAAGATAAATGCCCATTGTTCAAATGAAAAAGAGTAGAATATGGAGGAAATTTTCTTTTTTAATTTTAGTTAGTTAACACAGTACAATATTAGTTTTAGGAGTAGAATTCAGTGATTCATCACTTATATACAACACCTAGTGATCATCACAAGTACCCTCCTTAATACTCATCACCCACCTAGCCCATCTCCCACCCACCTCCTTCCATCAACCCTCGGTTGTTCTCTGTCATTAGGAATCTCATGTGGTTTGTTTCCTTCTCTTCTCTTTTTTCTTTCCCCTCCCCTATGTTAATCTGTTTTGTTTCTTTAATTCCACATATGAGTGAAATCATATGGTATTTGTCTTTGTCTGATTACTTATTTTGCATAGCATAATACTTTCTAGCTCCATTCACATTGTTACAAATGGCAAGATTTCATTCTTTTTGATGGCTAATATTCCTGTGTCTGGGTGTGTCTGTGTGTGTACATCACATCGTCTTTTTTCATTCATCAGTCAGTGGACATTTGGGCTCTCTCCGTAGTTTGGCTATTGTTAATAATGCTGCTATAAACATTGGGGTGCATGTAACCCCTTTGAATCAGTATCTTTGTACCCTTTAGGTAAATACCTCTAAGAGTGTAATTGCTGGATCATAGTGTTCTATTTTTAATTTTCTGAGGAACCTCCATACTGTTCTCCACAGTAGCTGCACGAGTTTGCATTCCCCTAAACAGTGCGAGAGGGTTTACCTTTCTCCACATCTTTACCATTACCTATTTTTTCTTGTGTTGCTAATTTTAGCCATTCAGACATGTATGAAGTGATATCCCATTGTGTTTTTTTTTTTAATTTTTATTTTTTATGTTTTTTATTTATTTTTGAGAGACAGAGACAGTGCAAGCAGGGGAGGGTCAGAGAGACAGAGGGAGATACAGAATCTGAAGGAGGCTCAAGGCTCTGAGCTAGATGCAGGGCTCAAACCATGAACCGTGAGATTATGACCCGAGCCGAACCCAGACGCTTAACCGACTGAGCCACCCAGGCGCCCCTATCCCATCGTGATTTTGATTTGTATTTCCCTCATGATGGGTGATGTTGAGCATCTTTTCATGTGTCTATCAGCCATATCTGAATGTTGTCTTTGGAAAAAATGTCTGTTCATGTCTTCTGTCCATTTCTTAACTGGGTTGTTTATTTTTTGGGGGTTGAGTTTGATAAGTTCTTCATAGATTTTAGATACTAGGCCTTTATTGGATATGTCGTTTGCAAATATCTTCTGCCATCCCATAAGCTGCCTTTTAGTTTTATTGTTTCCTTCACTATGCAGAAGCTTTTTATCTTGATGAAAATCCCAATACTTTCTCTTTGCTTTTGTTTCCCTTGCCTTTGGTGATGTGTGTAGTGAGAAGTTGCTATGCGGAGGTCACACAAGTTTCTGCCTTTATTCTCGTCTAGGAGTTTGATGGTTTCCTCGGTCACATTTAGGTCTTCCATCAATTTTGAATTTATTTTTGTGTTTGGTATGAGAAAGTGATCCAGGTTCAGTCTTCTGCATGTCACCATCCAGTTTTCCCAACACCATTTGTTAAAGAGACTGTCTTTTTTCCCATTGGATATTCTTTCCTGCTTTGTCAAAGGCTTTTTAACAATGTTTATTCTTACAATCCATGAGCATGGAATGCTTTTCCATTTCTTTATGTTCTCTTCAGTTTCTTTCATGAGTGTTCTGTAGTTTTCAGGGCACAGATCTTTTACCTCTTTGGTTAAATTTATTCCTAAGTATCTTATTTTTGGTGCAGTTGTAAATGAGATGGATTCCTTGCTTTCTTTTTCTGCTATTTCATTATTAGTATATAGAAGTGCAACAGATTTCTTCACATTTTATATCCTGCCACTTTGCTGAATTCATGTATTCTAGCAGTTTTTTGATGGAGTCTGTCAGGTTTTCTATATATTTCAGGTTTCCTACATAGACAATCATGTCATCAGCAAATGGTGAAAGTTTGACTTCCTCCTTGCTGATTTGTATGCCCTTTATTTCTTTTTGTCGTCTGATTGCTGAGACTAAGACTTCCAGTAGTGTATTAAATACTAATGGTGAGAGTTGACATCCATGTCTTCTTCCTGACCATAGGGGAAAGGTTCTCAGTTTTTTCTCACTGAGGATGAGATTAGCTGTGGGTCATTCATAAATGCCCTGTATCATGTTGTAATATATTCCATCTAACCCTACTCTTTTGAGGGTTTTTATCAAGATTGGATGCTGTATTTTGTCAGATACTTTTTCTGCATCTGTTGAGGGGATCATGTGGTTCTTATCCTTTTATTAATGTGATGTATCATATTGATGGATTTGCAAATATTGAACTAGCCATCCAGCCCAGGAGTAAATCCTACTTGGTCATGGTGAATAATTCTTTTAATGTACTGTTGAATTCAATTTGCTAGTATCTTGTTGAGAATTTTTGCACCCATGTGTATAAGGAAGGCCTGTAATTCTCCTTTTTTAGTGGGCCTGTAATTCTCTTTTTTTATTGGAGTCGTTGGTTTTAGAATCAAGGTAATGCTGGCTTCATAGAATGAGTTGGAAAGTTTTCTTTCCATTTCTATTTTTGGAAGAGTTTGAGAAGAATAGGTATTAAGTCTTCTTTAAATATCTGGTAGAATTCCCCTGGGATGCCATCTGGCCCCAACTTTTGTTTGTTGGGAGATTTTTGATTACGAAATCAATTTCCTTGATGGTTATGGATCCATTCAAATTTTGCATTTCTTCCTGTTAAAGTTGTGGTAGTTTGTAGGTTTCTAGGAATTTGTCGATTTCTTCCAGATTGCCCAGTTTGTTGGCATATAATTTTTTATAGTATTATACTTGTTTATATTTCTATCATGTTTGGTTGTGATCTTTTATCTTTCATTCGTGATTTTATCTATTTGGGGACCTTCTCTTTTTAATATAAGTCTGCCTAGGGGTTTATCAATTGAATTTTTTATTCTTTCAGAGAAACAGCTGTTCTACTGTTTTTTAAATTTCTATATCATTTATTTCTTCTCTAATGTTTATTAATTCCCTTCTTCTGGCATTAGGCTTTATTTGTTTTTTGTTTTTTAGCTCCGTTAGCCCTAAGTTTAGGTTGTATATTTGGGACCTTTCAGCCTCTTGAGTTCGGCCTGAATTGCAATATATTTCCCTCTTAGGACTGCCTTTGCTTCATCCCAAAGATTTTGGACTGTTGTGTTTTCATTTTCATATGATTCCATCTAATTTTTAAGATTTTTTAAAAAATTTTCTAGTTAACCCATTCATTCCTCAGTAGGATATTCTTTAAACTTCCTTGTATTTGAGGGCTTTCCAAATTTTTTCTTGTGGTTAACTGAAAGTGTCATAGCATTGTGATCTGAAAATATATATTGTCTGATCTTGATCTTTTTGTACTGGTTGAGGGCCGTTTTGTGACCCGGTATGTAATCTATTCTGGAGAATGTTCCATGGGCACTCAAGAAGAATGTGTATTCTGCTGCTTTACGATGAAATGTTCTGAATATATCTGTTAAGTCCATCTGGTCCAGTGTGTCATTCAAAGCCAGTGTTTCCTTGTTGATTTTCTGCTTACATGATCTTTCCGTTGCTGTATGTAGGGTGTTAAAGTCCTCTACTATTATTGTATTATTAACAAATTTATATTTGTTGTTAATTGATTTATATATTTGGATCTTTCAATTTGGGGGCATAAATATTTACAATTGTTAAATCTTAGTGGATACATCTCTTAATTGTGATTAAGGTCCTTGTGTTAGTTATGGCCTTCTTCATTTCTTATTACAGTCTTTGTTTCAAAATCTAGTTTGTCTATTGATGCTCTGGCTTTCTTTTGACATTCATTAATATGATAGATGATAGCTGTTGTGTCACCCATAGAGTTGGTATATCTGGTTCTCTAGTCCTTCTAGTTTTTGTTGCTTTTTTTTCCCCCTCCACTTAGAGAGTTCCCCTTAAAATTTCTTGCAGAGCTGGTTTAGTGGTCATGAACTCCTTTTGTTTTTGGTTATCTGGGAAACTCTATAACTCTCCTTCTATTCTCAGTGACACCCTTGCTGGATAAAGAATTCTTGGCTGCATATTTTTCCCCTTCAGCACACTGAATATTTCCTGCCACTCCCTTCTGACCTGCCAAGTTTCAGTGGACCAGTCTGCTGCTAACTTTGTCGACCCTGGTAGCTTAAGGACTTATTTTCCCTAACTACTTTCAGAATTTTCTCTTTATCTTTGTATTTTGCAGGTTTCACTATGGTATGTCATGGTATTGACCTGTTTTCTTGATTTTTCACAGGAGTTGTCTGTGCCTCTTAGATTTGAATGCCTGGTTTGGGTTTTGGTTTTGGTTTTTGGTAGGTTTGGTTTTTTCCCCAGATTAAGGAAGTTCTCAGTTACAATTTCTTGAAATAAACCTTCTACCCCTTTTACCTGCTTTTCTTTTGGGACTTCTATGATACAGATACTATTTCACTGAATGGAATCATTGAGTTCCCTAAGTCTGCCTTCATGATCTGATAGTGTTCTTTACCTCTTCTTTTCAGCTTTGTTATTTTCCATAATTTTATCTTCTGTGTCACCTATTCTTTCCTCTCCTTCTTCAGTCCTTGTGACTATTTCCCATTAGTTTTGCACCTCAGTTATAAGATTTTTTTTATTTCAGCCTGACCTGTTTTTAGATCTTTTATCTGCGTAGCAAAGGTTCCTCTGATGTATTCTGTGCTTTTTCTTCAAGCTAAGCTCGTAGTTCTATGACTGTTCTTCTAAATTCCTATTTAGATATTTTGCTTATATCTGTTTTTGGCAAGTCCCTGACTGTGATTTCTTCTTGACCTTTCTTCTAGGGTGAATTCCTCCATCTTCTCACGCCTCTGTCTTTGGCGTGTTTTGAAAGCTTGTTATGTTTCCTGCATCTCAGAGTAATGTGTATTAAAAAGGGGTCATACACTGTCCAGAGCCTGGCACTTCAGGAAGTGCTTCTAGTGAGTGTATGCTGTGTGCACTCTGCTATTGGGTTTTGGCTGCTCTTTTCCACTGATCAGCCCTCTGTGGAGCTCCTTGGTTTCAGTGGGAAGTATTTGGACTTTTAGCTAGGCATGCTCTACTTTGTTTGTTAAAATAAGCCTGGAAAGAAAAGAACAAAAGAATAAAAAAGTGAGGGAAAAATCCTGATCCAAAAGAAAAGGAAAAGGAATGAAAAATCCAAACAATCAAAAAATATAGGTCTCATTCCAAAGAAAAAGGAAGGGGAAAAAAATGAAAGAAAAAGACAAGGAAAAGAAGAAAAAGAAAATGAGAAAAGGAAATGAACAAAACAAACAGCCATAAGACTGATTCCAAAGGAAAAAGAAGAAAAAAATAAAGTAAGCCTGATCCAGTTTCCCCCAGAACTGCAGGTGACGCTTTGAAGTACTCTGTGACAGTAGTCTTGGTGCATGCAGGGTGCTGCCTGTCTGGTCTTCTGGAGGAGAGACCTGCTGAACTCACTCAGGGTCAGACCTGCCCCAGTAAATATGCAATTGCTAGGTGGAGGGTAGGGGTGTAGCGGGCAGGGCTTGGTGTGAGTGGGTACCACCTCTGCTGGGGGCAGTTGTGTTCCGCTCTGAAGTCCCACCATGTCAGTGGTGAAAGGGAAAATGGTGTCGCTCCACTCACTTATCCTCATACAGGGGATCTTACACCCCCAACTGTTCAGGAAGCCCTCATAGAATAGCAAGGGCAGTCAGTGCGCTCGCACCACAGCTCTGGTGTGTGGCTATAATTCAGAACTCAAAATCTTAAAGGACCGGGCACCACACAGACCTGCTCCTCTTTTCTGGAATAGAGCCTCTCTGTGTTATGTCTGATGTCCTTGGTGTCAGAAAAACAGTCCCTCACCTGCACAGAATTTATGGTTAGTACAGTAAAAACCAGGAACCATGTTATCTGCCCCTGTGCATGCTTCTGTCCACCTTTCAATGGCACCTGCAGGGTCTTTTGTCCTTGGAGAGGCAATATACTCTCCTCCAAAAGTACTTCAAAAAGTGGAATGTTTTCTTCCAGTGTGACCCAGGAGATCCCTATACCATGCTATGCACTCTGGGGCCAACGCCTTCTCCCCAGGAGCACACACCACAGCTCTACCCTGGAGAAAGTCACACACTTCCAAAATCTCAGAATTTAAGCTTTACAGATTGTTTGCAAAAATCCTGGGACACTGAGTAACTCTCACTCCCAAGTCTGTGGACCAGAGACGTTTTCCTCTTATACAATCCCAATACTGCACTCTCAAAACCCTTTCCCTTTCTCTCCCTTTTGTCTCTGCACAGAAAGGGTACATTCCCCACAGTGGCACTGTTGTTTTTTTCCCTCAGTTTTCTTCCACACATCTCACACCTGTCACACTATCTCCTTCCAACTGTAGAGATCCTTCTGCCAGTCCTCATATCGATTTCCTGGGTATTCCAAGTTATCTGACTTCAGTGCAGCTGTGTTTAAGAGAAGAGAGAAGCCCAGGGTCCTCCTGTTTCTGTGCCATCTCCACTGACCATCAATATTGAGGAAGTTAGAAGGCATTGCACACCAAGGAATATTATACAGCCATCTAAAAAAAAAAAACATTTAGGGCTCCATACCAGATTTCCATGGAGTATTGCTCAGAGAAAAAAAGAAATTGTAGAAAAGTATGTCAAAAACAATCATGTTTTTATTAAAAAAGAAAGAAAATGACTCCAAAACCCATATAAAGGCATAGCTCATTTTATTGTGCTTCACACATGCTTACAAATCTAAAATTTGTGGTACTTCTGCATTGAACAGGTCTGTTGGCACCACTTTCCCAACAGCAGTTGGTCACTCCCTATCTCTATGTCACATTTTGGTAATTCTCATGGTCTTAAAAGTTTTATGTTATTTTAATATTTGTTACAGTGATCTGTGCTCAGGGATCTTTGATGTTACTATTGTAATTATTTTGGGGCACCATGAACCACACCCATGTAAGATGGTGAATTTTTTAACAAATGTGTGTTCTGACTGCTCCACTGACCATCTTTTCCCTCATCTCTCTCTCTTTCCTCGAGCCCCTGTCTTCCCCGAGACACAACAATATTGAAATCAGGCTAGTTAATAATAACCCTACAATGGCCTTTAAGTGTTTACATGAAAGGAAGTGTTATACATCTCTCATTTTAAGTCTAAAGCTAGAGATGATTAAGCTTACTGAGGAAGGTACTTTGAAAGCCACAATAGGCCAAAAGCTGAGTCTCTTTCTCCAACCAGTTAACTGAGAGTTGTGAATGCAGAGAAGTTCTTGAAGGAAATTGAAAGTGCTATTCCACTGAACACATGAATGATGAGAAACCAAAACAGCCTTATTGCTATTATGGAGGAAAGTTTTAGTAGTGATTTCACTCATATGTGGTATTTAAGAAATAAACAAAAATGAGCATAGGGAGAAAAAAAAAAGAGAGGCAAATCAAGAAACAGACTCTTAACTATAGAGAACAAACTGATAGTTATCAGAAAGGAGGTGGGGAGCGGAATGGCTTAAATAGCTAATGAGGACTAAGGAGTACACTTGTGATGAGCACTAGATGTTGTATGTTAAGTGTTGAGTCACTACATTGTATACCTCAAACTAATATTATGCTGTATGTTAAGTGGAATTTAAATAGAAAGTTAAAGATCATACCAGCCACAACATTCCCTTCAGCCAAAGCCTAAATCTTGAAGAAGGCTCTGACTCTTCTGTTTTATGAAGGCCAGGAGAAATAGGAAACCGCCAAAGAAAAGTTTGAAGCTAGCAGAGATTGGTTCATTGGGCTAAGTAAAGAAGCTATCTGTATAACATCAAAGTGCAAGTTGAAGCAGCAGGTGTTGATGTAAAAGCTGCAGCAAGTTTTCCAGATCTAGCTAAGATAATTAATGAAGGTTGGCTACATTAAACAATATATTTTCATTGTAGACCAAATAGCCTTTTATTGGAAAAAGATCCCATCTAGGACTTTCACAACTAGGAAGGAGAAGTCAATGCCTGGCTTCAAAGTTTGAAAGGACAGGAAGACTCTCTTATTAGGGACTAATATAGTTGGTGACATTAAGTTGAAGCCAGTGTTCATTTACCAGTCCATAAATCCTAGGGCATTTAAGAATTATGGTAAATCTGCTCTGTCGGTGCTCTATAAATGGAACAACAAGAGCTAAATGATGGCACATCTGTTTACAACATAGTTTACTGAATATTTTAAGCCTGTTGAGACCTACTGCTCAGAAAAAATATTCCTTTCAAAATATGACTGCTCATTGACAATGCACCTGACCCCTCAAGAGCTCTGATGGAGATGTACAGTAATATTAATGTTGTTGTCATGCCTTCTAACACAGTATCCATTCTGCAGCCCAAGGATCAAGGAGTCATTTGGCTTTCAGGTCTTAATTTCATGTATTTCTTCAATAATATGACTTGAAAGCCATTTCATAAGGCTGTACCTGACATAGATGGTGATTGCTCTGATGGATCTGGGCAAAGTAAATTGAAAACCTTCTGGAAAGGATTCACCATCCTAGATGCCATTAACAATATGTGTGATTTATGAGAAGAGGCCAAAATAACCTTGAAAGGAGTTTGAAAATTTTATTCCAAATCTTGTGCATGATTTTAAGGGGTTCGAGACTTCAGTGGAGGAAGTAAGAGAGGAGGAAATAGCAAGAGAACTAGAATTAAAAGTGGATCCTGAAGATATGACTGAATTGCTGCAGTCTTGTGATAAAACATTAACAGATGAGGAGTTACTTCTCATAGATGAGCAAAGAAAGCGGTTTCTTGAAATGAATCTCCTCCTGGTAAAGATGCTGTGAAGATTGTTGAAATGACAACAAAGGGTATAGAATACCACATAAACTTAGTAGACAAAACAGTGACAAATTTTAAGAAGTTTGACTCATTTTCAAAGAAGTTCTACTGGGGCTAAATGCTATCAAACAACCTCTAATACTACAGAAAAATCTTTCAGGAAAGGAAGAATCTGTTGATGTGATGAGCTCCATTGTTGTCTTACTTTAAGAAATAACCCACCTTTAGCAAGAACCACTCTGATCAGTCAGCAGGCAGCATCAAGGCAAGACCTTCCACTGGCAAAAAGATTACAACTCACTGAAAGCTCAAATGATGGTAGCATTTTTTAGCAATGAAGTAATTTTATTTTTTTTATGTTTATTTTTTTATTTATTTTAAATAGTTATTGTCAAATTGGTTTCCATACAACACCCAGTGCTCTTCCCCACAAGTGCCCTCCTCCATTACCTCTACCTCTTTCTGCCTTCCCACCTCCTCCTTCAACCCTCAGTTCGTGTTCAATGTTCATTAGTCTCTCAGGTTTTGCATCCTTCTCTCTCCCCAACTCTCTTTCCCTCTTCCCCTCCCCTTTGGTCCTCCATTAGGTTTCTCCTGTTCTCCTGTTAGACCTATAAGTGCAAACATATGGTTTCTGTCCTTCTCTGCCTGACTTATTTCGCTTAGCATGACACCCTCGAGGTCCATCCACTTTCCTACAAATGGCCAGATTTCATTCTTTCTCATTGCCATGTAGTACTCCATTGTGTATATATACCACATCTTCTTGATCCACTCTTCAGGTGATGGACATTTAGGCTCTTTCCATGTTTTGGCTATTGTTGACAGTGCTGCTATGAACATTGGGGTACATGTGCTCCTATGCATCAGCACTATGAAGTCATTTTAAATTATGTTTTAGACATAATGCTATTGAACACTTAATAGAGTATAGTATAGTTTAAACATAACTTTTACATGCACTTTTAATGTTTTAGGAAACCAAAACATTTATTTGACTCACTTTATTGCAGTATTAGCTTTCCTGTAGTCGTCAGGAACCAAATTTACAGTATCTCTGAAATGTGCCCATATGTATGTGTATACTTGAAAAATATGGAAGAATATATTTTACACTGTAACCTTAGGTTAGCAGCAGGAGCCAAATTAAAGAAAATAATTTATGTAAGATAATACATTTTTATACATATCTATGTAATTGTATCAGTATATATATAAATTTTAAAGAAAATTAATTAAAATAGAATTTTAAACTCATTTAAAAATTGTAAATAATTTTGAAACCATTTCAACTCAAGTATTTTTAAGTTTTGCTTTTAACCATTCTTTAAGTGTTGCATTGAAGTAGCTCTCACTAGCCATAATACAAGTGTACTAGCTTATGCATTTATACTCCTGTATGTAAAGATCAGAAAAATATATCAAAACTCAAAACTTTAAAAAGTTCCTTTTCATTTTTAAAAAATTTATGGATAGGATAGCTAACTTACTAACTTTACTGATTTTCTCCTACCAGAGGAAAAACACTGTGAAAACAGACATGGACATATGGATGTTATGATTTTAATACAGGTTCTACTGGTTGTTATATATTATTTTAATTTTAGAAACCTATATTAGAGGCCACTGATTTATCTGACAGTGAAATGATTTGTAAAGTATTAGATTTCTTTACTTATCAGTGAGTTGACCAAATTTGTTATCTAATTCTTGGCAGATATCAATATCTAAATACAATTTTATTTATGTGTTTTGTGACTCAAAATATATATGTGTCATAATGATTTTAATTATTAGTGGAGTATTTGTTCACATAAGTTGGTTGTGTTTATCACTTAAATGTAACTGCTTATTTTGTCAAATTTAAATGTTTATTTTTTCTTTTTAAATTCATGGATATCCTAGAATGTATTTCTGCCTTTGTGTGAGAATGATCAGTTAACACGGTTGTGGAACAACAAGATTATGAAATATTTTGTGATCACAGCTATGCTATTATAGTTCTTGTAGGAGAACTATTTTAGTTTGATTTTTGATTAAAAATTAGATGTGTCTAAACATATTTCAGGCCTTAGTGAAATTTCTTCCCTGCAAAAAGCAGGGACCCTTTTTGTTCTATTAGTTTCTGTATCCCCTTATAAATATTACCATTTTAATTTAAATTAATCTGAACACCTCCTTATAGAAGGTTACAGCATACATTAAATAAATCAGGATTGTATGGACAAAATATACTTCAGTTTTAGACTGTCTTAGAGAAAACTGAATGTATTAAACTAAATTAGAAACTCAAAGATTTTGTCACTCATTACCATTAAATAACTTCTGTCCAGGTATGTTTTGAGTGTTTTGGCTATACAGATTAATTTGAATTTAAATTTTTAGGAACAGCTTTTGTTTAAAAAAAAAAAAAAGGCATGTACATGCTTAAGACAAAATGCTAAATTATATTGAAATTTACAATGTATACAATGGAATAAAACCTAATTATATGTTTTATCTTTTCTGTGATATAGTGTGCAAGTTACTTTAGGTCCACAGTCAATATTTCCTTGACAGTGTCAGCCTCTTATGAGAACTGGAACACTAATAATCAGAACATAGAATTTAATAGTAACCCACATTAGCTACATGATTACTGTGTTTATGATAGTATATTACATTGAAATTTATTTCATTGAATATAGTCCAGATACTTGTCAACCTTCTGGTTTTTTAAAGTTAATTTACACTTGATTCTTAAAAACTCTGGGGCTTGAACTACACAGGTCCATTTAAACAAGGATCTTTTTTCAGTAAGTACAGTATAGGACTATAAATGTATTTTCTCTTATGATCTTCTTAACATTTTTTCTCTAGCTTATTTTTATAAAAATACAGTATATAATACATATAATATACAAAATATGTGTTCATTAACTGTTTATGTTATTTCTAAGTCTTTCTGGTCAACAGTAGGCAATCTAGTACTTAATTTTTAGGGGAGTCAGAAATTATACATGGAGTTTTGACTTCACTGTGGAGGTGATGCCCTAATCCCTATATTGTTCAGGGGCCAGCTGTATTTAGATAATTTTGAAATATTTCCTCTAATTACTCTTTACTCCTTTCAGAGGAAATGGATGTAGAAGCTCGACTTACTGAACTATGTGAAGAAGTTAAGGTACTTGGATTTTTTAAAATTAACATTATCAAGTTATTTGAGTGGATTCTGTTTTCTATTCAAAATCTTTATCCAAGAAAACATAATGATTTATCCTTCCTCAAATGGTTGATCATGGTAGAATCACAGCTTAGTTGATAAAAAGACATTTGGCTTCAGCATGGACTTAACTTATTTTTAAAATGTATGTTATTCTGCCTATAAATGGGATACCAAAGACGATTAACTATCAAAAGTGTGCACCTTCTTCAATTAATTTACTCAAAAGAATTTCTGGACACATTTTAAAATCATCCTTAAAATTACATATTTTTATAAAATGATAGTTCAGAGTTGAAAATGGTTTTATTTCAACAGATCAATTTGTGTCTTAGACCATTTTTCCAGTAGTTTATTCTTGAAATTAAATTTCCTTTTGTTAAAATTTTGGCATAGACATAAACAAACATATATATTTGGCTTTGGAATATATTTCTATATGTAAATTTGAATGAGGGCTAGAATTATACATATGCAGGATGTATAAGTAATTTTGAATACTTTCTTAGAGGTTTTCCCCACACTTCAAATAAGATTAAGTATTTTCTTTAAAAATCAACAGTGTTGTCATAATAATTGCCTGTAAGAGCATTAAACATTTAGAAGGAATTTTAGTAAAATGTGTGTAATTAATGTGAAAAAAATCTACAATATTTCACTGAGATATTTGAATAAGTAAACATGATACTTTTGAATGAAAGAGAAACAGTCACTGAAAGATACCAGTTTTTTTTAAGTTAATAATTGATGCAACCATATCAAAATACCACTGGAAATGTTAAAATTTGACTTATTTTAAAGAGCACTTGAAGAAAGATAAGAATGACTAAGAAAAACCTTAAAAAAATATATTTTTGTACAGGGACTTGCCCAAATGTATGTTAAACTGAATATAAAACTACAGTAATGGAAATAAGAGTATCACTTCTCTAAAAGAATAGAAAAACAGCAGCTGGGGCGCCTGGGTGGCTTAGTCGGTTAAGCCTCCAGCTTCGGCTCAGGTCAGATCTCACGTTTGTGGGGTCGAGCCCTGCGTCAGGCTCTGTGCTGACAGCTAGCTCAGAGCCTGGAGCCTGCTTCCGGTTCTGTGTCTCCTTCTCTCTCTGCCCCTTCCCCTCTCATGCTCTGTCTCTCTCTGTATCAAAAATAAATAAAAAAACATTAAAAAAAATATTTTTAAAAAAAAAGAAAAACAGCAGCTCCTTGGTGCTCAGGCAGTTCAGCAACTGACTCTTTATTTCGGCTCAGTTATGATCTCACTGTTTGTGATATAGAGCCCCACGTTCAGCTCCACACTGACAGCACCGAGCCTGCTTGGAATCTCTCTCTCCCTCTGACTCTGCCCCTCCCCTGCTTATATATAATCATATGATGCATATATATACATACATACATATGTATTTCAAACTATTAATATAGAAAAGAGTTGCATGAAGGATGGGATTGTAAAGGAAAATTTTTATTCTTTGCTCTAGATCCATCTATGCTAAATTTTAAAAATACTGTATGTATTCATATATTACTAATAATTTTTTAGGTAAAATATTAAATTTCAGTATTTAATTTGACATTATAAAGTTTAACATCAACAACTTATGATAAATTTTGACAACAAATAGAATAGACAAAAGGTAGAATATTTGAAGAGCTCTTTCAAATCACTAAGAAAATCTGTAACTTACCATTTTTTAAGTTAGTATTGGATACCCATTTACAAAATAGGCTAATAGTCAAAGCATATTCAATCTCATTAATCATCAAATAAAATTTTAAATATTTTCATACCTTTTTTAACCTATCAGATTGGCTGTGATTTTCTAATAATGTAATGCTTGTTGAGATGTGACAAGATATAGATTCTTCTATCTCTCGCATAGATCTCTCACCTTGAAGATCTTTTTCAGAGATTAATTTGGCAGTATTTATCCAAAGCCAGGGTATTACTTCTCAATCAGTACCAAATAATCAGATTCATATATATTGTAATTTATAATGGAAAGTATTAACCTAAGTAAATACCCAATGATAACAGAATGGTTAAACAAGTTATGGAACATGTACAATCTGAAGAAGTTATACAACCTTAAAAATACGCTTTCAAGGGGCACCTGGGTGGTTCCATCAGTTAAGTGTCCAACTTAGGCTCAAGTCATGATCTCTTATTCTGTGAGTTCTAGCTCCATGTTGTTGGACTCTGCTAACAGCTCAGTGCCTAGAGCCTTCTAGAGTGTCTGTGTCTCCCACTCTTTCTGCCCTTCCCCTACTTAGACACACTCTCTCAAAAGTAAATAAACATTAAAAAAACCCTTTTTTTAAATATGCTTTCAGTATATAGGAATATTATGATATTATTCAGTGGAAATGGCATAATAATATATATGATTCTAGAGTTTTCTCTGTGTACATAATTGAAAAAAATTGACAACTCTGCACGAAAATGAACTTAATTTTCTTCTTCTTCTTCTTCTTCTTCTTCTTCTTCTTCTTCTTCTTCTTCTTCTTCTTCTTCTTTTCTTCTTCTTCTTATTTTTACTTCACCTATCTTCTAAGTCTAATATTTAAGTAAGCAGTGTTTAGTAATCAAACAAGATCAGTGACTGCTGCTATGAAAAAGTACATATCAATAAAAGACAAGATGTTGTTTGAGAAAATATTATACAAAAACATAAGATCTTATTCCTACACTTATACATATAAAAGTTTGTCAAGCTTTATTCTAATTTCCTTTTTAACATAAAAATATTTATATTTTGAGACATATTATAAAGATTCATGTAAGCCAGAGGAGTAATTTATTTATGCTTAAGATGGATGCTTTCCTAATAATGAAAATACTAATGTCCTCTCAGAACCTTGGTGCCTTGGTGATTTCTGAAAAGGAAAAGTATCTAGACAGGGGAAATCTTGCTCTCAGGGGATTAAAAAAATGTTGTTTACATTGTTCAATCTATGGTAAAACTAAGAGAATTCTACATGTGTGTAGATTATTCTAAGAATAGCATTGCTTGCCTTACACACTACTGTTTATTTACTGTCGAATGTTTATTCAAGTCTTTTTTCTAAACTCCTTTAACACTATTTCTTGGAAGAAGACTGCATGTTTCAGCTTATTTTAGAGTACACTTTAATCTTCTGTTTGTTCTTAAGAGAGACATGAAAAACTTGTTAGCTTCATTTCTAGTATATAAGCTATTTCCTGGGGCAAAATACATTTGTAGATTTATTATACATTGATGAATCATATTTATTATAGACTATCTTAGCTTCTGTTAAGGAATTCTGGAATTTTTCAACATTTTCTGTGTTTGTCCACAAATTTGGAGGACTTTTTCCTTATCTGAAGTCTGTAATTCCTTATTCATTCATTCATTAATCCATTCAATAAATATTTATTGAGTGACTACTGTGTTCTGGTAGCTAAAATCACAAAAGTGAATGAGACACAATTCCTTCCCTTCTTTCTTATTTTGCTGAATTTTTGTTTTATGCCCTCTCTGAGTTAGAATAGAAAAGAAAGGCTTGCTGAATTGCAAAGTTCAAAAATACGTAAAAATAGGGGCTGAGTGGCTCAGTTAGACTCTCAACTCTTGATTTTGGCTCAGGTTATGATCTCATGGTTCCTGACATTGAGCCCCACATTGTGCTCTGCCCTGACAGTGCAGAGCCTTTATGGGATTCTCTCTCCCCGCCTCTGCCACCTCTCTCTTTCTCAAAATAAATAAATAAACTTTTAACAAAAGTAAAAATAAACTGATTAAGGTTAAATGTGATAAGCAGTGTTTGAGGATTTTTTTAAGGGAGCGTGAAGATATAGTTAGTACTCTCTAGGATGTAATTGAACACCTTCCTTATCACATCCAAATATAGTCATCTAGTCAGTGATGGGTCTAGAGCTCAGGAGAAATGTGATCCAGATGTAAAGATTCAGCAGTGTTTAGTATATGTGATCATTGAGACTATGGGAGAGGTTTTCAACCTTAACCTGAATAGACTATTTTACCTTCTTTAATATGGGGAAAGGAAATCATCATCTATCTGTATATTTAAGGTAGATTCCCTAATGTTACTAGTAATTGAAGACAGATTTTTCCAACAAGATATAATCTACCTGAACACTGCTGCATCAGTGAGTTAAAGAAAGGCTTGCCTTCGTAATAAAAATGCTTGTCCAAAAAAGAAAGAATTATTCTGATATGTGGTCTTTTATTTTTTTGTTTAAAAATCCTTATTTTATGTATATAAGAAATCCAAGTGCTTTATAAAAGATTTCCTCATTTTGTGGTATAATCCATTACTTTTAACTTTTATCATCAGTTTAGGTGAATACTTAAATGGGATAATTTAATACCACTATTAGAACACTCATAACAGCATATTAAAATTGGTTGCCCACTTTCCTTACTAGACTGAGCTTTTCATATTACATTGATTTCGATGGGAATGTTGCCCCTAGCATTCAAAATGTGCTCGATAAACAGTGGGTGAATGAATTGTTAGAAAAGAGAAAGAAGTGTTTGATGACTGTAAAAGGATTACCACTAGCAAAATAAAACCTAGAAACTTACGGGTGAAGGAAAAGCAGTTAGTACTTTAGAAAATATCTCTGTCCTTTCTGAGTAGTTACAGATTTTCTAAGTAATTTGTTAGCAGATTGGAAAAAGAATCTCATTTAAGATCTCATTATTTTTCAACACTTTTATAACTGTCATCATGATTTGTGCATATTTAAAATTCTCAGAATTTTAGTGTTTGAGGTTGATCATGCTCTATAGAATCCTATTTGTAGTTTTAAACTATATTTAACATTAATTGAAATATCAATTAAGTTGAAAATTGCTGTAGTAACTATCAAGTTTTTAAAAAGCCATTGGTCATTTGGTCTCTACACCATATGAACATGTGTGTGCACGCACACACACACACACACACACACACACACACACACTTTTTAAAACTAAAAATTTGCCTTGTATTTATGTTCCAATAACATTATATTTAGAAATGGTAAATCTCAGGAAGGAGTGAAGTTTTTTTCTTGTCATTTCAGAAAATAAAAAATCCTGATGAACTGGCAGAACTTATAAATATGAATCTTGCACAACTTTGTTCACTTCTAATGGCTTTATGGGGTCAGTTTCTGGAAGTTTTAACACTACATGAAGAACTAAGACTTTTATTAGCACAAGAGCATCATACTTTGAGGGTAAGTTAAAGAAAAGTGATGTTAGAACATTTTGATCACTATTACTTATCTTTAAATTTCATTACGAATAAAAAACCTGATTTTTCCCCTTGTGTTGATAAATTAGAAAACAGACATTTACTTTTGTGTTATTGTTTGATTTCTTAAGTTAATAATAAAGTAATACAGTTAAGTACATGATTTATCTCAGTTACAACCCTTGCCAGTAAGAAAAGTCATCTAGGTATAACTAAATTATAAAAATATATGATACAGGCTAGCCCTTGGAACCTGAGAACAGGTATTAGTCAGGTTTTCATTAGGAACAGAAATCAGGAATAAGAGAGCCATCTTAAACTAATCTAGACTCTTTCTCAAACTTTTCCTCCTTTGCCTCATTTAGGAATGTGTATAGCAAACTTGTAAGGTTGGGGGTTAGTAATCTAGACATACATGTTTGCTGTATGCTTACTACGGACCTTGTGCAAAAATTTTTGTACGATTTTATTGTATAGTTTATCAAAAGGAATTGATATATTAAACATCCAACTACTTTTCCAGTCTTATCTCTTTGTATGCTCTGTACACACACTAATTTTCCTCACCTAGTTAGTAGTAGGTCCTTGAAAACACCACGTTTTCTTTTTTCCTTTTCCTTTTCTTTTCTTAATTATAAAACGTATTATCAAAGTTAGAAAAGAGCATAAGACATGCACATTTTAACAATTAATTAAAAACACATATTCTTTTAACGCTCACCGAGGTCAAGAAATAGAAAATTGTGAACACCACAAAAATGCTGTGTGTTTTTCCCAATATCTCTTCTCACCTGACATTTAGAAGTAATCATCACCCTGACTTTTGTGATAAGGAGTTCTTCACTTCTCTTTTACTTTTACCATCTATGTATGTATACTAAATAATACAAGTTGTTTCACTCTGTTGTTATCAGCCTATGTCATTGAATTCTATATAAATGATATGATATATATTCTTTTATATCTTCTTTTACTCAAGATTGTGTTTGTGAGATTAATCCATGTTTTTATCAGTAGCTGTAACTGTTCATTTTCATTGGTGTGATGTATTTCATTTGCATATACCCACAGTAGGAGTATCCATTCTGCAGCTGAGGGACATTTGAATTACTTCTAACTTGTAGCTATTACAAATTCAGCTATTATGAACATTCCTGTACATATGTCCCGGCATACCAGTTTCTCTGAATTATTTACTTATAAGGCAAATTGCTATGTCATAGGATCTGTATAATGTCAGTTATTTACTAGTAAATGCCACACTATTTTTTAAAGTGGTGCCAGTTTTCACTGCCACCAACACTTGATGAGAGCTCTTGTTATTCCACATAACACTTCCCACCTCTTGATTTCGGCAAACTTTTAAAATTTTGCCAGCCTGATATCATTGTGTTTTTAATATGCATTTCTGATGACCTGTGAGGTTGAGCACTCTTTTGTATGACTATCAGCTATGCAGATTTCATATTTGTAAAGTACCTGTTCAAATTATTTGACCTTTTTCTCTAGGATTACCTTTCTTTTTCATCTTGATTTAGAATACATATCCATGTACTGGCCTTTATTATATGTTTTGTAAATAAATCTTTTCTTGGGTCATTGTTTATTTTTCCCCACTATCTTTGCACTGTCTTTTGATAAACTAGAGGTCTTAATTTTAGTGTAAATGGAATAGAAGAGAAAGGCCAGACATAGACATATCCATACTTGGACATAATATATCCAGAACAAAGAAAAGTAGAGATTTTAAATAAATGATGTTGAGACAATTAGGTATTCATGTGAAAAAAAAACACTATATAAAATTCAGTTCTGGGTAGATTAAAGACAAATATGAAAAGCAAAGTCATAAACCTTATAATATATAATAGAGAAGTTACAGAAGAGTTACTAAAGTAGTATAGAATAATCCCATATACTCTTCATCAGAATCACAAGTTACAATTTTGTCATGTTTATCATTTCATCTTTTTATAGATAAATTATATATGTGTGTGTATATATATGTGTGTGTGTGTGTGTGTGTGTGTGTGTGTGTATACACACACACACACACACACACACATATACATGGATTTTTTTTTCCTGGATCATTTTTTGTTTAGAGGCATCATATTCTTTTCTCCATAAGTACTTCAGGGTATATTGACTAAGAACAAAAATACTTTTTTACTTAACCACAGGACAGTGATCAACTTTATAAAATTTAATGTCAATACAATATTGATATCTAATGCAAAACTCATTTGATATTTTATCATTTGTCTTAATAATATTCTGCGTGACTTTTCCCCTTTTCCAGGATCAAATTCAGGATCACACATTGCATTCAGTTTTCAGGACCATTTAAATACTTTAGTCTCTTTTAATCTGGAATAGTTGCTTCTATTTTCTTTGTCTTTGATGGAGAATATTGGCCAGAAGTCTTGTAGACCATGGTTCAATTTGGGTTTGTATTATGTGTATTATGTTTCCTTGCAGTTAGATTCAGGTGATACAATATTAGTGGAAATATACTACTTTTTATTTCTTTTTCAGTCAGTTTTGGTAAATTATGTTTTTTAAGAAGTTCTATATAAATTTCTTAATTTCTTGGCCCCAAATAATCATAGTATCCTTCAATTATTTTTTAACATGATCAGTATCTATAGTGTTTTTCTGTTTTATTTTTGTTAGCAGTTATTTGTGCCTTCATTCTTTTTTTTTTCCTTGAATGGTCCCATCAGAAGTGTCATTTTACTAGTTTTTTCAAAGAACTAACTTTTGATGTTAATTGTCTTGTGTGTTTTGTTTTCTGTTTTATTAGTTTTGCTTTTGACTTACTAGTTCCTCTTACTTTCTAAACGTTTATTATGGTATCCTTTTAAACCTTCTATAATTAGATGTTTAGCTTATTAATTATAGCATTTCTTTTTTTCTGCTTTATGCATTTAAGTTTATAAGTTTTTCCTTAAGTACTGATTTAGCTACATTCCACAAGTTTTGATACGTTGTTCTTTTTATCCTTTGGTTCTCAATATTTTCTAAATTTTGTGAGCAATTTATTCTTTGATTCAGGGTTATTTAGAAGTTTTTTTCTCATTAGTATATAAAATGGTTTATAAAAATAATACATCTATTCATTTTCTGGATGTAAACAGAAACAATATACTAGTTAATGACAGGACTTCACAGGACAAGTCAATGACAGGACTTTATACACATGCTACCCCCATAATGGGATATCTCGCAGCATACCAATAATAATTTGTTTGGGAAGTCTTTGATTTAAAGCACTACAAGTAAACAAAACCATTTTAAAGAATACACTAGATATGTTGTCCTATATTTAGCAATTGTTATTTTTCCCTTGCTCAGAAATCCAAGAAATTCAGTGCCTGCCCATACTCTTCTTCTGAAATAAGGGACCAGAGACAGTTCTTGTCCAAAAATTGCCATATTTTGTATCAAGTGACCCTGAAATCTTGAATTAGAGGTTGGCAATTAGACCAAAGACAGTCATCTATAGTGTGAACATAGAAAAGACTAGTAATTATTGAAGGAAGCTGCTGCATTAACTGCTGATTTGGAGCATTTTCTATTATAAGGAATGACTGACTAAAGTATTCAGATCATTTCTCTTGAAAATTTAAACATAGGACACAAAAGAAGAGACTCAGTTACTAAACAGTGGCTGAAACCAAGAGAAGGTCATAGAAGGAGACAATAGAAGCCATGAATAAACCAATTATTACAAGGTAGGTATGTAAGTAAAAAGGGTCAAAAGCAAATCAAGGAGAGTGTCAAAGATAGAGAAGAACATGAGAATGGAGAAATGACCAGAAAAGGAAACAATAAATGCTGGTTTCTGAACAGCTACTAGAGTGATATTAGGATATATTAGTCTAGGTGTTATTTACTAAATGGCAATGGACAGCATTTCAGTTTCCCAAGAACTGGCTATTTGGCTACAGTTCCTTGGATGTCCTCTCTTTATATCCTTATAAAAAACCCACAACGCTGAGGTTATCTGACTACATCTCTGTCTCTTGCTAACTAAAGAGGCTTTATTTCCAAGGCCATGTTTGTTTCCAAATATATAGATTTCTTAGTTGCCTTTTTATTGTTGATTTCTAGTTTGTCTTCATCGTGGTTAGAAAACAGTCTGTGATTTCAAACTTCATTATTCTTTGAGACATGCTTTATCTATACTAGGAATGTATATTCATCAGGTTGCTGGGTTAAGTGTTCTAAATACGCTAGGTTAAGTTTATCAATCATTTTGTTCAAATTTTTCATATTTTTAATGAATTTATGGCTACTATTGCTATCAACTATCAAGAAAACTGTGACAGAATCTCTCATTGTGTCTGTAAACTTGTTCTTATTTGTAGTAAGTGGCAGAACTGGGATTCAGACCCAAGCAGTATGGTTCAATAGTCTGTGTTCTTTACTGTTTGATATAGTGCTTCTCAAAATAGAAAAGAGAATGATAGCAAAGATCACAGGCAACTTTGTAGCATAGTATTTTATGAGGTTGGGGTTGTCCTGGGTAGAATAAGAATAAGAAGGTAAATTTTAATAGAGATGCTGATGAACACAACTTTGAAAAAAGGGAGCAAAGAAGGGAAGCCAAGATAAAATTGGGTTTATGAAAAACTAAAATGTCAGAGATAAACTGAAATTTTTCCTGGAGCTTTGTTTTTCTCACCCCATTCCAGATAACAAAAAAGAACCTATTTAACTCTTAAAAGAATCAAGGAAGGGTAATTAAGACGCAGCGAAAAAGTGCCCTAATGTTACTTAACCACGAATAATAAACATTGCTCTGTCATGCCCTGCTTTGATGTATATCACAAAACCTGGAAATGGTGGTATATTATATCCTTTGATTCCCATTTATGCAGTTAAACAGGAACTTTGGTCATTAAGTATATCAGTATTTGGAGAATACATTGCTAAGCCTACAGTAACCGAAGTAGTCCAAAGGTCATTCATTGTTTGTACTGGGACTGAATTGGCTGTGTGTAGGCTGTCTGGTAATGTATTCAGAAAGAGCACAGTTGAACTAAGTTACAGAAGTGAACATATGTTATGGAATCTCTTGTTGGGGTGAGAGCAAATAATGAGGCAAAGAAAGTATTGGGCTAAGAAAAGGAAATGTAAGTCTGTACATAAAAAGATCAATGTAATTAATTACATTGTTTAATTATATTACTTAATTAGTTCTACCATGTTACTTGATATGGTGATTCAGAAAGGACAGATTTTCTGAATCTTAGAAAATTAAGTCAACCAGACTGGTAGAATTTTGTGGTTACATGCTATACACATTCACATTAAAGCATAAAGACTATTATGTATGAATGATCCCAGTGCCCCATATTACATAAAAAATTGAAATGGAGTGAGTGAGATAAGCGTCAAGGCTATATGTCTCGTGTTTGTCCCTCCCACAACAACAAAAATTTAGCATCTAACCATGAACAAAAGTGACTGTGGGAGCTGTGGGATCTCATACGATACACTAAAGAGCCCCAGAGGCATCTTACCCACCTGTGGATAATAAGCAGACAAGTTTCAGTCTTGACCCTGCAGTGGCCTTTTTACCAGCTCTTGCTGTTCCTGGCTACAGTCTGGGAACCCTTGGGAAACACTGATTTAGACAGTTACCCGGGGTGGAGAGAACCTTTGCAGAAGTCAGATTTCCAGAGAAGTTCCAGTGCTCCACTGGAGCAAAAATAAATAAATAAATAAAAATGCAAGTTTGTATTCATTAGAGTTCTACCAAGAGGAATAGCTTGTCTTTACATACATCAACCCTCAGCCAAGATAGCACAGCTTAGGTCTAAGAGAGCCCTTCTTGGCCTGTGATTTTCCATACAGAGAAAAAAAGAATGGATGGGTACCCAGCTTGCCCAGCTGTGCAGGATATTGTCAAAGAGGCTCATCTCTCTTTTGAGTGTCTTTCTCTCTCTCTCTCTCTCTTTCATCCCACCTAGACTTGTAAATCAGGAGCTCCATGACTTGGGGGATGGAGTCGAAAGAGACTGGGAAAATGGTAGATGGGTCTCTCAGAAAGCCTTAAAGGGATTCATGCTACTCACTGTATCACAAATTCCTTTAAAAGTCTGCCTATGAGCTGCTTGGACAGCCTCAACTGTGGATCTCTACAACTGGCCAGGAGCACCTCCACCCATAACACATGCCTCACCCACACCCTCCTTTCTACTCTACATCTGGATCCCTGTGTGCACTGCTGAAGACAGTGGCAAAAGTAAACTTTGGCAGATCTGTAACTGCAGGCCAAAAAGAAACCGCAAATGAGCTGTGGCACTACATTTGGTAAGTAAAAAGTAAGCAGTCAGTGCTCAGCCTGATATGTTGTAGGAAGGAGATAAGGAATACAATATTTAAAAGTTTGCCAAAGAGGGAGCAAGAAATGTGGAGCTGGTGTAGCCATAGAAAGTCGGAGAAAACTTCAGAATCTCTATCAAGACTGAGGAGATATTTTTGCCCTGAAGACAGTAAATACTGGAGGGAGGTGACTGCTACTTCAAATGTTGAGGTAGAAATGCAAAATTCTAAAGATCATGAAACATCAGGGGAAAGTGACATAGCAGAGGATCACAATCTTCCAGTAAGCAAACCCAGAAGCATGGAGAACTGAGATTTGCCCAATAAAGAATTCAAAATAGCTATTTTAAGGAAACTTGGTAAGCTACAAGAAAACACAGATAATTCAATAAAAACAAGAAAGCAATGTACAAAATGAGAAGATTAACAAAGAGATAGAAATCATTTAAAAAAAGAGAATCAAAAGCAAATTCTGGAGCTGAAGAACTTGGTGAACAAAATGATAAATGCAACAGACAGCATTCATGACAGAATGGCCCAAACTGAGAGAAGAATCTGTGATAAAAGATAGGAACTTGAAATTCCTGTCAGAGCAGAGCAAAGAAGAAACGAATGAAAGAGAGTGAAGAAAGCCTGCCTGATCTGTGATATTCCAGCAAGATAAATAATTTGTAATTATTCAAGTTCCAGAAAGAAAAGAGGGAGAAGAGGACAGAAAGCCTATTTAAAGAAATAATTACTGGGGCGCCTGGGTGTCTCAGTCAGTTAAGGATCTGACTTTGGCTCAGGTCATGATCTCGTGGTTCGTGGATTAGAGCCCCACATTGGGCTCTATGCTGACAGCGAGCTCACACCCTGGAGCTTGTCTTCAGATTCTGTGTCTCCCTCTCTGACCCTCTCCTGCTCACACTGTCTCTCTCTCTCTTAAAAGTAAATAAAAAATTTAAAAATTTTTTAAAAATTACTGAGTTTCCCAAACACGGGAAGACATTTGGATATCCAAGGACATAAAGCTCATAGGTCACCAAACCAACTAAATCTAGAGAGATCTCCTTCAAAATGCATTATAATTAAACTGTCAAAAATCAAAATCAAAGATAATCTTGAAAGTTGCAGCAGAAGATTGTAATCTACATTCAGTGGATTTGTTCCAAAAAAACAAAGGAAGAAGAGAGCTACAAAACAGCCAGAAAACTAATGAAATGGCATAGTTAATCCTTACATATCAGTACTCTAAATGTAAATGGACTAAATTCTCCAATCCAAAGTCATGGAGTGGCTGAGTAGACAACTAAAAGAACCAACTATGCTGCCTACAAGAGACTCACTTCAGCTTTAAGGACACACATGGCTTCAAAGTGAAGCAGTGGAAAAAGATACTCAATGCAAGCAGAAACCTATAAAGAATAAGGATAGCTATACTTATTTTTTAAAGATAGTTATATCACACAAAATACACTTTAAGTCAAAATGGTAACAAGAGATAAAGAAGATCATTGTATACTGATAAAGAGGTCAGGTCATCAAGAAGATCTAACCATTTTAAATATATATGCACCCACCATTGGAGCACCTAAATATACTAATCAGGTACTACCAGATCTGAAGGGAGAAATAGAAAGCAATACAGTAATAGTAGTGGACGTCAGTACCCCACTTTCAACCATGGATATTTCATCCAAATAGAAACTCAATGAGGAAACATTGGGCTTGAATCAGACTTCAGACCAAATGGACCTAACAAACAAAATACTTCCTCCAACAGCAGCAGAATCCACTTTTTTCTCAGGTTTACATGGAAGATTCCTCAGGATTGATCATATGATAGGTCAAAAAAAGTAAGGCTTAGCAAATTTTAAAGATTGAAAATATACCAAGTATCTTTTTAAATCACCATAGTATGAAACCAGAAATCAATTAACAGAAGGAAATCTGGGAAAATCAAATATGTGGATGTAAAACAACACTCCTAAATAACCAGTGCACCAAAAATCTCAAATAAATTACCTGAATTTACACATCAAGGAATGAGAAAAAGAACAAACTCAACCCAAAGTTAGCAGAAGGAAGGAATTAACAAAGATTAAAACAGAAATAAATGAAATAAGACCAAAAAACAGTAGAAAAAAATCAACAAAACTAAGAACTAGGTCTGTTTGAGACCAATAACCAGTGAAGAAAT
>NC_043706.1:61235132-61351394 GCF_006229205.1 Suricata suricatta
GGGGGAAGACAGGTGGTGGTGATGGTGGAGGGCACTTGAGGGGAAGAGCACTGGGTGTTGTATGGAAATCAATTTGACAATAAAATGTTATAAAAAAAAAAGAACTAGGTCTGTTTGGGAAAGATAAAATGAACACTTTCAGCAAGACTGAGGAAAAAAAGATGCAATAATTTAAAATATAAAATGAAAGAAGATAGAGTACAACTAATAATCACAAAAATACAAAGAATTATGAATAATTATAAACCAACAAATTGGATGGCTAAAGAGATTGAATCATTAACCAACAATTATTCATCAAAGAGAAGTCCAGAAAAGATGGCTTCACTGGTAGATTCCAAATATGTTAAGGATTAAAGCTAATCTTTCTCAGATTCTTCCAAACAATCAAAAAGGAATACTTCCAAACTTTTTTACAATGCCAACATTAGCCTAATACTAAAGCCAGATAAAGAGAATACAAGAGACGTAAACAACAGTCCAGAATCCTTCATGAATATAGATGCAAAAATTCTTAACATAATATTAGCAAACTGAATTAAACAAATTAAAAGGATCACATGGGATTTATCTCTAGGATAAATAGCCAATAGGATTTAAGGATGCAACATAATATCATTTCATGATAAAACTCTCAACTGGATATAGAAGGAATGTACCTTAACTTAATAATAATATGACAAGCCCACAGCTAATATCATACTCAAGGGTAAAAATTTGAAAGTTTTCCCTTTACTATCACGAACCAGACAAGGGTGTCCATTTTCATTCATCACTACTATTCAACAAAGTACTGGAAGTCCTAATCAACCAAAAAGATAATAAAAGGCATCTAAATCATGAAGAAATAGGGGTGTCTGGGTGGCTTTGTCATTTCAGCATCTGACTCTTAATTTTAGCTCAGGTCATGATCTTGCAGTTTGTGAAATTGAGCTCGGTGTTGGGCTCTGCACTGACATCAGTATGGAGCCTCCTTGGGATTTCCTCTCTCACTTGCTTTGCCCCTCTGCCACTCATACTCTCTCTCAAAATAACCATTAAAAAAGGAAGGAAAAACTAAGACTGCCTCTAGTTGCAGATTATATGATTTTATATATTTAAAAAAATGCTTATGACTCCATCAAAAAGCTGTTGGAATTAATCAACAAATTCAGTAAAGTTTTGGGCTACAAAATCAACATATAAAACTTAGTTTCATTCTGTACACTGTAACAGTGAAATACTTGAAAAAGAAATAAAGAGATCAGCCCCATTCAAAATAGCATTAAAAATAAGAAAATACTTAGGAATAAATTTAACCAAGTGGCTGTAAGATCTGTTACTGAAAACAACAATATTTTGATGAGAGAAAATGACAGAAACCCATGGAAAGATATCCCATACTCATTGATCAGAATTAATATTGTTAAATATCTATACTATCCAAAGGCATCTGTAGTTTCAGTTCAATCCATATTGAAATTCCAATAGTATTTTTCACAGAAATAGAAAAAACACAGTTCTAAAATTTATATTGAATCAGAAAAGATCCCAAATAACCAAAGCAAGACCGTGAAAGAAAAGCAAAGCTGAAGGCTTCACAATTCCTGATTTCAGATATCATAACAGAGTTGTAGTAATCAAAACAGCGTGGTACTGGCATAAAAATAAATAAATGGACTAATGGAACCAAATCAAGAGCCTAGAAATAAATCTTTGCAATATGATCAACTAATATTTGACAGGAGAGCCAACTATACTCAATGGGGAATGGTGTCTTCAGTAAGTGGTGTTGGGAAAACTGAATAGCCACATGTGGAAGAATGAAATTGGATCCCTATCTAAAACTACTCACAAAATTAGCTCAAAGTGGATTAAAGATTTAAACATAAGACCTGAAACCATAAAACCCCTAGAGGAAAACATAGGGAAAAAGCTCCCTGACATTGGTTTTGGCAGTGATATTTTGGATTTGACACCAAAAGCAAAGGCATAGATAAGTGGGACTACATCAAACTAAGAAGCTTCTACATGGAACCCATCAAGAGAATGAAAAGGCAACTTAGTGAATCAAGAAAATATTTGCAAGTCATGTATCTGATAAGGGTTTGATATTTAAAATATATGAAGAACTGCAACTCAATTAAAAAATCTGATTAAAAAATGCACAGAGGGACTGAAGAGCCATTTATACAGAGACAAGCAAATGGCCAACAGACACATGAAAAGATGCTCAGTGTCACTAGTCATCAGGGAAGTCCAAATCAAAATTGCAATGAGTTATCACCTCATACTTGTTAGAATGGCTGTTATAAAAAGTCAAGAGATAACAAGTATTAGCAAGGATCTGAAAAGGGAACCGTTGTGCACTGTTGAAATGTATGTAAATTTGTACAGCCACTATGGCAAACTGTATGGAAGTTTCTTAAAATTTTAAAAATAGAACTACCATATGATCTAGCAGTATCACTTCTAAGTACATATCCAACAGAAAAGAAAAACCATATCTTGAAGAGATACTGCACTCCCGTGTTTATTGAAGCATTATTCACAATAGCCAAGACATGGAAATAACCTGTGTCTGTTCATGGATGACTGGATAAAGAAGACAGTATATATAGGTTTCCCTTAGTATCTGAAAGTGTTCACTTTACACCATTTTGCTTTTGTGAAAGACCTCTATTAGTTACCTGTTTTTGCTAACCAAAAGAAATACCAAGAATATTGTTAGTTTTATGAAATGGTCCTTGTTTCTTTACGCCATTTCAACTTAAGAAGGGTTTCATAGGGGGGGTGCCTGATGGCTCAGTTCGTTAAGTGTCCAACTTCACCTCAGGTTATAATCTTACGGTTCATGAGTTCGAGCCTTGCATCAGGCTCTGTGCTCACAGCTCAGAGCCTGAAGCCTGCTTCAGATTCTGTTTCTCCCCCTCTCTTGGCCCCTCCCCCATTTGTGCTCTCTCTTGCTCTCTCATTCTTTCTCTCAAAAGTAAATAAATGTTAGAAAAATTATAAGAAAAAAATAAACTCATAATGGTTTCATAGGAATTTTCTTTTTAGATAGCGGGGGAAACCTGTATATACAACAGAATATTATTCAATTATTAAAAAGGACATCCTTCCATTTGCAAAAACACAGATGGACCTGAGGTAATTATGCTAAGGGAAACAAGTCAGAGAAAAACACATACTGTATGATATCACTTACATACAGACTCTAAAAAAGCTGAACTCATAGAAACAGAGAGTACAATGGTGATTACCAGAGGTGGAAGGGTGGTGTGAAATAGGGAGCTGTTGTTCAAAGGGTACAGACTTCCAGTTATAAAAAATAATTTTGGAGTAATCTAATGTATATCATGGTGTTTTAGTTAACAGTACTGTATACTTGAAAGTTGCTAAGAGAGTAAGTAGATCCTACTGTTCTTACCACAAAAAAGAAATGGTAATTATGTGACATGATGGAGGTGTTAGCTAATGCTTAAGGTGGTAATCATCTTGCAGTATATAAGTGGATCAAATCAATACACTGTACTCCTTAAACATGTCTGTTGCATGTGGTATGTTAGATATCTCAGTATATTTGGGAAAAAAGGTTAAAGGTATTTAATATCAAATGAAAGATGTCTTTGCCATTTTAAACTGAGAAATGGAATTATCAAGGGAGATAACTTATAAAAAGCAAAAAAATAAAATTATAATGAAGTTTCTATTGTGTCAAGAACTATAAAGAATCTGAGATCTGTAAAGGACTTACAAGCAAATAAGGTAACCTATAACCTACCATAGATTGATTGACGCTGGCAGAAGATATGAAATCAGAGACAAAGGACTTTACTACTCACAGCAGTAGCAGTAACTTTAGTATTATCATTTGCACTCATTCCTTGAACCTCAGTTTCCACTGCCCAACATAAAGAAAACCAAGTTTACACTAGTATATTCCATTGTAGGAGAAAAACTTTATGCTTAGGGGTTCAAAATATTTTGTAATGGACCTGGGCATGCCTGCTGTTTACTCCAAAGGGAATCTTTATCTACCAAGGCTGTGAGCCAACCTGCTCTTTGCTCCTAAGGAAGATGTATTTCTGTCTTCCTTGGCTGTTTTCAATACAAACATCCTTGAAAAGATAGTCTATAACAAGGACAGCCAATGCTTCTGCTGACAGGACTTGAAGAAATGTAAGAGACTGAAGAATTGTCTTTCAACAGTATTTATGGAGAACTTAATTTTCACTGCAGTTTATTCCCTCAACAATTTTACTGATCTTTATTGCTAGTGCTTTCAAAGATGCCTCTTGTAGTACAGTGCTTCCCATTATACCGTCAGAGATGCCATATTAAAAGTGTATTATAGTTTGTGCCTAGAATTTTAAGTCCAATGTTGAGATTAATACATGCCATTAACAGGTTTGGAGAGCCATGTTTTGGGGTTTGTACTTTGTCCTGGCACTGCAGACTTGTATTCTGCCCTGAACCAAGCTCTCATTAAGTCTGGTGAAGTAAGACAAAATAACAGTTAATCTGGCATTCTTTCAGGGGCAACTTGAATAAATCTTTAGTTCTGTCCTACTAAATACCTTGAGTTGCTAGATAAAATACGGAGTACTGAATTGAATTTTAATTTAGGTAAACAATGAATAACTTCTAGTATGTATATTCTATGCAGTGTTTGGAAAATACTTCTACTAAAAAACTATTTGTTATTTCAATGTCCTGGTTAGTAGAACTGCCAGATATAGAAAATAAAAATATGGGATTCCAAATTACATCTGATTTTTAGGTGAGCAGCAAATAATTTTTCAATTTAAGTATGTCTGGTGTAACCCCATCAAATAGGATACCAAAGCAGATTTAACTTTGTTTTATATATTTTTGGATTAATGAGATATTTCTTATGGAGGTGCAGAAAATGGAAAATAATTCCTTGGTCAAAAAGAAAATCATTTTGAGTTTAGTAATCCTGTGTGGAAGCAGAACATGTGGTAAACATATGGCTTTACTCAATATGCGCTGATATTTATGATCCTAACCTAAAGCAAAGAAATTCAAGTTGATGTAATGTTTTTGCTGTTGCATTAGTTAATATCTTTTGGTATTGCTCATTAAACTCTTCCATTTAATGAGCCTTTCTTTGGACTCTGCTTTATAGGGCTTTGTAAAATAATATTTCAAACTATATAGTTGTCAGAATTAGGGAGGTTTAAAAATTTTTCATTGATCATCTCTCTAAATTTTTTTAAAGTTTATTTATTTATTTTTGAGAGAGGGGGAGAGAATGCACATATAAGCAAGCATGAACAGGGGAGGGACAGAGAGAGAGGGAGAGAGAGAATCCCAAGCAGACTCCATTCTGTCCGCTCAAGCGCTAAGAAGGGCTTGATCTCAGGAACCATGAGATGATGACTTGAGCCAAAATCAAAAGTCACTTCACTGACTGAGCCTCCCAGGCGCTCCTCCTCTCAATTTTAGTGTGAATCTAAAACTGCTCTTAAAAAAAGTAGTCTTTAAAATAATGTTTAGGGGTGCCTGGGTGGCTCAGTCAGTTGAGCGTCCAGCTTCGGCTCAGGTCACGATCTCTCAGTTCGTGGGTTTGAGCCCCGCATCGGGCTCTGTGCTGACAGCTAGCTCAGAGCCTGGAGCCTGCTTCAGATTCTGTGCCTCCCTCTCTCTTTGACCCTCCCCTGCTCGTACTGTCTCTGTCTCTCAAAAATAAATAAAAACCACACCAAAAAAATTTTTAAATAATGTTTTAAAAAAAATAACTTCATTGGACATCCTCATTGTATGCAAATTTCTGTGCCCTGTTTGGCATCTTTCTTTTATTCAGAGTTGTGCCCACCTTTGCTCCCATAACCTTATTTTCTTTGAGTAACATCTCTTCTACCTTGTAGTTGCCTATTTATGTTTTTGAATTCTTAGCAACAAGTTTGTAACTAATCCTTTATTAAAATTATAGTGGTTGTCCCAGGACTAATGACTAGAAGCCAAAGGATTCATCTTAAAATTTGAGAGAGAACGAGCCATTTTCTCTTTATGATTGGACAGAATACATTGTTGTGCTATTAGAAATGTAGTTTTTTTCATAGAATGTTCAGGACTATAATAATTTTTTCACCTATTTTTACTTAATGAAGTGTATATACCAATTATTATCTGCTAGGCACAAATTGTCTTACAAATGTTAACTAGTTTAATCAAAATCCCATAAAGTAAATTTTTTATGATACCCATTTTATAAAAGAATTTAGAAAAATGAGAGGCGTGTGGGTGGCTCATAGTCAGTTAAATGTCTGACTTTAGGTCATGCTCACAGTCTGTGAGTTTGAGCCCCATGTTGGGCTCTGTGCTGACAGCTCAGAGCCTGGAGCCTGCTTTTAATTCTGTGTCTCCCTCTCTCTCTGCCTGTCCCCTGCTCACTCTCTGAAAAATAAATAAACTTACTTAAAAAAAAAAAGAATTTAGGGGCACCTGGGTGGCTCAGTCGGTTAAGCAGCCGACTTCGGCTCAGGTCATGCATGATCTGGCGGCTTGTGGGTTCGAACCCTGCGTTGGACTCTGGGCTGACAGCTCGGAGCCTGGAGCCAGCTTCAAATTCTGTGTCTCCTTCTCCCTCTCCCCTTCCTCTGCTTACTCTCTCTCAAAATTAAATAACATTTAAAAAAGATTTAGAAAAATGAAATAACTTGGCCAAAGTCACACAGGTTGTACATGATAAAGAGGAAATGCGAACCCTTGCAAAAGATGCAGATCTGATATTTTCATGTTTCATCTGTTTCCCATGCATTTGTAAAATATCAAAAATGAGGTAAATTAAGACTTCAAACAAAATAGTCCAGACTTGTAACTTTGGAATACCATTCATTATGATGCTGGTTTGCTGTGCTAGTCATGTTTAAGAAAAAAAAAGAAAAGAAAAGAAAAGAAAAAGAAACACAATCTCAAACATAATTTTCAGTGATCACCTCTTAATACAAAATATGATTTTGGATTTCTGTTCCCAGTTGGATTTAAAGAAAAAGTGCCATTTGCATTTATCCCCTGGGATTATAAAAAATACTGTGGAATGCTAAACATACCACAGATGATATGATAACTAGGAAAATCCAAGCATCATTTATTGAGAACACCACAAAAAGAAAAGTCAAAAGCATAGATTATAGTAATATAATGTGTATAGGTAACTGTTACCTGAGATTGAATTTTTGGAGAGATGGGCTTAGATTGGTTTAGGGGTTTTTTGGTCTCTTTTTACATAAAATTTGCATAACATGAATTAACCATTTCACATGTACAATTTAGTACATTCACAATATTGTACAACCACCACCTCAACCACCCCAAAAGGAAACCCCATACCCATTAAACAGTCACTCCCCATTTTCTCCTCCCCCCATTCCCTAGCAAACACTAGTCTGATTTACCCATTCTGGATGTTTCATGTAAAGGTAATTGTATAATATATGACTTTTGTGTTAGGTTTCTTTCACTCATGCTGTAGCATGTGTCAGTCCTTCATTCCTTCTTTTTTATTATTTAAATCTAAGTTAGTTAACATACAGTGTAATAATGGTTTCAGGAGCAGAATTTAGTGATTCATCACTTAACATATAACACCCAGTGCTCATCCCAACAAGTGCCCTCCTTAATGTCCATCACCCAGTTAGCCCAACCCCCTACCTAACATTCCTCCAGCAACCCTCAGTTTGTTCTCTGTATTTAAGAGTCTCTTATGGTTTGCCTCTTTCTCTCTTTTTATCTTATTTTTCCTTCCCTTTCCCTGTGTTCATCTGTTTTGTTTCTTAAATTACACATATGAGTCAAAGCATATGATATTTATCTTTTTCTTACTGACTTATTTCACTTAGCATAATACCCTCCAGTTGCATCCATGTTGTTGTTGCAAATAGGTAGATTTCATTCTTTTTGATCACCGAGTAATATTCCACTGTATATGTATGCTACCTCTTCTTTATCCATTCATCAGTTGATGGACATTTGGTCTCTTTCTATAATTCAGCTATCGGCTATTGTTGATAGTGCTGCTACCTTTGCTTTCCACATCTGAGGCTCAGCTTTTTTAAACCTTTAGGGCATTCATTGGTGGTTGAGGCTACTATTGTGTCTTTAGGGCACCCCCAGTAGCACTGCCCTGTTTTTTAGAGAGCGCTTGTTTAGGCAGACAACCCCGCCTTCCCATGATGGGGGTGGGGGAGACTCCAAAGCCAGAGGGGCTCAAGGGGGAAGCTTGTCTCTTCCGGCCCAAGGTTGGGGTGCAATTGTGGCATCCAGGCCACCCAGTCCTTCATTTCTTTATAGAGCTGAATGGCATCGTATGGATATATCACATTGTTTTATTCATCCATTGATGGATATTTGGGTTCTTTCCACCTTTTGACTGTTGTGAAGAGTGCTTCCACAAACATTAGTGTACGAGTATTTGTTTGAATTCTTGTTTTCATTTCTTTGGGTGTATACCTAAGAGTAGAATTTCTGAGTTATAATTTAGTGTTTATCTTTTTGAGGAGCCTCCAAACTGTTTTCCACAGCAGTTGCACCATTTTACATTCCCACTAGCAGTCTTCAGTGGTTCCAGTATCTCCACCTTCACAAATACATATATTCTGTTACTTGTTTTGTTATTTTTATTATAGCCAACCTACTGGTTTGCAAAGTGGTATTTCATTTGTGGCTTTGATTGGCATTTCACTAATGATACTGGGTATTTTTTCATGTGCTTGTTGGCCATTTGTATACTTTGAGAAATGTATGTTCAAAGAAGTGTGTGTTCAAACTCCTTTGCCCATTTTTTAATTGGTTGTTGTTTTGTTATTGAGTTGCAGGAGTTCTTTATATTTTCTGGAAACTAGACTATTATCAGACATACTATTTTCAAATATTTTCTTCTGTTCATAGATTGCCTTTTCTACCTTCTTGATAGTGTTCCCTTATACACAGGACATCAGGACAGGAATAAAAAAGTCCTAAACTAAATATTTTCATTAAAGGGCCTTATAAATTAATACCAATATATTCAACAGTTATTTTCATAGTAAACTTTCTTTAGTGTATATTTATTTTTGAAAGAGACAGAGACAGAGTGCAAGTGAGGGAGGGGCAGAGAGAGAGAGACACACACACAGAATCCGAAGCAGGCTCCAGGCTCTGAGCTGTCAGCACAGAGCCTGATGCAGGGCTCGAACTCACAGACCACAAGCTCATAACCCGAGCCAAAGTCAGATGCTCAACCAACTGAGCCACCCAGATGCCCCCATAGTAAAAGTTTTAAATGATACAACTTAATCCTTTTTTAGTTGAAAGTATTATCATTATAAGTACTACCAATATAATTTTCTTGGAATCATTAATTTATTACATACAATGGGAGAAAATCCAATAGAAAGGGAAAAATGGTTTTTTAAATTTACATTTCCTTAATGTATATATCTATCTTACAGTATATTCTCATGCCTGATATCTATATATGTATGTATGTTTGTGTATATATATATGTATGTATATGTATATTTGTATGTGTCTGTGTATATATTTATATATATTATATAGTCCTCAGAGAGGCTTAGCACAAAAACTTTACATTCAAGAGGTCTAAATTTTATAAATATTAATACAAGCTTCTAGAATTATCATTGGTAACGTATTTTTTTTAAAACTGGGCATAAAATCTAATCTCTGCCTCTTCTGTTTAACCACTTAACTGGAGAAAAAAGAAAGGGAATAAATTTTATTATCTTTAATATTGGCACATATGCTTTTAATGTAAGGTGAGGTTCCCTCCCTCAAAAAGTTGTCCTGTAAAAAAGAGAGATTTACTTTGTGTTTAAACTCTATAAACATCATGTTATTGAGTGCTTTCTCAACTTTATTTTGAACATAAAATAAGAGAAAAAATCTCTTGTCTTCAATACAAAAGGAAATAAAGTCAAAGATTGAGGTGTATGAAACATGGTGGCAAATGAAAGGAAGAACTTCCTTAAATGACTTTAAAGAGCATTCTAAAACAAAATGCTCAGGGAATAGATTGCTAAAGTTCTTATCACTATTTGGAAACTCTTTATAAGGAGAAGACATGTTAGCTTAAAACACATTAGTCCATGACAATATTTTAAATGATTTTAGGGGTTACCTGACAAGATTAGTAAAAAAGGAAGTCAAAGATATGTACATGTTAGTCATTATTGCTGGGTATTAAACTTGACACTGGAAAGTGTTGAGTATCAGTTTAAACAAACTTGGTAAAGATTTTCTAAAAACGAACACAAAAAATTATTATAATGATCACAAATCTAATGAAACTATGAAAATAATGAAAAATTTAGTGTTACACAAATGACTTGGAATAAAATTTCCTATGGAGCATTATCTCTGGCTCCAAAGGGGGCTATATCTCAAAACACTTAGACAAAAGTGAAGATTATAATTGAATTCAGTCTTCTTGAGTACTTTAAGATTCTAGAGAGGTAAGAGTTATATGATCTAGGAGACTTAGCAACTCATCTTTGCCATTGATTAAAGTGACAGATGGGGCACCTGGGTGGCTCAGTTGGTTAAGCCTCCGACTTCGGCTCAGGTCAGATCTCACGTTCGTGGGTTCAAGCCTCGCGTCAGGCTCTGTGCTGACAGCTGGCTCAGAGCCTGGAGCCTGCTTCTATTTCTGTGTCTCCTCCTCTCTCTGCCCCTCCCCCCTCATGCTCTGTCTCTGTCTGTATCAAAAATAAATAAAACATTAAAAAAATTTTTTTAAATAAAAAAAAAATAAAGTGACAGAGGCCAGTAGACCAACTCCCAGTGTCAGTGAAACATAATAGGTTGTATACACTACACATCCAATAGATGGATGAGGATATGAGAAGAGTAGAATGTGGATTTTATGACATATCAGATAAAGGGCTAGTATCCAAAATCTGTAGAGCACTCCCTAAACTCTACACCTGGAAAACAAATAATCCAGTGAAGAAATGGTCAGATAACATGAATAGACACTTTTCCAAAGAGGACATCCAGATGGCCAGCAGACACATGAAGTGATGCTCAATGTCACTTATCATCAGGGAAATACAAATCAATGCCACACTGAGATACCACCTCACGCTAGTCAGAGTGGCTAAAATGAACAAATCAGGAGACTATAGATGCTGGTGAGGATGTGGAGAAATGGGAACCCTCTGGCACTGTTGGCAGGAATGCAGACTGGTGCAGACGCTCTAGAAAACACTGTGGAGGTTCCTCAAAAAATTAAAATTAGAACTCCCCTATGACCCAGCAATAGCACTGCTAGGAATTGACCCAAGGGATACAGTAGTGCTGATGCATAAGGGCACATGAACACTAATGTTTATAGCAGCATTTTGAATAATAGCCATGTTATGGAAAGAGCCTAAATGTCCATCAACTGATGAATGGATCAAGAAGATGTGGTTTGTATATACAATGGAATACTACTTGGCAATGAGAAAGAATGAAATCTGGCCATTTGCAGCAACATGAATGTAACTGGAGGGTATTATGCTAAATGAAATAAGTCAGCCGGAGAAAGACAGATACCATGTGTTTCACTCATATGTGGAACTTGAGAATCTTAACAGAAGACCATGGGAGAGGCCAAGTGGGGGGGGGGGGAGTTCCAAATAGAGAGGAAGGGAGGCAAACCATAAGAGACTCTTAAATACAGAGAACAAACTGAGGGTTGATGGGATGTGAGGAAGAGGGGAAAGGGGGTAATGGGCATTAAGGAGGGCACTTGTTGGATTGACAATACATTATATTTTAAAGAACAGAACATGGATTTTATTATGTTAGTCTATCAGGTGTTAGACTATACGTATTAATCATCAAGTAGTGAAGGTTTATTTTTATTTTATTGAACTTTAAATTCAGTGAAATGCATTTATTTTAAGTGTATGATCAAATGAATTTTGACAAATCTGTACACCCCATGTCACTAACACACCAGTCAATATATGGGACATTTCTTTTACTTTAGGAAATGACCTTGTGCTGCTTTTCATTTGGTTCCCACATTCCGTAAGCAATCCCTGTTCTGATTTCTATAACCATAATTTAATTTTATCTATATTTAAAGGCCTATAGATTCAGTAATATAATATGTACTCATTCTGAGTCTGACTTGCTTCACCCATTTTTAGATTGACTCATGCTGTGTGTATGTCAATAGTTCATTCTTTTTTTGTTGCTGAGCAGTATTCAATATCTGTTCTATTATTTAGTTTGTTTTCATTTTATGGCTATTATGAATAAAGAAAGTAACAATTCTTTTTTGTGAACATAGGTTTTTATTTCAATTGTATAAATATATAGGAATGGAATTACATGATTGTAGAGTAGATCTTTCTTTAACATTATGAAAACTGCTAATCATTTTTTCCAAAACAACCATGTAGTTTTAAACTCCACCATCAATGTTTGAGAGTTCCCATTATTCATATCCTTGCATTATTTGGTGTTGTCAGTCGTTAATTTTAGCCACAATAGTAGGCGTGAAGTAGTTTTTCATTATGGTTTTATTTTTCATTTCTCTGATGACTAATAATATTGAGATCTTTTTTATTTTGAATTCAGTTTTGTATAGTGTTAAATTAAGTTGTTTTTTATTGTTTACCTATAAGGAATATTTATATATTCTGGTTACAAGTACATTGTTAAATATATATTAAATCTTTTTCTCTACACTGGGGCTTGTATTTTCATTGTGTTGATAGGTGTATTTTGATGAAAATACTTGTTTAAACATAATCTATCTTTTCTTTCTTTTGATTTTGGTGATTTTTGTACCCTAAGAAATTTTCACCTATCCCAAGGTCATGAAAATACTATCCTTCGTTTCCCTCTGGAAACACTTGAAATACATTAAGGTCCGCTATTCGTTGTGAATTAACTTTTCAATGTTGTTTAAGATAAAGGTTCAAGGTCCATTTTTTCTTTATACTTTTTTTTTTATAGTCTCCATACCCCATGTGAAGCTTTAACACAGAACCTCATGGTAGAGAGTTCCATGCTTTACCAGTTGAGCCAACCAGATGCCCAAGATTCATTTTTTTCCAGTTAGTCTATAAAGTTGTTCCAGCACTATTAAAAAAAATTTTTTTTATCATTGAGGTATAGTTGACATACAGTGTTGTATTAGTTTCAGGTATACAACATAGTGATTTGAAGTTCTATACATTGCTACCTGTTCAACATGAATGTAGTCACCATCTGTCACCATATACTGTTATTAGAATATTATTGACTACGTTCCCTATGCCATACGTTTTATATGTATGTCTTTTTTTAAAATAGTTTATTGTCAAATTAGTTTCCATATAACACCCAGTGCTCTTCCGCACAAGTGCCCTCCTCCATTACCTCTACCTCTTTCTGCCTTCCCACCTCCTCCTTCAACCCTCAGTTCGTGTTCAATGTTCATTAGTCTCTCAGGTTTTGCATCCTTCTCTCTCCCCAACTCTCTTTCCCCCTTCCCCTCCCCTTGGTCCTCCATTAGGTTTCTCCTGTTCTCCTGTTAGACCTATGAGTCCAAACATATGGTTTCTGTCCTTCTCCGCCTGACTTATTTTGCTTAGCATGACAACCTCGAGGTCCATCCACTTTGTTACAAATGACCATATTTCATTCTTTCTCATTGCCATGTAATACTCCATTGTATATATATACTACATCTTCTGGATCCACTCATCAGGTGATGGACATTTAGGCTCTTTCCATGATTTGGCTATTGTTTACAGTGCTGGTATGATCATTGGGGTATGTGTGCCCCTATGCATCAGCACTTCTGTATCCCTTGGGTCAATCCCTAGCAGTGCTATTGCTGGGTAATAGGGGAGTTCTACTGATAGTTTTTTGAGAAACCTCCACACTGTTTTCCAGAGCGACTGCACCAGTTTACATTCCCAGCAACAGTGTAGGAGGGTGCCCGTGTCTCCACACACTTGCCAGCATCTATAGTCTCTTGATTTGTTCATTTTAGCCACTCTGACTGGCATGAGGTGGTATCTCAGTGTGGTTTTGGTTTGTATTTCACTGTTGATGAGTGATCTTGAGCATCATTTCATGTGCCTGTAGGCCATCTGGATGTCCTCTTTGGAAAAGTGTCTGTTTATGTCTTCTGCCCATTTCTTCAATGGGTTGTTTGTTTTTCGGGTGTGGAATTTGATGAGTTCCTTGTAGATTTTGGATACTAGCCCTTTATATGATATGTCATTTGCAACTATCTTTTCCCATTCTGTCAGTTGCCTATTAGTTTTTTTTATTGTTTCCTTTGAAAGTGCAGAAGCTTTTAATCTTGATGAGGTCCCAGTAGTTCATTTTTGCTATCATTTCCCTTGCCTTTGGGGATGTGTTTAGTTGGAAATTGCTGCAGTTGAGGTGAAGGTTGTTTCCTACTTTCTCCTCAATGGCTTTGATGGTTTCCTGTGTCACATTCAGGTCCTTCATTCATTTTGAGTTTATTTTTGTGTATGGTGTGAGAAAGTGGTCTAGTTTCATTCTTCTGCATGTTGCTGTCCAGTTCTCCCAAAACCACTTGCTAAAGAGGCAGTCATATTTCCATTGGATGCTCTTTCCTGTTTTGTCAAAAATTAGTTGGTCTTAACATATGTGGGCCCAGTTCTGGGTTCTCTATTCTATTCTCTTGGTCTATGTGTCTGTTTTTGTGCCAGTACCATACTGTCTTGATGACAGCTTTGTAGTAAGGGCTAAAGTCTGGGATTGTGATGCCTCCCGTATTGGTTTTCTTCTTCAATATTACTTTGGCTGTTCGGGGTCTTTTGTGGTTCTATACGAATTTGAGGAGAGCTTGTTCTATCCCTGAGAAGAACGCTAGTGCACTTTTGATGGGAATTGAATTGAATGTGTAGATTGCTTTGGGTAGTAATGACATTTTCACAATGTTTATTCTTCCGATCCATGAGCATGGAATGTTTTTCCATTTCTTGGTGTCTTCTTCAATCTCTTTCATAAGTTTTCTATAGTTTTCATCATATAGGTCTCTTACATCCTTGGTTAGGTTTACTCCTAGGTATTTTATGGGTTTTCGTGCAATCGTGAATGGGATCAGATTCTTGATTTCTCTTTCCGCTGCTTCATTTTTGGTGTATAGGAATGCAACTGATTTCTGTACATTGATTTTGTGCCCTACAGCTTTACTGAATTCATTGATCAGTTCCAGAAGGCTTCTGGTGGAGTCTGCTGGGTTTTCCATGTAGAGTTTCATGTCATCTACGAAAAGTGATAGTTTGACCTATTCTTTGCCAATTCTGATGCCTTTATTTCCTTTTGTTGTCTGATTGCTGATGCTAGGACTTCCAGCACTATGTTAAACAGCAGTGGTGAGAGTGGACACACTGTTTTGTTCCTGATCTCAGGGGGAAAGCTTTCAGTTTTTCCCCATTGAGGATGATATTAGCTGTGGGCTTTTCATAAACTGCTTTTATAATGTTTAGGTAAATTCCTTCTATTCCAACTTTCTCAAGGGTTTTTATTAGGAAAGGGTGCTATATTTATCAAATGCTTTTTTGCATATATCAACAGGATCAAAAGGGGTTTATCTTTTCTTTTGTTAATGTGATGTATCACATTGATGGATTTGCGAATATTGAACCAGCCCTGTAATCCAGGAATGAATCCCACTTGATCATGATGGATAGTTTTTTTTTATATGCTGTTGAATTCGATTTGTCAGTATCTTGTTGAGTATTTTTGCATCTGTATTCATTAAGGATATTGGGCTATAGTTCTTTTTTTGCTGGGTCTGTGTCTGGTTTGCGTATCAAGGTGATGCTGGCTTCGTGAATGAGTCCAGAAGTTTTCCTTCTATTTCTATTTTTGGAACAGAATCTTTATTATTTCTTTCCTTCTTCAGGGTTTTGGGTGCTCTTTTTGTTCCCCTTCTAGTTCCATTCGGTGCTCCATTAGATTTTGAATTTGTGCTTTTTCTAGTTTGTTGAAATAGGCCTGGATTGCAATATACTTTCCTCTTAGGACTGTCTTTGCTGTGTCCCAGAGCTTTTGGATTGTTGTATTCTTTTTTCATTTGTTTCCATATATTTTTAAATTTCTTCTCTAATTGCCTGATTAGCCCAATCTTTCTTTCATAGGGTGGTTTTTAACCTCCACACTTTTGGAGGCTTTCCAGATTTTTTTCTGTGGTTAATTTCAAGTTTGATAGCATTGTGATCTGAAAGTGTGCATGGTATGATCTCAATTCGTTTATATTTATGGAGGGCTGCTTTATTGACCCAGTATGTGTTCTATCTTGGAGAATGTGCCATGTGCACTCGAAAAGTAGGTGAATTTCCTAACTTCAGGATGCAGAGTTCTAAATATATCTATCAATTCCATCTGTTTCGATGTGTGGTTCAGGTTCATTGTTTCTTTAGTGATTTTCTGTCTGGTTGATCTATCCATTGCTGTCAGTGGAGTATTAATGTCCCCTGCAATTAGCACATTCTTATCAATATGATTGTTTCTGTCTGTGATTAATTGTTTTATGTATTTGGGTGCTCCCAAATTTGGCTTGTCGATATTTATAATTGTTAGCTCTTCCTGATGGAGAGACCCTGTAATTATTATATAATGTCCTTCTTCATGTTTTGTTACTGCCTTTACTTTAAAGTCCAGTTTGTCTGATATAAGTATGGCTACTTCAGGTTTCTTTTGGCTTCCAGTCATATAATAGATATTTCTCCAACCCTTTACTTTCAACCTGATGGTTATCTTCAGGTCTCAAGTGAGTGTCTTGTAGACAGCAAATAGGTAGATTTGTTTTGTTATCCATTCTGCTACCCTGTATCGTTTGGTTGGAGCTTTCAGTCCATTTACATTCAGTGTTATTATTGAAAGATGTAGGTTTATATTCATTGTGTTCTCCATAGAATTCATGTTTATAGTATTGTCTATGGCACCTTGTATTCTGTGCAACACTTCCCTCATATAGTCCCTTTTAGGATTTCTTGTAGGGCTGGTTTGGTGGTCATGAATTCTCTCAATTTTTGTTTATTTGGGAACACCTTTATCTCTCCTTCTATTTTGAATGAGAAGATTGCTGGATAAAGGATTCTTGGCTGCATGTTTTTTCTGTTCATCACATTGAAGATTTCCTGCCATTCCTTCCTGGCCTGCCAAGTTTCATTAGATAGGTCTGTAACCACTCTGATAGGTTTCCCTTTGTATGTGAGGGCCCTTTTATCCCTAGCTGCTTTCAGAATTCTCTATTTATATTTTCCAGTTTCACTATGATATATCATGCCAAAGGTCAGGGTTCTTTCTGCCCCTTGAATTTGAATGTCTATATCTTTCCCCAGATTTGGGAAATTCTCAGTTATAATTTGATCTAGTATCCCTTCAGGACCTCTCTCTTTCTTCCCCTTCATCATTTCCTATGATACGGATGTTGTTCCTTTTGATTGTGTCACTCAGATCTCAAATTCTCCTTTCGTGCTCCTGGATCAATTTCTCTCTCTCTCTCTCTCTCTCTCTCTCTCTCTCTCTCTCTCTCTCTCTCTCTGTGTCTCTCTCTGTCTCTCTGTCTCTCTCTCTCTTGGCTCCCCCTTTTTTCATAACTGTCTTCTAATTCACCTATTCTTCTCTCTGCCTCTTCAATCCTTTTGGTGGCCACCTCCATTTTATTATTAACCTCATTTATAGCCTTTTTTAACTCGTCACACCTATTTTCAAAGTCCCTAATCATTGTATCAGTAGCTTTTCTGATGCTTTTTTCAAGCCCATCGATTATTTTGTGACTATTGTTTTAAGTTCTTGTTCATTCATGTTGTTTAGATCTCTTTTGAGCAGTTCTGTGGCTGTGACTTCTACCTGGAGTTTCTTCAGGGGAGAGTTCTTTCGTTTTTTCATTTTGGCAAGTTTTCTGTCTCTTGTCAGTTTTAAAAAGCTCATTGCGCACTGTTCACCTGTTAGTATTGCTCTGTTAAAGGAGTCTTATTGACTGTCTAGTCCCTGTCATTTCAGGAAGTGTTCTCTTAGTGGTGTCTCCTAGTTTGTCTTGTGCCTTTGATTATCTTATTTCCCTACTCAGCAATATTTTGGACTCTCCATCATGGGTGCTTTTGCTTGTTTCTTGGGGTAGCCCTGAAAAGGAAAACAGACAAACACCCAGGGAATAGAAGCACACAAACACACAGATAAAACAAAGAAATTAAAAGGGGGAAAGGAAGAAAAGAAAAGGGAAAGGAAAGAGAAGAAGAAAAGAAAAAAATAAAGGGGAGCAGAGATAACAAAGGACAATGAACAGTCTAAAAGTGTATAACTAGTTGAGGGGAGCGATAAGGATGACATAAGGGAGAAAATATATGGATGGCAAGAGAAAAAAAAAAGAGAGAATGGAAAAAGGAAAATAAAGAGTAAAAATTTAAAACAAAATTCAAAAAAGTAAAAAAGGCAATAATAATAATAATAATAATAAAAACTAGAAAAAAAACAGCAGCTCCCCCTTGCGGATAAGTGTGGTTTGGTGTAAGTAGGGGCTGCTCTCAGAAGTCCCGCCTTGCTGGTTTGCAGAGAGATGAATGGCGGTGCCTCAAGCTCTGCGGTAACTAAGCACTGCAGCCACTATTATGAGTCCGATCTTCTTGTGCCACAACTGAGGCAAGCTGTATTTTCCAGGCATCCTCACTTCAAAATTCTAGTTCATGCACTTTTATGCTATCACAGATGAGATGTACTTGCTTTGGCAGCTGGCTTCTTAGCCAGGATCACATAGGGGGAGGGAGCAGTTTCTCTCGGTGCCAGCAGGGATTTGCACTGCCACTGCAGGGGGCAAAGACACTATTGCCAACTCCCAGTGGGGATCACATAGGGGGTGGGAGCTGTTTCTCTTGGTGTTGGCTGGGATTTGCGCTGCCTCTGCCTGAGGCATGGGGCGCTGTCGCCACATCGGAAGTGCACACCCCTGCCGTTCCCACTGCCAACTTTCTGCCGGGATTGAGTAGGAGTGGGGGCTATTTTTTCCCTGTTGACACCCGGGATTCGTGATCGTGGGGCCAATGCCAGAGGCGAGATGCGCTGTGGAAATTAGGTGCGCGCTCCTGCAGCTAAAGCTGAAGTGCGCACCCTTGTGGCTGCTGCTGCTGGGCCACCAACTCCCTGCAGGGATAGCTCAGGGATTAGTGTTGTTTTATTCCCTTGTGCCACCTGGGTTCATACTGCCCAGTGGTTATATATGGAGTGGGAGTTATATATGGAGTGAGAGTTTTTCTCTCGTGCGGGGTTAAACATTCTTTATCTCTTCTTTAGAGACAGTACTATCAGCATGTTTAGTTTCTCTTTCTCTTCCCTTTGTTTCTCAGGGACTCTGCGTGCTTTCCCTGTGTTGGGCTGGGGCTCCCACCTCCCCTGCCCTTCTCGAGCTAGCCCATTTTCCAATCTCCCCAGTTCATACTCACTCATTCAGGCATCTTTGAGGTTGTCTTCTTTCTGGAGTCTGTATTTTCTTTTTCCACTCTTGCAGATGAGAGTAATGTCCTTCTCAGTTTGATAGATGGGGTGGATGAAGTTCACAGAGCTCTCTTCCTCTCCGCCATCCTGGCTCCTCCATTATCTCTATGTCTTAATTTATTATATAACCAGAAGTTTGTACCTCTTAATGCCTTTCACATGTTTAGTTCATCCCTTGAACCCCATCCTCTCTGGCCACTACCAATTCTCTGTATTTATCAGTCTGTTTATGTTTGTTTGTTTGTCTTTTAGACTCCATACTAAGTGAAATGTTATAGTATTTATCTTTCTTTTATGTGTTTCACTTAGCATAATACTCTTTTTTGAATTATTGTTTCATTTTCTTTAGCTAAATACCCAGTAGTGGAATTACTGGATCACATGATATTTCTATTTTTAAGCTCTTGAAAAACTTCTATACTAATTTCCACAGTAATTATACCAACTTAAATTTCCACCATCAGTGTACAGGTGTTCCCTTTTCTCCATATCCTCGCCAATACTTGTCTTTTAGATACTAGCTGTTTTGATTGGTGTGAGGTGATAGCTCATTGTGGGTTTGATTTGCATTTTCCTAATGATTAGTGATGTTGAATATTTTTCCATGTCTCACTTGGCCATCTGTATATTTTCTTTGGGAGAATGTCTGTTCAGATCCTCTGCTCATTTTTAATTAGGTCATTTGTTTTTTTGTGCGTTGAATCGTGTTCTTTGTCTTTTTGGATATTAACCCTTTATCAGATATATTATTTGCAAATATATCCTTCCATTTGTTTCATTGATAGTTTCCTTCACTGTGCAGAAGTTTTTTAGTTTGATGTAGTGTCAGAAGTTTAATTTTGCTTTCATTTCTCTTGCCTAAGGAGACATATTCATAAGTATGATGCTAAGGCCAGTGTCCAAGATATTATTGTCTGTGTTTTAGAAATTTCACGGTTTTGGTTCTCACATTTAGGACTTGATTTTATCTTTGTTTGTTGTAAGCAAATGGCACAATTTTATCTTTTTGCATGTAGCTGTCTAATTTTCCCAACACCATTTATTAAAGAGACTATTTTTTCCCCATTGTATATTCTTGCCTCTTTTGTCATAGATTAATTGACCATATAAGCATGGGCTTATTTCTGGGCTCTCTATCCTGTTATGTTGATCTATGTGTTTGTTTTTATACCAGTACCATACAGTTTCAGCTACTATAGCTTTGTAGCATAATTTGAAATCTGGGATTGTGATATCTGCAGTTTAGTTCTTTTGGAATATTGCTTTGGCTATTCGGGATCTGTTATGGTTCCATACAAATTTAGGATTATTTGTTTTAGTTCTGTGGGAAAAAACTGTTGGTATTTTGATAGGAATTGCATTGAATCTGTAGATTGCTTTCAGTAGTATGGACGTGTTAACAATACTAATTCTTTCCATCCATAAGCATGGAATAGCTTTCCATTTGTTTGTTATCTTCAGTTTCTTTCATCACTGTACTTTAGTTTTCAGAGTACAAGTCTTTGATCTCTTGGTTAAATTTATTTCTAGGTATTTTATCCTTTTTGGCGCAGTTGTACATTCTAACCTTGTACCTACAGGAACTATAATAAGAAATCCAAAGATAGTAGAAGGAAAGAAATAATAATTAGAGTGAAAATAAATTGAGACTAAAAAGTAATAGCAAAAAAAAAAAAAAAAAAAAGACCAGTGAAATCAAGAGCTGGTTCTTTGAAAAAAATAAAATTGATAGACCTTTAGCTAGACTCATAAAAAAGAAAGGAGGACTCAAGTAAATAAAATCAGAAATAAAAGAGGAGAAATGACAACTGATACCGTAGAAATACAAAGGATTATAACAAGACTATGTAAAACTATATGCCAACAAATTGGACCACCTAAAAAAAATAGGTAAATTCTTAGAAATACACAATCTTCCACAACTGAATCAGGAAGAAATAGAAAATTTGAACATCTCCATTACTAGCAATGAAATTGAATCATAATTTTAAAACTCCCAACAAACAGAAGTCCAGGCTTTACAGGTGAATTCTACCACTCATCTAAAACAGAGTTAATACCTATTCTTCTCAAACTCTTTCAGGAAAAAGAACTTCCAGACTTTTTCTATGAGACCAGTATTGCCCTGATACCAAAACCAAAGACACTGTAAAGAAGGAAAACTATAGGCCAATATCCCTGAGGAACATACATGCAAAAATCCTCAGCAAAATATTAGTAGATGAAACTTAACAATACGCTAACAGTATGACTCACTGTTATCCCTGGGATTCATTCCAGGGATGCAAGAATGGTTCAGTATTCATAAATCAATCAGTGTGATATATGTCACATTAACAAGACAGAGGATAAAAACCAAATAATCTTAACAGAAATAGAAAAAGCATTTGATAAAATATAACATCCATGTATGATAAAAACTCCCAACAAAGTGGGTTTAGAGAGAACATACCTTAACATAATAAAGGTGACGTATATTAAAAGAAAAAATAACCACAGCTAACATCATACTGAGTAGTGAAAAAATGAAAGCTTTTCCTCTATGATCAGGAACAAAACTCTCTCCATTTTTATTAATCATCATACAGGAGGTCCTAGGCACAACTATCAGACAAGAAAAAGAAATAAAAGACATACAAATTGGTAATGAAGACGTAATCTGTCACTATTTGCCAATGACATAACATTATATAAAGAAAACTCTAAAGATTCTACCAAAAAACAATCTGAAGTAATAAATGAATTCAGTAAAATTGCAGGAGACAAAATTAATATATAGAAATCTATTGCATCTCTATACACTAATAACAAAGTAGAAAGAGAAATTAAGAAAACAATTCCATTTACAATTCTAGCACCATTTTTTTATTATTATTATTTCTAGCACCGTTTTTTGAAAAGACTTTCTGTTTGTTTATTTCTTGATTTGAGGAAGAGTGCAAACAGGGGAGGGGCAGAGACAGACAGAAGGTCTGCGGGCTCTGCACTGATAGGCTGAGAGCAGCAAGGCCGAGGCCATGCGGAACTCCAGCTCAAGAACCACGAGTTCATGGCTTAAGCCGAAATCAGACACTTGACTGAGCCACCAGGTGCCCTGAAAAGACTTTTTTTTATTGAATTGCCCTAGTGTCTTGGTTGAGAAAAAGTTGAATCTATTTCTTGGCCTTCTTTTCTGTTTCATTGCCCTCTTACATATCTTTATATTAATACCACCTTAACTTGATTATCTTGTAGTCAGGTAGTTGTACATTCTCCAATTTTTTTTCTTCTTTTTTGAAACTGTTCTGTCTCTTCCAGATCCCTTGCATGCTTATATAAATTTAAAATCTGCTGGTAAATTTTTATTTTAAAAAGCCTTGCTCTGATTTTGGTTTACATTGTGTGTTCAAGGGTTTAATACAGTGGTGTTCCATGGTATTAAAAAGGTCTGGGGGCGTTTGGGTGGCTCATGGTTAAGCATCCAACTTCAGGATGATCTCATGATCTCACGGTTTGTGGGGTCAAGCCCCACACTGGGCTCTGTGCTGGCAGCACAGAGCCTGGAGCCTGCTTCAGATTCTGTGTCTCCCTCTCTCTCTGCCCTTCCCCTGCTTGCACACTGTCTCTCTCAAAAAATAAACATTTAAAAAAATTTTAATAAATATGTAAAATAAAAATCTGTACATGTTAGATCCTTCATTAAAGGGTTCCAAATTATATTAATCTTAATTTATTTTGCCTTCTCTATGGGAATGTTGTAGGTTTATGTTTTGTGCTTTTAAAGCAGGGCCTTTTTATCCGGCTTCGGCTCAGGTCAGATCTCATGGTTCGTGGGTTCGAGCCCCGCGTCGGGCTCTGTGCTGACAGCTAGCTCAGAGCCTGGAGCCTGTTTCGGATTCTGTTTCTCTCTCTGACCCTCCCCTGCTCCAGCTGTCTCTCTCTGTCTCTCAAAAATAAAATAAAATAAAGCAATAAAAAGAAAAAATTTTAAAGCAGGGCCTTTTTGTTTCAGTATCAAGTTCTCATCTTAGAACTACCTAGTATGCTTATGTATATTCTGTAATTCTCCTTTTTCCTTTGTCTCATTTGCTGTTCTAATATGCTATGGATTGAAAAGTAAATAACTTGGGGAACCTGCGTGGCTCAGCTGGTTAAGCATCCAACTCTTGGTTTTGGCTCAGGTCATGATCTCATGGTTCATGGGTTCAAGCCCCATATCAGGCTCTGCACTGAGAGCATGGAGCCTGCTTGGGATTCTCTCTCTCTCTCTCTCTCTCTCTCTCTCTGTCCCTCCCCTGCTCTCTTTTTCTCTAAATAAATAAATATTTTAAAAAAGAAAAGTAAACAACTTAAACCCGTTAGTTATATCTAATAGTAACCATAAAAGGGGAGCTTTAAAGTATCCTACTATGAGTACAGTCTTTAGAATTTAAAGAATTTTTGTTTAGTAAACATATGTGAAGTGACTGTTTTCTTCAAGGCAACATAGATAATAGGATCTATCTGATATTTAAATCCTGCATTCAAGATTTAGGTATAACCTGGATAGGCATGTATGAAATTATTATAATAAATGTTATTAATGTATTATAATAACTATGTTAATAATAAATGTTATTTATTATAACAACTATAATAACTACTATGATTTTATATGCTAGTCATTTTATACTAATGCTATTTGTAACATTATTATACTATAATTTATATTATAAATTTATGCTATAATTTTATTTTGCAATTTAAGCAACATGTTAGGGTGAACACAGATAAAGTAACATTTTAACATCATGCTTGCTAAATTTTAAATAGTTGGTATTGCCAAGTAAGTGAATTTTTTAAAATTCGGGGACATTCACATAATTTGTTTTACAAGCATATATACCAAAATGGTAAATATATATTACTCATCCTAAGTTTGAATTTATAAACTTAATACTTTTTCTATGTATGTCTTTTGCCTCAAATTAAGTAGTGCTGCCATCAGGTGGCAGTCATACCTTAGTTCTGGCCACACAATACATTGAATAGGGTTATTTATTACATATAGCCATAGCACAAAATTATGGCAGGGGAAAATTAGATAAAGAATTTTGTGTGGGTACATGGAGGGAAAGGCTTTCTGTTAACAGGGAATCTTTATGCAAAAAAGGAAGAGATAGGGAGTTTGAAGCAAAGATTTGGAATTTCTCAAATCTTTATTTGAATCCCATGTTTCTCAATGGGTAGCTATCTTATCTTGGCCAAGTAATTCACCTCTTTGTTTCTGCTTCCTCACTTACTAAGTGAAGACATATTTATAGGGGTGTTTTTATGATTTAAATAATGAATGAAAATAAAATGCTTAACATGGAGCCTAGATATAGGATGCTATTAAAAATAACAGTTATTGTCGGAGTTAGAGCAGATAAGGAGAGCAGGAAAACCAACTAGCCGGTTTTGCAGGCTCAGCTACAACTACAGGAATCCAGATGGCATCAGGCTGCATTTTTTCTCACACTTTACAACTCTCAGGGGAAAACATCTCTCATAGATAGATAGGCTGAACCCTTTCTTCACCTTTCTTTTAGTGTTGGAGAGAAAGAAGAGGCAATTGGACAGTATCTGAAAGTAAAAAGATTTTTCTCACAGATGCCTCACACACATCTCTCCTTAACTCCCTCATTGACTTCTTCCTCTAAAGACCCAGTCTCATCTACTTATGGAAGCAAGTTTTGTAAGAAATTTAGCTGGCCAAGTCTTGATGACAAGTAAAATATATCTCCAATTTATTTTATGCTGTAATCTAAAGAACTCTAAATCATACTCCCTTTTAGAAAAGAATCTTAGCTGTAATATAATCTCAGGATGTATTGTAATTTGTCTCTTCTCCCTGTATCTTCCAAACAAAACATCTTTTCCATCTCTTTCTGTTGCCTCCTATTTCAGTGATTGCTGACAGAGCCTTTTCTTGAATAATTAGAAATGAAAGGGTCTAACTATAACTATGTTGTAGGAAATATTCAGCTAGATTTGACCAACATTTACCAAGCACTTGCTTCTGAAACTTACCAAAATATATGTTTGGGGGTAACCATGATCATCAAAACATTGTTCATACTCTAAAGAACATTACACATTGGGAGTGGAGACAATTCATATATACAAACTATTTTAAGGAAAAATATGATGAATGTTACAATGGCAGTTATAGTAGCTTATATGTACTTACCAGACCACAAACTGCTGTCATATGTGACCTTGTTTATTCTTCACAACAACCTCAAATATAGAACAAGTTATGAGGAGAAATTTGAAAATGAGTCATCTGAAGCTCAAAGGTGAAATGCCCAGAGTCACGATGCCAGTAAGTTGGTCAGTCAGTACAACTGATATACTTGTGTGACTGGCACATAGCATGTACTGGGATCTGATGGTGAGCAAGACAAACTAAATCTTTGTCTTCAAAGAGGATAGATAATGGATCTGTAATGTAAACCTAAATTTCTCACTCTACATTTTATTGTTCCTCTTATTCCATGCAGTACCAAAATACAGTACTTTGGCAACATTGAGAAGGGAGATTAATTTTTACATAAAGTTTTTTTTTTACAAGGCCTAATGGAGGGAGGTTTCTTTTCCTAACATTGATTGACCTTGTAATCATGCCATGTTATTCATACATCCTTTTGGATTTTTTCAGGTACGCAGATTTTCTGAAGCATTCTTCTGTTTTGAACATCCAAGAGAAGCAGCCATTGCATACCAGGAACTTCAGTGAGTAGAATAGACCCATAGTTTAAAGGATTATGCCTCCTTTTGAGGTATCTTTCTCAAACTTTTTCACACAGAATATATGGTATTTACAATAGAAGAAATTAGGAGAATTTCAAGTTCATAAATTCCCTATTTAAGCAAATTAGATTTACTTCCGTGAATAGCTTTACAAAAGACGTGTACCTAAAGAAGTATACTGCCCTATTCTCCTTGCTCCCATATCAGACCTACTGTAACCTTGGTAATCCGAATCAGCTCTGGCTCCAAACTTTCATTTTTCCATCTTGTATCTTTATATTTGCAGGTAAGAATCTCTTAAATCTGTAATACATAAATTATAGATTTTCACAAGTGATCTGACTGACACTGCCTTTTTTTATGAAAACGATGTATAGCTAAAATATGCAGAATAGATGCCTTCCATTTTCCTACTGAGTATATTTAGATCTGGTTTTCTTTGGTTATAAAGACTATTTTGAGGACATTATGCTGAGTGAAAGAAGTCATACATAAAAAGTAAATATCATATTCTATTTATATAAAGTTCTGTAACAAGCAAAAACTAAGGCAAAAAAGTCAGAAGAGTGGTTATCTTGTTGACTTGGGCTAGGAGTTTGACTAGAAAGACATGAGAGAACACTGAGTAGATGGAAATATTTCATATCATGTATCCATTTGCCAGAATCCTACAGCTAAGAATTGTATATTTCAAAGCATATGAGTTATACCACAAAAAACCTATAAATAATAATGGACTATGGGGGTGGGCAGTGAGTGCAGGTATAGATAAAACAAGAAAAGCAAAATGTTAATTGCTGAAGTTGAGTGATGGGGTTTATCATACTATTCTATTTACTTTGATTTGTTTGAAATTTTCCATAAGAAAAGGTTTTTTAAAAAAGCATTTTGTATTAAAAGTTACACACCTTGTTTTAAATAGTTGTTAATTGTATTCATAAATATATATTAAGGATAGCAGTAGCAGTGGAATACATTTTTTTCAATAGTATCATCAAGTCATTGTAGATATTTGAGTTTTTTAAAAAAAATTTTTAATGTTTATTTTTGAGAGAAACAGAGAGAAAGACAGAGTGTGAGCAGGAAAGGGGAAGTGAGAGAGGGAGACACAGAATCTGAAACAGGCCCTGGGTTCTCATCTGTCATCATAGAGCCCAATGCAGGGCTTGAACCCATGAACTGCCAAGATCATGACCTGAGCCAAAGTCAGACACTCAACCAATTAAGCCACCCAGGTGCCCCAGGCATTTGAGCTTTTGACATTTCTCCTATATGCTGTTCTCAGCAAATTAGTAAATTCAGACATTAAGCATAGATAGAACTCAATTTGAGATAACATAAAAAAATGTAGAAGACTATGTAGAAATTAAATAGTTTATCAATAAACCATAATTTCACAAGTCAATAATTCATTGTCAACAAACCATAATTTTCACTCTACCAGTATTTATCTCTGACTACAGAGCTCTTTCATTAGGAGGTTATACCTTTAGGAAGGGGGGAGATAAGAACGGTGAGAAGAAGGGTGGAGTCTATAGAGTGGAATTGAGTATAATTTTTTTAATTACACTCTGACTTAAAGAAATATTTTTCAGTGCTCAGAATCATCTACAGATGTGCACCGCTATCAAAAATACTTCCTTCTGCAGTTCTCTTCCACCTCTACCTATTGAATGTAGTGAATTAGATGGAGATCTGAATTCATTACCTATAATCTTTGAAGATAGGTATTTAGATTCAGTTATTGAAGGTAAGTATGATCTAAAATATCTAAATTGTGTGTATCATTTGCAGTATATTCTTCCTAACATATGTAATACCATTCCCCAGTGTGGGACCCTTTTTCCCCTTTAGTTTTATTTGTCTTTGAGGATATTAGAAAGTTATAGTCAGTAAATGTAGTCTTAAATCATGTGAGTTCTCACACCATGTTTTAAACCTGAATCTTTTTTTCTTTGGATAAAAGACTTAGATGCACCCTGGATGGGAATTCAGAATCTTCCGAGATCAGAGTCCAGTAGAATGGATAAATATGAGACTGAAGAAAGCTCTATAGCTGGACTTTCTAGCCCAGAGTTGAAAGTCAAACCTGCTGGTGCCTCCAGTTTTTGGTATACAGAAGGTGAAAAGCAGCTAACAAAATCTCTAAAAGGAAAGAATGAAGAATCAAATAAATCCAAGGTTAAGGTTACTAAACTCATGAAAACAATGAAACCTGAAAACACAAAAAAATTAATAAAACAGAACTCTAAGGATTCTGTGGTTTTGGTAGGCTACAAATGCTTGAAAAGTACAGCATCAAATGATCTCTTTAAATGCTTTGAAGGCAATCCTTCACATAGTCAGAAGGAAGGTCTGGATCCCACAATATGTGGATATAATTTTGACCTAAAGACCTACACCAGACAGACAAGTCAAAAGGAAGCTAGCTTTTTGCCAACTAATACAGAGAAAACTGAACAAAAGTCTCCAGACATTGAAAATATACAACCAGACCTGTTTGATCCTTTGAACTCTGGCAGCCTAAATCTTTGTGCAAATTTGTCCATTTCAGGTAAACTTGATATCTCCCAGGATGATAGTGAAATTACACAAGTGGAACACAATGTGACATCCAGAAGTTCATCTGACGATTGCCCTGATCATCAAACAGCCCCATCTTCAGGAGCCAGAACAATTGAAGTGAAGCCCTATAATAAGGATCCTTTCAGTGGAGAGAAAATAACTGTTAAAATAGGACCTTGGACAGAGCTTCGACCAGATGAACTATTTGTGGATAATTTACAACTACCCAACCTTGAGTCCTTAGAATCTAATGGTAAATCTAAATCTATAGAAATAACACTTGAAAAGGAAGCTGTGCAGGACACAAAGTGCCATTCTGTTGGAGAGTCATTAGCTAAGTTAAGAAGTAATCAACCTGCTTCTTCTACAAAAGAATATCACGTTGTAGTAAGTGGAGATACAATTAAGTTACCAGATATTAATGCCACATATGCCTCATCTAGATTTTCAGACTCAGGTGTTGAAAGTGAACCAAGTTCTTTTGCAACACATCCAAACGCTGACATAGTATTTGAAACTGTGCAAGGGCAAGGTCCTCACAATAACGAAAGATTATTTCCTCAGCTTTTGATGAAACCTGATTATAATGTAAAATTTTCATTAGGAAGTTATTGTACTGAGAGTACAAGTGCTTTAAGTGAAATACAGTCATCTTTGACATCCATAAACTCTCTACCGTCTGATGATGAACTGTCACCTGATGAAAATTCTAAGAAATCTCTTGTGCCTGAATGCCACCTAAGTGATAGCAAAGCTATATTAAACCTAGGAACCGTTGACTTGCCAAAATGTGACAGTAGTAAAAAGTCCAGTATTATTTTGCAACAGCAGAGTGTTGTATTTTCTGGGCATTTGGACAATGAAACTATAGCAATACATTCCATAAATTCAAGCACTAAAGACCCTTTACAATTTGTTTTTTCAGATGAAGATACTTCCTGTGATGTGAAAAGTAGTTGCACCTCCAAACCTAACTTGGACACTATGTGTAAAGACTCCCAGAGTCCTGATAAATCTAATAACTTTGCAGGGACAGCAATTACATTAGATTCAACACTGGTTTGTGTAGGTGCCCCTCGTGTCATTTCAGGTTCCATTTCTACTAACACAGAAGTTAGAGAAGATAAAACTGTGAAAGGGAAAAATGGTGATACCTTAAATCTCAAACAAATAACTTCAGAAGCCCAAACAGTTAAAAATGAAACTTATCTGAGTACCGATGATCCTTTTTCAGCCAGTCCTGATATGGTAAAACAAGGGCTTGTGGAAAATTATTTTGGTTCTCACAGCAGTACGGATATCTCTGATGCATGTGTTATTAGCTATAGCAACTCAGTTAGCCCTCAGAAGAAAACTTCTGAAAAAGAAATTAGTAATCTGCATCAGGAACAGGATAAAGAGGATGAGGAGGAAGAGCAGGATCAACAAATGGTTCAAAATGGGTATTACGAAGAAACAGATTATTCAGCTTTGGATGAAAAAGTAAATGCTCACTATACAAACAGAGATGCACTAGAAGAAGAAAGACTTATAAAATCTGAAAAAATAAACAGTGGTTATCTGAAAGATGATATAAATATGCCCGCTGTCTGTACTTCTGGTTGTTTGTCCTTCCCATCTGCACCACGAGAATCTCCTTGTAGTGTTAAGTATTCTTCGAAAAGTAAATTTGATGCCATTACAAAACAGCCAAGCAGCACTTCTTACAACTTGACTTCATCAGTGTCCTGGTATGAAAACTCACCAAAACCTCAAATACAAGCGTAAGTAATGGAGCACAATAGCATGTGCTACTAAATATACATATATAACATATATATGTATGTCTCTGATAACATATATATTTCATGTTCTCTGATTTCTGTAATACAGAAAGTCCTTTGATTCGCTATCTAAAATGGAGACATGTGGGATGCCTGGGTGGCTCAGTCAGTTGAGCGTCCAGCTTCAGCTCAGGTCATGATCTCACAGTTCGTGGGTTCAAGCCTCGCATCGGGCTCTGTGCTGACAGCTCAGAGCCTGGAACCTTCTTCGGATTCTGTCTCCCTCTCTCTCTGCCCCTTCCCTGCTCGTGCTGTCTCTCTCTGTCTCTCAAAAATAAATAAGAAACATTAAAAAATGACAGAAAACATGTGGTTCTCCATGTGGTTGTCCTGTTCTATAGGCTAGACATTTTTGTTACAGATTTTCCATTGGTAGTTATATGTTAGATGTATGTAATAATTGGGGTTAAAACTCTTTTTTCATCAGTACCTCATTTCTCCCCCACTCACTTCTAGACAGCTCAGGTTTTATAAGTGCATGTAGCAAATAAGGGCAATATTAGATAATAAACAAAAAGGTTAGAAGAAACTTCCTAAACCTACCAGACCCAGTTTTTCTTAGCTGAGTCCATGGTTTCCAGACTTGAGATCTCATGGGGCAATAAAGTATTCAGAAAACTTTGAGGGTGATAATAAGTTTACTAACATGGCACTGGTTTTCAAAATACTCCACTACCTTATTCCAGTGGATTTATAATCTCTGGAATAAAAGGTCTGGGCATGTCTACAGTAGATTTTCCAAGTTTCCAGATTATTCAGATTTATATATAGAATTAAGATCCATAGTGCCTAAAGCTAGGGAAACCAGAGAGATATAATGGTGTGTTAAAGAATTGTAACACTGAAGGTTATACCACCTTCTGGGTACCTCAAACTTTTCTGAGTCATTAATGAAAACAATTTATGTCTTCATCCAGTGTGTCCTGCTCAGTTTAGCAGGGTTCATCAGCTTCTTTGAGTTTTACTTTTATCAGTCCAAATAATATAATATTAAAATAGTTAATAATTTTTGATGTTTGCCGTCCCCAAGTTGATTAGTTTGTCACTCATTCAAAATGAGTGTATGCCGCTAATTACATTTAGTCGCATCCCCCTCTTCGTTCTGTTTCTTTTTATTGGTATTTTTACAGGAAAAATATAAATAACCTAATCTAAGTACTACAACTACCATTCTTCTGTTAACTTTGTATGGCTCCTTACTTTCCATTTATGTAAGATGAAAAAGAAGCAAAGAAGGTAAGCTTTGATTACAGAATAAGCATCAGATTGTCATCTTTCTGGTACTTGCCCCAGCTTTTGTACACAATATATAACTTGGTAGGAAGCATAACTTCACTCAATATTTTCTTAGTTGATTTCAAGTTTAAAGGAATATTTTAAGTGATTTCAAATTTAAAGCATTCATTGCATTTTATCAGAATATATACTAAAGATAGCAAAGAAAAGTACTCTCTGATTTCTAAATCATTTAGACAATCCCACATATTTTGATTATTTTCAAACCAAGTATCTGCTGGGTTTCCTCTTGCAGTTCCCTAAATTCAGCACATTGTCTTTGGTTCTAAAAACTGATTATGATACTTAGTAAAGATCTCCTATAATATTTGCTTCAGCTTCCTTCAGGCAAAAGAAGAATTGAAGCAACTTAAACTCCCTGGGTTTATGTACAGTGATGTCCCTCTGCTGGCATCCTCAGTCCCTTATTTTAGCATGGAAGAAGAGGATGGTTCTGAAGATGGAGTGCATCTTATTGTCTGTGTGCATGGTTTAGATGGTATGTAGTATCTGTTTGATATAATCCATGACAACTCAATATATTTACTTTTCCTGATAGGTTTCATTTGGTTTTATTTAATCTTTGAATTGGAAAATATTTTAAATTGCTTAAATTAACTGAATCTTAAATACATTCTAAAACAGAAATTATTTAACTTTGTGAAGTATAGTATTAGATGTCCTTTTAAGTAAATTTTCCATGGAACTGATGTCCGTCCATGTACCAACATGTATTTATTTTAACTTCGGATTTTTCTATCTTTTGTTGTTCATGTTGCCAACAGTCACCTCCTGGCAACCATTTTGTCTCTCTTTGATAGTCTTCCTAGTGCCCTTTTAGCCTGATGCTTTAAGCCTTTTGAATTAGAAAAATCAATGCCTAAGAATTAAAGATTTACTAATTATTTAGGGTATAATTTAAATTCTAAATTTAGTGCTACAGTTTTGTGACAGCTATTTTGGTTACTGAACAGACTGTTTCCCGTGATTTAGGAACTGTTAGAAAATGCCAAATATTTCTAGACTAGCAGATTATTACTGTAATATCATTCTGTAAGAACAAATTGAGGAAAGATTTTATAGATTATAAAAATACTAAACATAGATCTAAGCTGGTAAATGCTCATGAAATTGAAGATTTTTCTTTGAAAAAAAAACACCTTTATTCTCAAGAAATAAAATATCTCTAATACTAACCTCTTCCCCACCAGGAATAAAATTTTCAAAGAATTATCACTCAAGAAAGACTTCTTGGCCCAGTAGAATCTCTGGCAAATTGTTCTTTGAAAATTTTATGAAACATATTACCTTCTGTTATATAAATTATTCCAGAATAATAGGAAAAGAAGATGGACTGCAGCTTTATTTTATTCCTTGAAGTTAATGCTACCTTGTTACTAAATCTGAAGAAGATATCGTACCCAAACCCCAAAGAGAAGCAGACCAATCTGACATAAATTTAATAATGATTTAATAACACTCTAGCAATATTGTAGAAATAAATAAGCAGGCAAGTAAACAAGTAAAAAATTTTTTAAATGTCCCTGAAAACATCTAGCAAATAGAATCAATATATTAAGTCACTACAACAACTAGAGTTTAATTCCCAGAATTCAAAGATAAGTAAATATAAGGAAATTTAGTTAATAATAAAGGAAATTTATTAATAAGATATACCTGCATCAGCAAATCAGGTAAGAAACTATTGATAAAGTTAAATGTACATCCCCAGTTTTGACAACTAAGCACCAAACATTAAGTTTTAAGTAGGATTAAGGTGGTTTATTAATATGATTAAGCTTATATATTGTCAGCCAGTGGAAAACACATAGTTTGTAGTGAAACACTAGTAGTGTTCCTTGTAAAATCAGGAATAAAAGTTACCTTTATCAGTGCATGAAATATCTAAAAGATATGAATATTGGAAGGGTAAAGTAGAAATCCAGTAATTGGGAACATGTTTACATTGCTAATTAAACCAAAGGAATTTACCAAAAAGCCACTAAACTAATTTTTAGTGGCAATAATTATTTTTATATTTATATAGTGTATCTAATAAGTATTCTGTATTTATGGATATCTTTTAAGTTAGTAATTAAAATAAACTCTCTTAGATTATTTAAATGGAATTTTATTTCTAGTCAACTGTTGCAATACCACCAAAGGAAAGTGAACAGATTAAATCTAAATCTAAAACACATTCTAGGTTTGTTAAATGATCAACTATAATAGTGATGGAAGGAATATTTCCATCAGTTATTCACAGCAACCACAGCCAGCAATCTCCAAAGCTAACAGTTTAACAAATACACCATCAGATGGGAGAGTGAACACATCAGTGTGACCAAAACTCCTAAGAAACCAAGTGTTGAAAGACATTGTCTGGCTAATGGAAAATAGCTTTTTTTTGTTTTTACGAATTTCATTTTATTTTTATTTTTGTTTTTTAAATTTCTTTAGTTTTTTTTCTTTTATAGTTTACTGTCAAGTTGGTTTCCATATAACACCCAGAGCTCATCCCAACAATTGCCCTCCTCCATGCCCATCACCTCCCTTCCCCTCTCCCCCTCCCCCATCAGCCCTCAGTTTGTTTTCAGTATTCAAGAGTCTCTCATAATTTGCCTCCCTCCCTCTCCCCAACTATTTTTTCCCCTTCTACTCCCCCATGGTCCTTTGTTAAGTTTCTCCTGTGCCACTTACAAGTGAAAACATATGATATCTGTCCTTCTCTGTCTGACTTGAAATCAGCTTGGAAATGATAATTGAGGACTCTATTTCAGAGTGCAGTGTCTGTTCAAATTGGCAGACACCATATATTTAAAGACATATATATACTGGTCTTCAAATATATGATGATATACTTTATATCTTTTACTTTATTTCATCCTTTAGACATAATTTTCCATTTTCTTCATTTTCTAGGTAACAGTGCAGATCTCCGATTAGTAAAAACTTACATTGAACTTGGACTGCCTGGGGGAAGAATTGATTTTCTTATGTCTGAAAGAAATCAGGTACAATATTATAGCAGTGTTTTCATTGGAAGCAAAAATGCTTGTATTACTTTCTACCTAAATATTTGCTTCCTGTAAAATGTCTGTTACTAGTAGAAATAACATTTCTGATTTATATGAAATTTAACAATACATATCACAAGAAAATCGAAATGATTTACAGTGTGACTTAGGAGCTCTTCACCTGCACAAAATTTCTAGAATTTCACATTTCTATGCAAAACTTTTATTACTTAAACCATTGTAAATAACCTTATGTTAAATGTGGATAGTAGACTAAAGCAACCAAACAGTCAAATGAAGCAAATGTTATTAAAAAAAACAACACAGAATCTTTTCTTTTCCTAGAAATTTACTTTTTGTTCATTTTAATATAATGAATATTATTCACCTGCTTCTGTAAAAAACACTGATTTTAACCATATTTTCAGTACCTAAATTAAAAATGTTTATATTGTTTTTCATGTGATTATTCATATTCAATATATGTCTGTTTTCCTTTGTTTAGAATGATACTTTTGCTGATTTTGATAGCATGACTGATCGCCTTCTGGATGAAATAATACAATATATTCAGATATATAGTCTAACAGTCTCAAAAATAAGGTAACTTTTATTATATTCTATATTATATAATTTTTATGTCTGTGAATTACATAAAAATTAAGCAGAATTTGTAGTAGTTTTGTTGCACTATTATGACATATAGGAGACAATAATCCAATTTACCTAATTTAAAGAGAAAAGAAAAAAAATTTTAAACTTTAGGGAGAGACCCTTATGTTTCCATTTATATGAATTATCCTGAATTGGCAAACCAGAGACAGAAGTAGATTAATGATTGTTAAGGGCTAGGGGAGATGGCAAATGGGGAGGTGATAGCCAAAGGGTATAGGTTTTTTTGAGGTGGTGAAAATGTTCCAGAAATCTCTCATGGAAGTTGCACAACTCTGTGAATGCACTAAAAACTGTTAAATTGTACATTTTAAATGAATGAGTTTTATGGTATGTGAATTATATCTCAATAAAGCAGTTATCAATTAGAAAGATTTTAGGGTACTGGATGGATATAGACAAACAAATGAAACAACAGAAATACTTTCAAGGTTTAACGACTGTACTTTATAAGTCAGTTTTCCACAAGCAAGAGATAATGATCAAACCAACATAAGTCTCATCATTTAAGCAGAAACTACAGATAGACATGGGAGAGAGAAAAATATTTGTTTCTTCTAGTATAGTAGGACTTAAAGAAAAAGCCAAAACTAATCATTCTGCCTCAAAAAGTAGAGTAATGATTACCTTCATACCCCAAGTAGGTTAGAGGAAGAAGTTGGCTCTATAAAACAATAGCCCTTTGAAGAGTTTGTTTCCAGTTTGAAGTATAGAGTAAGGACTAAAATGAGAGGCAGATTTTTATTTGAAGTCATTTTTAAAAAACTGATTTCTATTAAATATGGGGAAAGATGCAAGTATGTTAGGAGGCAGATTTACTTTCTTATTCTAATTCTCTTATTTATAGATTTTAAAATTCTTTTATTTACTAAATTCAATACAGTGATCTTGTATTCCTTTTACTCATGGTTATTTTATGATAAGAAGATAATATTTCAGTTTTTTCATTCATCCATAACAATATTAACGTCTTTTAGATTAGATTGTCAGTTACAATCAACCATTATTCAGACGTTGTAACTCTCACCCACAGCTTCAGGAACTTCAGCTCTGGAGGGGAGTTCATCCTGAGCTTCTCGCCAGTGGTATCTGTAAGCCGGCTTAAGACAGCCTTCAAAATGTCTTTCCTGTTTAGCTTCCCTGTTTATTATTCCCAGGGATCAATATACCATCTATTGTAAAATGATGACAAACAAAAAAGTTCTTTTGATTTAAACTATTCCTTAATAAAGGGGAGGTGCTTTATAAGATTTTTGGTATAATCTTAGACTTGTAGTAGGATAATACACATATTTTATCTGTGCCTTGAAAGAATTTAGTCAAAGAACTCTCCCACTTTAGAGTGTAGTCCAGAAAATAAATGAAACAGGTATGTAATGTCTCCGAAGTTGTCCTTTATGGGTAAAATTTCATTATTTTGTTTTAAATCATGACTTAGTGAGTAATAACTGCAATGTGTGCTTAAAGAGGCAAATTCATCATCCAAACTTTAGTTTACTTTTAAAATGTATTTGTTTCTAAGCACTTACAAATTATGAATATAAATTTTCTGATGAGCAGTATCTTGTTTCTACAGAATAAGCATTTTAATTATATAATAGGAATTTTCTACTGCAGTCTCACATTTTTATCTTCAGAACCCAAGTTATATCATTTCAAAGTATCAAACCATAAATTAAAACATATTTGAAATTTCCAAATTCTCAGTATTTCACATCCATGTATAGTGGTGTTAGTTTTAGTATTTCCTTTTAAAATTAATACTGTGAGAGAAATGTCTTTTTTTTTCTTAAAGCTTTATTGGACATTCGTTGGGCAATTTAATAATCCGTTCAGTGCTTACAAGGCCAAGGTTTAGATATTACCTCAACAAACTTCACACCTTTTTATCTCTTTCTGGACCTCATCTTGGTACACTCTACAATAGCAGTGCTCTTGTTAATACAGGTAAAAAAGTTTTATTTTTCCTTATAAAAGGTATAAAATGGGGAGAAAATTTAAATACAAGTTTAATGTTTTCTGGTGTTTATTTTAGAGCTGAAGTGTCACATACTTGGTATTGATGAAATAAAAGATGTAGCTCTTTTTCTACTTTGTCATGCACATAAAATAAGCTGATAAAAGTCATTTCATAAAATGAATATTATATTGAGATGATATATGTCAGAAGTCACAAAAGCATTTTTAACTGATTATCAGTAAATGTTTATCTTACAAACAGGCTATTCTGTCATTCCATTAGTTGAGCAGATAAAAAGGAAATACCTATATTTAATATATTATAAAGTTATAAAATATTAAATGTAGAATACTAAATCTGATTTTTTAACAACCAAGGGATATTATGAAAAAAATCCTAAAATTTTTGAGCAAATTAAATGAGAAGACCTCAATTTTGATTAGAATCAATATTCTTATTAAGAAAGAATTGATAAGTTGGAGTGCCTGGGTGACTCAGTAGGTTAAGCATTGGACTTCAGCTCAGATTATGATCTCACAATTGATGAGTTCTAACCCCGCATTGGGTGAGCTTGAGCCCTGCTTTGGATGAGCCCCACTTCTCTCTCTCTCTCTCTCTTTCTCTCTTTCTCTCCCTGGTATTCTCTTTCTGCCTCTTGCTCATTTGTGCCTTCTCTCTCTCAAGAAAAAAAAAAAAAGAAAGAAAACTCTGATATTTGATTTGCCTTTTGCTTGATTAAGTTCTCCCTTGGATTTTTAAAGTAATTTTTATAGTTTAAGCAATTGATTCCCATTGTGAGAATAAATTAGATATCATTCTGTCTCTTTGCATTGTGCCTTGAAACTCTTATTTCCATTTTCTTTTACTTTCATTGACAGAGAAACAGTACTGTTTTCCTTGAACTGCATTCTAAACTCTGGTATCTAAAATAGATTTGGATAGTAGTAGATTTTTGCAATTTTAAAAAGAGGGCATGAAAAAGATACAATCAATAAGTAACATAAACTAGAACCCAATGTGAACAGGATGCAGCATTTTGAATTTCTTTCTTCACTAAATTTTAGTTACAAATTTAATCGTTTTAAGAGTTTTTCTTCTTCCTCTGTTCCCTTCTGTAATACTAGAAGTAAAAGAAGTGGAGATTAATATTGCACAGTCTTGAAAACCCATTCCAGTGTGATAGGCATTGAAAGATGCATTTAAGTATGGGTTACTGATAATACAAAGAAATACAATGAAATATGAAACTTTATTAGAATCAGCTCTTACTAGAAAACATTAACCAATTGCTAATCCAAAGAATTAGTCCTTATATAATTAGTCTTCCATAACTATATCAGTCTTCTAGACTGAAGATTCAGTGCTTAAGCATTTGGATATACTACTGTGTTTGAATTTTTTTCTGTCTCTGCTTCTTTATAATTTGAACATATATCTAAAGGTATAGTTTTCCCAAATTTGTTCTTCTTAAACAATTATCTGTTTCATGACTGAATGAGATAGAAATAGCAAGCCCTCTGTCAACCACCAATAACACATAGTTAAATGTATGGGGTTTTTTTTTTTTTATCAGAAAAAGGAAATATTTTGCAAATATATTTAAGAAAATGCTAGTTTGGTAGATGTCATTTTTGAAGTGAAATGTATTTTAAAATTAATAATCTTGACATGTTACCCTATATTTCCAATTTTACTCACATGTCATTTATAACTCTCTAGGTCTGTGGTTTATGCAGAAATGGAAAAAATCAGGTTCTCTTTTGCAGCTGACATGTCGAGATCATTCAGACCCCCGCCAAACTTTCTTATACAAGCTTAGTAATAAAGCAGGTAAGTATATAAGAAGAGTTTTGAAAACATTCACTTGAAAATGTTTTTTAAAACAAACCTTTAGCAAGTAAATTATCAACATGGCTTTCTGGTGATTAAAAAAGTATCAGTCAACTTATTTTTTAACATTTATTTTTGAGAGCGAGAGCGCACGTGCACAAGCGCAAACGGGAGAGAGGAGCAAAGAGAGAGGGAATCTGAAGCAGGCTCCAGCTCTGAGCTGTCCAACAGAGCCTGATGCAGGGCTCAAACTCAAAGCTATGAGATCATGACCTGAGCTAAAGTCAGGCACTTAACCCACTGAGCCACCCAGGTGTCCCCGTCAAATGTAATTTTTAAATAATGACATAGACTTCTAATGAAAGCTGAGCAGTTAATTAATAACATAGTTGTTTGATTTTTACATGATTGTAGTTGTGTTGTGTAAACACAGGTACTTCGAAATTATACTGAACTTTTTGACGTTTATTAATTTAGTACTAATCATAAGTTAGTTTTGGAACTAGGCCTCTGCTTGTCCTTGCCTTCCTGCCCCCACCCCATTCCTCAACTCTTTTTAACTGCCACATATTTTTCCACCTTTCTATTCAATGGCTATAAAGCTTTTCTGGAAAATGTCAGAAACTAAACTATTAATAATTATTCCCTCAAGAGATTCTCACTACTGGATCAATCTTGTTACTCATATCTTACTAACTGATTATTAAATATAGTCCCCATCTTGCATTATATTCCAAGTTTATACAGCCTGAGGTCCTCAACTACTACTTTGCCATCCTCACTCTGTAAATTACCTTACCTCTGACTTTACCATCTCTTCCTGCCTCACCCTCACGCTCGTTTCTTCCTACCATATCTTTTCCACTGCATCTGTTGAAATCTCCATTTGAGTGGAACAGAGTAACCACATATGTTTATCTTCTTCAAAGAATGCTCTCTCCATTTCCTTTTGAAAATGAACGGATCAAGATGTGGTTTATACATACAATGGATTACTACATGGCAATGAGAAAGAATGAAATCTGGCCATTTGTAGCAAAGTGGATGGACCTTGAGGGTGTCATGCTAAGTGAAATAAGTCAGGCGGAGAAGGGCAGATACCATATGTTTGCCCTCATAGGTCTAACAGGAGAAACCTACCAGGACCATGGGATGGGGAAGGGAGGAAAAGAGGGGGAGGATGGGAGGCAAATCATGAGAGACTCTTGGATACTGAAGACAAACTGAGGGCTGAAGAGGAAGGGGGAAAGGATGAGAGGGGTAATGGTCATGGAGGAGGGCAGTTGTGGGGAAGAGCACTGGATGTTATATGGAAACCAACTTGACAATAAACTATAAATAAAAATAAATGTGAACTATAAAAAAAAGAAAAATGAAAATGGAGACATAAGTGAAAACTAGATACTTCCCCAAGCTACCCTCATTTTCCTACTCCCAGTGGTTGTAGAACAGATATTAGTAAATTTTTTCTTTAAAGGGCCAGATAGTAAATATTTTGGCTTTGCAGGCCATGTGATCTCTGGTGTATTGTAGCACAAAAACAGATACAGACAATACATAAATGAATGTGGCTGTATCTAAAACAAACAAGCAAACAAAACTATTTAGTAAAAAAGACAGAAAGAAAGAGCAGCAGGCCAGATTCCACAGGCCATTCCTTGCTAACTCCTGCTATGGGAGAAACCCACACACTCATTTACTGTGTACCACTGAATGGAGAGGAAACAGTGCTCTTGCTTTCATTTTCAAACTGCTGTAATTACTTCTCTACTGTCATAAAACTGCCCTTTGAGATTCATACAATCCAAACTCTGCTACCTTCTAGTCATCTTTTTGGGTTGGTTTTTTTTTTTAAGTTTATTCATTTTTGAGAGAGCACGAGTGGGGGAGGGGCAGAGAAAGAGACACATAACAAAGAATCCGAAGCAGGCTCCAGACTCTGAGCTGTTAGCACAGAGCCTGATGCAGGGTTCGAACCCATGAAGTGGGAGATTACGACCTGAACCAAAGTCTGATGCTCAACCACTGGGCCACCTAGGTACCCCTAGTCATCTTTAATATAATGATCTCCTGGAGATCACTCCTCAAATATTCAGTCAGAACTCTGATAAAAGTTCATTGACAAATATACAATTACATGTGGGAAAAGATATTCTTCTTGGATCTTAATATACTTGACATCATTTTTAGTAATTTGATTAAGTCAACCCTTTAGATGATCATCAAGCATAATAGAGTCCTTCTCAACTGTAGTAACCTTCCATTCCACTCCTCTTGGTACCCCTACTCATTGCATTCCACCCCTGAAATTTCAGTCAGTTTTCCATTCTGAGACTATAATAGCCTAGTCTCCTTTCTCATTCTGGTATTCTCATTTGCTTTTCAGACTATTTAAGGTCCCTACTCAGTTTTCTTAAATTACCCTGTCCCTCATGGTTCATCCCCTTTCTGTTCCATCCCAGGCTCCATGAGTTAGCACTTACATCCTTCATACATTATTATCCCAGGTTTTATCATCAGGGCCATCTAGCAGCCTGTATTACCGTTTCTTTACCTGGCTTGTTGAGCTCTACAAAGTGGATCACACAGCCTGGCAGATCATTACCACTGTAGATCCATGGAGTTCCCATCTAGTTAACTCTAATAGCTTCTTAACCATCCCTAGAAGCCTTTCCAGTTTTTACCTCTTTTCCTCAAACTTCAAACTACCTCTGCTACCTTCACTTCAACAAATGACTTTGTTTTGCTAATTTATCTGTGAATCAAGGCCATCAAGCAAGAATTTTCCTACTTCCTTTCATTTTAGGTACAGACATTAGCACACCTGTGCTTTCCTTACAGTTCAATAATAGATATATCTGTGGTCCAAGAATAATTTCCCTTTCTGTTTTGGAACCCATTCCTTCTCTCTGTCTTTAAACTCTCTCCTTTCAGTAGCTAATTCCTTAACATATAAAGTTATTTCATTTTCTCCCATCTTAAGTTTTAATAATAATAAATACCTCCTTTGATCACTGATTCTGTGTTGTTTTATTTCCCTTTTTCAATAAGAATTGAGACTCTTGAAAAAGAAAACAAGTACTTTCACTACTTCCACACCTTTTATTTCACTCGTCAATCCATTATAACCTGATTTCTGCCCTCACCACTCCATTGAAGCTTGCCATATCCAGATATCAGCCTTTCCTGATTTTCTTCCATGTTGGTTCTCTGCTTCCTACGTGGATTCCTTTTCTCTCCTTGACCCTTAAGTATAGGTGTTCTTGGGCTCCTCCTTCTGTCATCTGCTCTTCTCACTTTTGTACATTCTTGGACATCATTTCATATCCATCTTCACCATTGGTAACTCAAGTATGTATCTCTACTTCAGTCCTCTCCGCTGTATTCTAGGCCTTTATGTCCAGCTGCCTACTGAATAAATACATTTACTTAGCTGTCTCATGTTTGCCCCAGATGCAATATTTTTAGATGCTGCCTCTTTCCCCTCAGATTCACTTCTCTGAATTCTAGATCTGCCACAGTCTGCACAGCCAGAAACTTGAGGTTGTCCTCTAGACTCCTCAGTCACCCCACACATCTGCTTAGCTACTAAGCCCTGAAATAGTCACCTTCTAAGTAGCTACTGGAAGCTTCTCTTTCTTTTCTTTGCTATTTTCTTAGTTCAACCTTCATCACATTTGCTGAAGTTATTGCTATAGCCTCCAAATTGGTTACTCTGCCTCCTGTGTGCCCCCTTTCTCTTTCTTTTCTCTTCTTTCTTTTTTCTTTCTCCTTTCTCTTTAAATAAAATTATTTTCTGAAAAATACATTAGGCCATATTCCTTCTGTTTGAAAAATCTTTTCATGATCGCTTGTGGCCTTCAGGATGAGGTTTAAATTCCATGGCTTAGGGCATCAAATCCTTTATAATATGGTTCCTGGTTCTTTTACTGATTTCATATCCTATTCTTCCCACATACACATCCTTTTTTTAGTCATGCCACACATGCGTTATGCTGCATTCACCCATGCTTTTTCTACCACCATCCCTCCCCATCTGTTTACTCATCTTTTTAGAACTGATTCTCTTTGGGGTGCTTAGGTGGCTCAGTCAATTGCGTGTCGGACTCTTGGTTTCAGCTCAGGTTATGATCTCAGTTTTTTAGTTCGAGCCCTGCCTCAGGCTCCACACTGACAGCACAGAGCCCATTTGGGATTCTCTCTCTCTGTGTCCCTTTTCTGCTCATGCACACACACACTTTCTCTCTCTCTCAAAATAAATGGACAGACTTAAAAAAAAAAAGGAACAAATTCTCTTCATCTTCTAAAATTAAATTCAAACACCACCTGCTGTTAAAATCTTTCTTGATGCCCTCTCTCATTTAATACTCCTCTACTCTGAGTACTCACTAGATTGCCCAATATATATACCTTTATATCCTAGATCTTACACCTCCACACTGACCTCATCAATGAATTCCAGTCTTAATTTGCCCTCTAGACATCTCTAGTTGTATATCAAACTGAGTATGTCTAAATCTGAACATATTGTCTTCTTTTGCTAACTCTTCTTTCATTATTTTAGTGGTACTCGGTCTTCTGATTACTTAGTATTTTTAAATACCTCTGTGTCATCTTTGACCTCACTCTTTGCATTCTACCTCCCAAGATTTTTAATATTATAAATGAACTCTTATGAAACACAGAATCGGGAGCAGGCTCTAGGCTCTGAGCTGTCAGCATGGAGCCTGATGCTAGGCTCAAACCCACGAACTGTGAGATCATGACCTGAGCCAAAGTTGGATGCTTAACCAACTAAGCCATCCAGACACCCCTTGAGCCATAGTCTATTTAACTAACTTGGTTCTTGGCTAAAAAGCAAACCTTCCATATAGAAGCATAATATTAGTATTATGCATTGTTGTTGAAAAACTGTTAGTAGACTACAAATTTTAAAATGCATTTTTTTGGTTCACATACCATAAGATTTTATTGATATGAAATATCCAGAGTAGATAAATCAGTATAAAGAGTGATCAGATTGGTGGATACCAAGACCTGGGGTTGGGGGGGTGGATGTCAATGGAGAATAATTGCTTAATGTACATGGGTTTTATTTTGGAGTACTGGAAACATTTTGGAACGAGTAAGGTGGTGGTTGCAACATTGCAATGTACTCAATCTCACAAATCTCATTGTTTACTTTAAATGAAAAATAAAACTTAAATTACAGAATGAATGGTTAGTTACATAAAATTAAGAGTTGTAAATGTCAACAAGTAGCAGACAAATTTATCAAACTTATCAAACTTGTTTTTATACTTTCTGAGTTTGAAGTAGAATTTAGCAATGCCTTTCAAACCCTGTTATAAAAATATTCATCAAATATTCATCAATATTTTCTTCCAGTGAGTTTATATTATGATTTTTTAATGAACTCAATTAAGTTTTAAACTTATTTTGTATATTGCAATGAGTTGAGCACAAAGGCCTATTTCTCCTCCAATTCGTCCTTAAGGCTAGTTAGAAGTCCTAAAAGCATTTACTGGTCATCCATTTTTATACCACTTTTATGACCCCCTCAACCCCATCATATGCATGAGTAGATTTCTGGATTCCAATAAGTTCCTTATTCTGTTTCACTGAGTTGTTGATGAACCCCTGTGTGGACACCAAGACCTGTTCATTACAGCAGTGTTCTATTCGGTTTAAATATTTGGTAGAGCGTCTTCTCTGATTATTCTTACTTCCCCAAAAATACGTTAACCATTTTAATCAGCTGAATCTTCCAAGGGAATTAGAAAGACAGTTTCTATTTTATTAAAATTCTTATTTCCATTAAGTTGAATATATAGATTAGAGATAATGAGTAATGTTGAGATTTCAAGTACAATATATTCCAGTTTTCTGAAAGGGTTTACATTTTTGTTCATATAGGCTGCAAATACTTATCTTTCAACTAATACCTAGTTGTGTCATGTTTCAGTGTTAGAATGACTGGGATCATCTTTTTTCATCATACTTACTACATAATTATTGTTGCTATATATGAAACTTCTTAATTTGTAAGTATTTTGTAACCAACAAACTTACAACAAATAAAGCTTTATAAAACAGCTTCAGTTGCTCTTCTTGGATATTTTTAGTTGAAGAGTTTTAATTTTCCATTGCAAAATAGTAATAAAAATGCATTTTTTAAAGTATGGTACTGTCGGACATCAGGGTGGCTCAGTTGGTTAAGCGTTCAAGTCTTGATTTCAGCTCAAGTCATGATATCACAGTCCAAGAAATCAAGCCCTGCATCAGGCTCCACATTGACAGCACAGAGCCTGCTTGAGCTTCTTTCTCTTCCTCTCTCTCTGCCTCTCCCTCACTTGCACTCTCTCCCTCTCTCTAAAAATAAATAAACATTGAAAAAGAAAGTACAGTACTGTCCTAGGAATCACATTTAAAAATATAACAATATACTATATTTCTATCAACGTCAAGATCTTTTATTTGAGTGTCATGGAATCTGAGAGTTAAAGGTTTTTGTAGACATCCCCTCATCTAATCTTTACTGATTTTACATACTTCCATTCCACTGAGCTGTCTGAACCGACAGAGACCTACACATTTCCCTCAAGAAGCTCAGTCTAAAGCAGTGATTCTCAGCCTGACTGTCATTTCCCTATAGAAGCATATCAGAATCTCTGCAGGGAGCTATTATTTTGAAAACTAGATTTTAATATAAATTTTTAATATAATGTCTATTCTTATATGGTATGGAAAAAAAACAGTGCCAAAAATTGGGTGGTATTTGGAGTATGAAGTCTAAGGATGGGTTCATTGATTTTTTTGTTTAATGGGAGATATTACAGTATGTTGCATATTAATAAGAATAATTCATACAAATGAGAAAATTAATGATACAGGACAAGTACTAGAGCTATGTCTTTAACTAGAAAGGAGGGAATGGCACCTCACATTCCAGGGAAAGGGCTGGTCTAAGGTGGGAACATAGACAGCCCATCAGTAGAAGTAAGAGCAAAGGCAGAACATGAAATCACAGGTATGGTAGGTTAGTTTGGGGTAAGACTGAAGAGGGGATAGAAAGTGCTAGTGGTTTGAGGAAAAACAGTCATTTAGCAAAGTACACAAATGAATGTTGCATAGCAAGGCTGCCGTAGACTGTGCAATGCGCTGCTCCACAGATTGTCATTCATGTGGATGTAATATGAAAGGTGCCCCTGGAATTGTGCACTATGATAGTCCTTTCTGGAGAACACAAATATTTATCTTTCAGATAAATGAAAAGGCCAGCTCTGCTGTTACATTTGCTGGTTTCATGCAGCTTGGGATAAAATCGCAGTAAACAGCATCATACTTAGATTCAGAAAGCACAGTACCTGGAACAGCTTGGGTAGAAGTAAAGATGGTGTACTGCAGGACAGCAGTTTTCATGTCTTGGAGTACCCCTTAAAAGAATTTTTAAAAAGTATGTACCCCTTCTATAATTTTAGAGTACACCTAAAAATATTTTTTATAATTTTAAACTGTGGCAAAGGATATATTTTCTGGCATATCAGGTAGCACATATTTGCTGTAAAAATATAAAAACAACTCATTGGGTTGGAGTTATAAATTTAGCTCATATAGTTTTTAGAACATGTGTACCATAAAATCTAATTGGCAGAGCTAATTCTTATTGTCATATAGTCAAATCAAACTTACTTTTTGTCAGAAAATGTTGTATTTCATTCTTATTTTGCTTCATTCCCTCAGGCCATATGCCATAATAAAATCTGAAATGGATTGAAGAAATGCCTTTCTCTAATAAAGTGGGAGAAGGACAGGTCATTTTTAGGAAAATCCTCATACAGAAGTTGAGATCTAGAATTCAGTTTCCTGAAAGTTTTACATGCCCATCCTCACCAGCTAGAGTTTTTTTCCTAATTGAATTATAATTAATATATAGTGTTACATTGTATGTATAACATACAGTTTCAAGTGCATGGAAAGTCTTAAATTGCCCCAAGGGTAAATGTATACCAGTTTGAAAACCTTTGCTAGGACGCACAGGTGATTTCCAGAGTAACACTAATGTTACTTTGGTGTCAGATTATGCTAAAAGTAGAATTGGTTTGTCACACGAAATGTGAGAATGGAAGGAAAAAAAGTTTTTCTTAATATTTTTCTAAAATATGATTTTAAATATGTGTGATTAAATTAATTCCTGTTACAGACATTTGATTATTTCATTTATATCCGTACAGCTTTATATATCCTAATTGCTACAAAGCGTTATCTTCTCATTGAGAAAAAGGAAAATGACCCTATATTTGACATGGAGGGTAAATTCAGTCTCACCTGCCCATGTGTGTGTCTAGAATCTCTCACCATTAGAATCATTAGTTCCAAGAGAGAAAGGAGCATCTACAAAGATATTCTGGGTATTCTGGATCCACAGTAGTCCCCACAACTGGCCTGTGTCTAACCCTGAATTTCAGTAGGCAAAAAGCATCAAAATTTTACTCTGGAATGTTCCAGAACAAAATTTTATGCCTTAAAATAAGCGCCCCAACTCTAATGTATTGTTGTTATTGGCTTGTATCTTGTTTAATAACCACATGAATTTCTTATTTTTTATTTATTAGTTTGAGCTACATAGTAAAATAAGTGATACATAATAAAATTAGAACATTACTGGTAGTAGGGTGCCTGGGTGGCTCAGTTGGTTAAGTGTCCAACTTCAGCTTGGGTCACAATCTCACAGTTTGTGGGTTCAAGCCCTGCATCAGGCCCTCTGCTGTCAATGCTGATCCTGCTTCAGATCCTCTGTCCCCCTCTTTTTCTGCCCCTCTCCTGCTGGCACATGCTTGCTCACTCTTTCTCTCTCAAAAATAAACATTTTTTTAAAGGCAACAGGCCAACCTTTGGTTAAGCCTCCGACTCTTGATTTCAGCTCAGATCATGATCTCATGGGTTTTGCGAATTTGAGCCTCTGTGATTGTGTGGAACCTGTTTGGTATTCTCTGTCTCCCTCTCTCTCTGCCCCTCCCACCCCCGCCCCCTGAAAATAAACAGATAAACTTTTTTTTTAAAGGCTCCACTAGCAATCCCAGTTTAAAAAAAAAAATTACTGGTAGTAAAGTGGACGGGAACTTGGTTTCAGTGCTTAAGTGAGTTAACTAGTTCAAAGTATCACAAGATCTAAATTCACCTAGTTTACTGAAAAGTAAAAATAGAGGGACCTGACTAAAATCCGTAGACGGATCACAAAACCTGCTATTTTTATTGAAAAACCTTAAGTATGTATTCTCTTGACATCATATTTGAATAAGGAGAAAATATTAATATTAGGCAAGAGTCAGATAAAAATTTAAAAAGTCAGCTTTAAATGCTTTCATATAGGATGTTTTGTTTGTTTTTATGGAAAAGTATAATTTTGTTTCTTTGGGACATAGTCCTAAATATTGAGGACTTTCTTTTAGGAAGTAATAAAATGCTTCCGTGTAGAATTTCAGCCCACCCTATCTAATCTCTCTCGTACCCCCACACTACCATGTCACAGTCCTTGCTCTCACTCAGTGCAAACACACATTCTCACACCAGCACGTAAACTACATAACAACGAAGTGGGGGGGGAGGTTGTGGGTAATATATAGAAATTGGAGAACGAACTCATCAGATTTAAAAGCCATAAACTTACTAGTTCTACTGAGGATATAAAAAAAAATCGCAGTCACTTAATATATTGATAAGTTAATTTAAATCTGGTTACTAACTGCATTATAAATCTGTATGTTTTCTTCATAGGTCTTCACTATTTCAAAAATGTTGTGCTCGTGGGATCTCTACAGGATCGCTATGTTCCTTATCACTCTGCCCGTATTGAAATGTGTAAAACAGCTCTGAAGGACAAACAGTCAGGTAACTAAGTAAATTAGAAGTATTTTATCTCCATTTGTTCCTCTGACAGTGCATCCCATTGTGATTTGAAGTTGTATTTCACCAATTACAAATGAAATAAAACGTTTTTCCTATGTTAATTAATCATTTTATTCTTTGAAATGCCTGCCTGTAACTTTGATTCATTATTTCATGTGGAGTTATTTATCAGTTTCTCAGTAAAATACCTATGTATTCAGAAAAAAAGAAGTATTTCAAACACTTTTATCTACAACATGAGCTTTTTCCCAACTTTTTCTTGTAGTCCCTTTCTCTCTTCTTCCTTTCATCTCTTTCTTTTTATTTACTTTTTCATCCACCAATATTAACAGCTATCCTTACTCTTTTACGTCCTTTCTTTTCTCCTGCCATGTGAGATGTTTTTGCCAATAAAACCATCATTCTTATGAAAGAGTTATTTTATCTAATTACAATGCTTCTTCATTTTGCTGCCTCGAAGGTAATCTGTACTTTGATTTCCTCACGATTATGGGATTGGTGATTATGGTAACAATCATGCTGTATGTTCTGCTGTATCTTGCTTTTAGTCAAAGATGGCAGCAAAGACTTACCTCACCTTAATAAAGTAATAAAAATTTTATATATTTATTCTTTTGCTATTTTTGAATAGTAAAAGAAATTTAAATCATAGCAGTTTGAGGCAAAAGGAGACTTGGGTCCTGTTGGCTCATTTTATAATTGAGGCCCAGAGATACTAAGTCGCTGGTCCAAAGTCACTGGTGGTTAATTAATTATAGGCTTAGGGCAAAAATGCCGGTGTCCTACCTTCCCATATTTCCTCAGTTCCTGTTTTGGAATGAGTCTGATTTTCAAATAATCTCTTAATCCTTTGCATTTTCCACATTTTAACAGTGAACAGTCTCTTTAGGCAGGGACTCTATATACATACTTATATTGGCATTGCCTGGAACACACTGGGTGCTCTATTCATTTAACAAATATTTTTCAGCATTTTGTGACATCAGAATAACCTTTTAAAAATTATTATCATTAACTTCTGTTCTAGCAAGTGACTTAGGGATAAATTCAGAAGAGATTTAATTTCCAGATGGGTCACAGAAACTAGAGAAATGTCCTTGTTTTAACAGTGAGATTCTTTGCCACTGGGGGCAGGGAGAATCTATTAGATTTGGATTTCTTCCTGTGTAAAAATAGTTTTTAAATAGCATGGAACCAGAAATCCAGCTTGACATTCATAATGAAAACTAAGAGAAGAAGTGAGAGAAACAGTTCTTTATGAATCTGTGATATTAATCTCTCTCTTAAGTCTCTCTTTTTTTCTCTAAATGTACTTCCATGTTCTTTTCCCTTCTCATAATTCCTCAGAGATAAACTCTGCCTTTCCTAGGAAATTTGATACTTGCCTCACTAAAATCCACAGGTCCGTGGATATGTGTTAGCACTCATCTGTTGTAATGTGGTAATACACAAGCATTAAAAACTGTCTTGCCCCTTGTAAGGCACTTTGTGCCTTTATACATATAAAACTTCATCTCTTATGCTTAGAAGGAGCTCAATAAATTCATTGTGAGAATTAATCAGAGAGGGAGAGAGGGGCACAAATTTAGAATGAAAAGCAGAACCAAACATTAAATAAACCCTTGGACGAAAAAAAGAATACTGTCTGATTTTTGAGCCAAACTCATATTGTCTGACTATAGGAAGTTACTGTTTTTGCTCAGAATAATGTGGAAGTATGTGGAATACAACTGAATACCACAAACATTTTTAAAGTACCTGCTATAGTTTCAAGTTTTAAGTTATAAAAAGCAAAATGTTATTTTTTTGGTATAGTTGATACAATGTTACATTAGTTTCACATGAATAGTGTAGTGATTCAGCCTCTGTGTGCATGATGCTATGTTCACCACAAGTGTGGCTACCATCTGTCACCATTCAATACTATTACAGTATCATTGACCAGTCCCTATACTGTGTAAAGAGCAAAATGTCTTAGCATGGCTCCCTTATTGTCATAATGGTCTAACAAGTCATAAGTGACTTGATGTTGGAATGAAACCGTTTGCTCTGTTATATTGGTTGCTTTTAATTAAAGTATCAAATTGACAAGAATTTACAATAAATTTGTTATTTTTACTTAGCTAGATAAATAATATGGTTATTTATATTTTTATAAAATCATCTCAAAAACAATAGTAAAAGAAAAAGAAAACTTTTAAAAGACATTTGTCTTCTTCAAATGAAAGTAATATAACATTTCATAAGTTATATAAAAGTTGGCATAGAATTTTTTTCAGTTACTTATATGAACTAATTTTCCTGCTTTCTATTTGTTCCATAGGGCAGATCTATTCAGAAATGATCCACAACTTGCTTCGCCCAGTTCTGCAAAGCAAGGACTGTAATTTGGTTCGATATAATGTCATCAATGCATTGCCCAATACAGCTGATTCACTCATTGGGAGAGCTGCACATATAGCTGTTCTCGATTCAGAAATATTTTTAGAGAAATTCTTTCTGGTTGCTGCCCTCAAATATTTCCAGTAGGATAAAAACGTTGTTAGAGACTTGATAATTACCTCATTCAACAATGATTCAAATAATGTATTATATTAAGCTTAGATGCTGATAAGTTCTAAGAATATTTATACATTTTTATATGGAAGATAATTTATATCATCCATGTTTAGAGCTTTTTAAACATCAACTTTACTTTCTAGGTAATGTGGCTGTGCAATATTTTTTTAATTTTATCTTTTTACTTTTCTATTACTTTTTCATATATTTTGCTACATAAGTATTTCAGTGAAACTTTAAGCCCATATATATATCTGATTGTTTATTATTGGCTTTCCACAATCCTCACATCAAACACATCACACTAGAGGCCATTATTGCTAGAATAGCATGAGATTTTAAATTTTCTAGTATTGGGGTATTATTTAGTTAATTATAAATTTTACTTTTAACATTTTACTATGTTTTAACTGGAAATAAAATTATGGCTGCTAAAGTATATTTTTTGAAGAAATCAACTCTAGCCCTGTCACACCAGGTAGTTCCTAGATGACAATGTTAAAAAAGTTTTCTAGAAAGTCATTATTACTATTGCTATTAAACATATGTCATGCCTATTAAAATATATTTTCTACTGGTGATTTTGACATTTCTCATATTGACTTTTATTACTGGAACTTTTCATGTTCATGTTAGCAGCATCTAGAGATTTTTGAATGTTTGAATGCCTTCGCTTTGATTTGGTTGGAATTTTGCTAACTTTGGTAGTGTTGCTTGAACTTTCTGACTATATTTCTTTAACTTTTTTCATGAACTTTATTGTATGTACATAATAAGCATTGAAATTTATGAGATACTTTTATGAATTTAGATAATTTTTAAATATTGTTAAAATTTGTTGAACTAAAAAGTAATGTAAATAAGATAATTCGTGTTAAAAATGGAACAAAATAATTACATGTTTGGGGATACAGATGCAAATGTTTTTGATATATGGAGATGTTAAGTCTTTTGACTTTACTAAAGGTGCTGAATAGCATTAAATTCACTATTTTCCCTTCCTGTTTTACTTGTGAAAATAATCATGCACTAAGGGTGGGTAGAAGGTCTGTTTGCATTCATCAGTTGTGATGGACAGAGGTTTTTGTAAGTATGTGTTGCATAATTGATGCATGTTTTATTTTTAGCATTGTGTTATTGCCTCTGATGTTAATAAATGAACAAATGACTATCTGGAGGAACAGCTAAAATACTTGCTTATTTTCAGAATACTAGAGTATATTTTTATTTTTAATTCAATAGACTGTTAAGTAATTGTATAGACCAACATGATTATATAACTTACAGCCTTTGTATTTTTACAGTTTATATCTTTTGCACATATTAAGTACTTGAAAAGTACTCTCCATAATTCTTTACTTTGTAAAAGTATTTGAAAATTCAGTGAATTGACTAAGCAATAATATACCAAGTATATTATAACTGGAAAATATAAATATGTGCATTAACCACCACATATTTTTGCCACACACATTTTTCTTCTTGACATACATGGCCCTGAGTTTGAAATATGCTTATTCCAAGTTTGAATAATCTTCCAGGTTTATCAAAGGATTCATTTTTGCTCATAATTATTTTATTTGAAGGTAAATTGCTCTTATGATCATTGTTGGTTGGATGGTTGTTGGTTTTAACACAGTTTTAAAACCCCGTCAGTGATCATGGTTTAAAATCTAACAGGGATTCACTTCTCATTTACCAGGGAAACTATTATATGTTATTTACCTCCAAATTCAGATTATAGGGGTACAATGGGGTTCTGAGGGAGAGGGGAAGTGATTGAAACAGTATAATTGACTTTTCGAGAATGAATCTCAGTGAAGTGTATACCCATAAGAATTCTTGTTGCAAACAACAAAAAGCAAGTATGATTAAATTAAGTAGAAAAAAAATTTATTGGAAGAATATTAGGTAGCTCACAGAATTGCTGGAAAGGCTGGAGAATGAGCTTTGGAAAACAGATAGAAGCCAAAGGAAACTGGATGACCAAAATCATAGCCAAATTCTGACCTCAAAAAGAGCTGAAAGTTTGTGTATATATCTACTGGTAGTGGTGCCTCTGAAAGCTGAATTCCAAATGCTCTGCTTATTTGAATCACTCATTTCAGATTCAAAGTCTGATAGGAATGTCCAACCAACCCAAGGTTAATCTTATGCCAGCACACAGTCTGTCAGGCATCAAAAGACAGCAAGTATATCCGACCTTCTCAACTTCTACAGTAGAAGATGGGATCATTTCTCTCAGCAAGATCTACCAAGCATATGAAGTAGGTTTGATGACTGAAAACCAAATATAGAAGTATTAGAGATCAACTGTAGCCCATCTCTTTGTCTTTTTTGTTTTAATTTTTTTAATGTTTTATTTATTTTTGAAAAAGAGCTTCAGCAGGTAGGGGCACAGAGGGCAAGGGAGACACAATCTGGAGCAGGCTCCAGGCTCTAAGCTGTCAGCACAGAGCCCTACATAGGGCTGAAACCCACAGACTGTGGGATCATGACCTGAGCTGCAGTCAGATTCTTAACCGAGTGAGCCCTAATCTCTTTGTTTTTCTAATATCAACATATACCATTCTTCTCATATTTACACAATACTAACAGTACAATTTTCTTAGCATAATATTATTATCCTTCATCTACTTTCAAGTCCAGAATGTGATGTCTCTTCCTCCTCTCATATTGTAATGATCTTGTCTCAATAGTATGCAGCCCATAGACAAAATTGTGACCTAACCATCATCACCCCTATATACAAAAATAGTATAAGTCAGGAAAGAAAAATTACTAAATATATAAGTACATGTGTGTACCAATGAGGAAGAACATACAGCTAGAACTGGGCTTGGCTTTGCAAACTTTGAGAATTAACTGAATTACTTGTTAAAAATACAAATTCCAGGGGCACCTGGGTGGCTCAGTTATACACCCGACTTTTGTTCAGGACATGATCTCGTATTTTGTAAGTTTGAGCCCCTCATCAGTCTGTGTGCTGACAGCTTAGAGCCTTGAGCCTGCTTCAAGATTCTGTGTCTCCCTCTCTCTCTGCCCCTCCCCTGCTCATTCTTGTTCTCTCTTTCTCTCTCTCTCAAAAATAAAAGTTTTTAAAAAATGTTTTCAGAACCAGACAAACTGAAATAATATCCAGGGTAGGATATGAGAAGCCACATGTTTTATCCCCAAAAAGGTCTCTGATTGAAAACAAACAAAAGGATACACCCCTAAATTCTACCACTGGCCGGCCATGAGGTTAGATGGTTATGACTTGTCACCACTGCCATTTCTTCCGTTTCCTTTGTGTTCAAGCAGTATCTCAGTGGATGAGATTTCCTGACCTAGTGGTTGACGCAAGGATCTGAGGCTTGAGTGGTCTTGCCTATATATATGGTTGCAGATCTTTGCTTAATTTTTATAATTCAATTTGGGTATTGTGAGGAGGTATTCCAGGAGATAAGATCTCCCAAGTTCTAGTCAGACTCTCTTTCCCTGCTCCCTTTTCTTCCGTGGTCTTTAGGGCCAATCACGCCAGCTAGCACCATAACTAATTTTCTAACTCCTTACTTAAAGGAATGAGCTAAAAATGACCAGGCTATAATCCCAACTTTCAGTGCAGGAATACATTGTATCCCCTTGCACCCCACTCTGGGTACAAAAATTGGTAGCCAATAGAACCTGGAATCATGGAGATGGATGGTGAGAGCCGTTAAGGTCTAAGATTTTATCCTGCTTGTTAGCCTTGGTTGCTACAGTGAAAGGGATGCTGACAGGAGACTCCCAGGTACCAAAGACTTTCCCCAATTCCCACAGTGATGTAGAGGGCCAGATGACACCTGTACACAATGGATTGCATCACAGGAGAAAAGTCCAGGGCCAAGGACCAAGCAGTTTTTGAGCAAGCAGCAAAGAAGCCAGTCTCTTTCCCCCAGGGGAGCAGCAGTTAAATGGTAGTAATACTGTAGAAAGATGCCTATATGGCTGTGGAAATTTCTAAGTATCAAGAGATGGATAAGCCTTGCTGTTAGCATACTCAGCAATAATATGAAGGGAGCCCTAGGCCCCATGGCAGATTGTCTCTCCCCACAATGGAAAACAAAATATATGGACAGTATATTAGATATAACAAAATATTAGTCCCTCTACTACTTTTTGGATCCTGTTATTCTGTCAACAGAAGAAATACTACTGAAAATATTGTTAAGTCATTTGGAGCATATGCCAAGTCCTTTAGGGGCATCTCAAAGTGTATTTTCTCATCTTGTTCCAAAAGCAAACTTTCAGTAGGATTGTCCATTAATCTACAAGACCAGTTGCTTCTGGACTGATGGGGATATATGATAAAGCTTGTTAATCCCCCAGACATCAGTACTCTACATCTTTCATAGGAAACCAAGTTCTTTGATAAACAATGTGTGGGATGTTACATAAGGTATATGTCATATAAGGTATTCATTAAGTCCACAGAAGGAATGTATAAAAGATGTATAAGTCAGGGGAACCCATCCAAACACAGTATCATTGTTCCTATAGAAGAAGTTGCTACCTCCTTCATTATAGGGATCCATCGTAATCAAACCTGCCACCCTGGCTTATAGTGCTATATCAGGGGGATTCACGGCAAGTAGTGGTGCTAGCCAGTCAGTCTTGGTAGGGAAAAAGACTATGTTAGAAGGAGATGTATGTCTCTATGTCACCATGGCTACCTGGTGGTGGGTCCAGCTGTGGCAGGAGAAGGAGGCTGACTGATGTCTACAAAATGGGTCACTATGGTAGGCAGCCTCTAAAATGGCCTTCAATGATCCCCATCTGCTGGTATTCATTCTTTGTGTAATTTCTTACCTTTGGAGGGCTCCTGGATTCCTGACCTATAAAAACTGAGACTAAGTTTATTGTTTCAAGACACAAAATTTTGGTGTATGTTATGGAGTGATAACAGTAATCTTGTTCTGATTGAGTGCTTCTGGGATGGGAGTTGTTTTGTTTTGTTTTGTTTTGTTTTGTTTTGTTTTGTTTTTTTGTTTTAGCAACGAGATCCAAATGTTCTTATGCTTTGGAGTGATTTTGAGAGGTCCTGTACCAAAACCTGTACATTCCTCGTCCCTGACCACTTGACTAAACCAGTGCCCATGAAGTGATGTAGAACTTTAGAACTTAACTGAAGCCACATTCCAGGCAGGAAAAGTGTACAAGATAAAGTTCTAGCCTCTTGAGAGAATCTCTCCCCTGACATCTCTCTCTGCTGCCACCCGTCCTTTTGTTCCTTCAGGGCCTCTGTTAAATGGGGGCTCTAAATGCCAATGCAATCCATTGACAGCTGAGTCAGTATATTTTGCAAAGTCATCTGTAATCCAGCTTCGAATTTTTTCCTCAGTCAACAGGAATAACAAGCAAGTTGTTATCAAGCTATAAATATAAACTAAGGGCCAAAAGTATGTGTGGGAGCTACCTGATAAATTGCTGGAGTTTTGTTTCTGGCCCTGTTCTGTACATAATACTCTTAGTAAAAGGACTCCTTATCTGGGGGGATCAGATAACTCCCCAGTTCATGACAAGAGACTCAGATTGCATAGCCACCTAATGTCACATTGTCAGACATTACAGGTGCCCAATAGTTGCCAAGAACTTTTCTGAAAAATAAAATAAAAACTAGGGACCTGCACTGTGATTCTGTAAAGGTTTCCACAAGTTACAAAAAGCCTCCGCCACATATGTTCCAAACACCATTGCAACTGTTGGAATTTAAAGGCCAATTGGCAGAGCTCCTCCACTGCAGCCTGGACCAGATGTCAAGCCTTTTCTTGCTCTGCACTTCACTGACCACTGTCATCTTTAGGTCATCTGGTCAGTGAGTCAGAACTGACGGATTAGTTCACTGAACAACTAGATACTTAAAAAGTAAAAGAGAGCTGAGGAGAAAGAAAACTATTACACGGACAAAAGAGTACAAGATACTATAAAAGAGATCTTTCAAAAGACCTTTGTCTGAGATTAAGAGGAATACACGGAATTACTCCCTCATCCAACTTCAGCCATGATTTGGGATTTTAATCAGCACGTTGGTCAGGGCAGTTTGAGTCGCTCTCCGCGCGAAGACTGACGCCCTCCATCGGCCTTTTCCTACGCACAGGCCAGAACAGGAGCACAGATTCCAAGAAGAGTGCTCCGGGAAGCCCGCCCCGCCCGGCCACTCGCACGCCCCGCCCCTCCTTACGCAGGCCCCACCCAATCACACGCAGGCCCCGCCTCACGAGAGCTCGGGCCCGCCTGTGGGGTGGGCCCGGGACCGGCAGCCGCTGGCTCTCTCTTCCTGCTGGGCCCAGAGGACGCTGTAGGAGTTGGCACCACGACTCTAATGAGGCTAGTTCGGTTGCTTGGCTGCATCCCGGCCACCGCGTGGAGAGCGGCAAGTAAGACGCCCGACCCCGGGGCCAAGGTCGCGGGCGGGGTCGTGAAGGCCCGGCGCCGCGAGAAAGCCTCCCTCAGGGAAGCCGCGGGTGTCTCGGGAGTCTGAAGATGCCGGGTGCTGCTGCAGAGCTCCTCTTCCTCGGCTCGTCCACCCACGTCTTGGTCCTGGGCAGATCCCTTCACCGTCCCGGCTCAGGGGTGGAACTAGGGACTGGGACTAGAAGATGACCCAAGCCCTTCCACCCTGAACACCTGCGTCCTTCCGGGGTGGAACTAGGGACTGGGACTAGAAGATGACCCAAGCCCTTCCACCCTGAACACCTGCGTCCTTCCGGTCACTGCTCTGGTCCGGAAGGGCAGCAAACATTTCTAGGTTGTTTACTTGGGAGCTCTCAAGGCTCACTACGCTTTGATGGTCGTGAAAAAAAAAAAAAAGGAGAAAATGGCCCTTTGGGGACGAGAGTCATTCATTTACTTGTTTCATTTTCATTAAGAAAATGTAGTAGTTTACTGTATTAAAAAATTGGAAAAGTGCAGACATGGCCCCAAAGTAGCAAATTAGTATAATAACAATTAGATGAAGCCGAATTGTTAATACAAAGGAAGTATGTATGCTTTCAGTAAAAACTGACACTTTTAACCTATTTTTGTTGGAAGTTTTTCTCAATATTTTAAACTTAGCCACAATTAATTTTAATTGAGGACATCCCGGAGAAACTGTGTAAGTTGAAAACAGAATTACGGCTCCTCATATTAATGGACCCCAGATTTCTATGCAGTTTGCTTTCTGTAATCATTTCTCCCCATATTACTTGTTAATTGTAAACATTTTAAATGTTCCAGGAATGAATAATATAGAAAGTGAAAGTCCCACTTTATCCAGCCTTCACAGTAATAACTGCAAATTTTGTTGCTGTTCATTCACCATCCCTTTACTACTTGTGTTAAAAACTTAAGAATGAAGTATTTGATACCCCAAACTTGTATAACACTTGTAAGTTGTGAAGCAGAGCTTACATTTATGAACCCATTTTCCAATTTAAGAAATAGAATATTTCTTCTATGAAACAGCAACCTGTGTGCTTTTTCCCGATGCAGCCGTGTAACTTTACGTTTTTGATCTTTATAGAAATGACTTCTTACCATTTGTATTTTACTTGCTTTTTTTCAACTAACACTGAATTTTGAGATTCATCTATGTTGCTGTGTGAGGTTGTAGTTAATCATTTGGTTGTGAGTATATAGTAGTTTATCCCTTCTCAGTGGACGTTGGGTAATTCTGGGAATGCCAGGATTGGCTGCTACACATTCTTGCATAAGTTATGGGTGCTCTTATGCAAGGAGTGGAATTCCTGGAACCTATGGTTGTAGGCCTTTTCAATTTTATAATGTGATGCCAAGTTGTAAAGGCATCATTCTACTGGCAATTACATTCCTACCAGCAGTGTATTCGAGTTCTACTGTAATACTTATCAACATTCGATAGTTATCAGAAAATTGAATTTTTGTCTGAATGGAATTTTGAAATGGTGATTGTGCTTTAGGCAAAATCTGGGTTTTATATCCAGTATCCTAGCTAAATTACTTTCTCTTTTAATTTCTCCAATTAGAAAAGTTAGACATTTTCAAATATTTATTATTAGCTTTTTTGGTGAAATCTCTTCATTTTCTTAATGGATTATCTTTTTTTTAATGTTTATTTTTGAGAGAGAGCATGAGCTAGGGAGGGGCAGAGAGAAAGGGGGACAGAAGCTCTGAGGTGGGCTCTGTGCTGACAGCAGCAAGCTGGATGTGGGGCTCAAACTCCTGAACCTGATCATGACCTGAGCCAAAGTCAGCTATTCAATCTGCTGAGCGAACTGGCACCCCCATTTTTATCTTTCTTACTGATATTCCTTACATATATTTGAATACTAAACCTTTTTAATTATGTAAATGGAAAATAACTCAGTTTGGGGCTGTTTTTGTCACTCCATGGGGTCTTTGTTAAAAAATTATATACAGCAAAGCAGAGTGAACTAATGGATCTGCATGTGCAATCACATCTTCAAAAGAAAGATGTCTTTTGATGAACAGATAATCATAATTTTTTTTGTAATTTTGTATTGGCCTTTTGTTTATCGTCAGTGCTATGTGATCTTGTGTAAGAAAGCCTTTTCTACCCTAAAGTCAGAATTATTCTCCTATATTTTCTTCTCAAAGGACCATAGTTTTGCTTTTTATATTTAAGCCTTTATTCTATCAGGATTGATTTTTATGTATGATGTGAGGCAGGAAACCAATTTCCTTTATTTTCCATGTCAATAATCAGTTGTCCCAGGTCCATATAGTAGACGTTTCCCCACTGATATATTACCAGCTGTCTTAAATGAAGTTCACATTAACATATATGCATGGGTTTACTTCTTGGCTTCCTTTTCAGTTGCATTGATTTTTCTATTCCTGTGCTGATATCTATCACCTGTCTTAATAACCATACCTTTATGATAAATCTTGATATCTAATAGGGTAAGTCCTCCCATTTGTTTTTCAGAAGTGCCTTGGCTATTCTTAAGTATCTGCTTTCCATATCAAATTGTTCTTTTAAAAAAAGTTCCTGTTGGGATTTGATCAACACTGCTCAACAATTTTTTTAAATTATTTCTTGATTCCTGCTTATGTATAGATACATAGTTGAATTATTTATGCTTTTGTATCTGGTAACCTAGCTAAATTACTTTATACATTAAATACCTTATTTGTAGCTAGGTGGGGAGGGTATGTATGTGGGGTAGACACTTTATCTGCAAGTAATGAGAATCTAGTTTCTTGCTTTCTAGTATTTATATTTTTTCTTGTCTCTTGTTTTTCTTAGATTTCTAGTAAAATGTTGATATCTTGTTTGTGATTGTAAAGGGAATGCATTCATACTCTAAGTGTCATATGAGCTGTAACGTACCCTTTATCAAGTTAATGAAGTCCTATACTATGTCTAGAAGGTTTTTTAATAATTTATTTTTTAAATTACATCCATGTTAGTTAGCATATAGTGCAACAATGATTTCAGGAGTAGATTCCTTAATGCTCCTTGCCCATTTTTGCCCATCCCCCCTCCCTCAACTCCTCCAGCAACCCCGTTTGTTCTCTATATTTAAGAGTCTATTATGTTTTGACCTCTCCTGGTTTTTGTATTATTTTTGCTTCCCTTCCCTTATGTTCATCTGTTTTGTATCTTAAAGTCCTCATATGAGTGAAGTCATATCATGTTTTTCTTTCTCTGACTAATATGGCTTAGCATAATACCCTCCATTTCCATCCACGTAGTTGCAAATAGCAAGATTTCATTCTTTTTGATTGCCGAGTAATACTTCACTGTATATATGTACACCACATCTTCTTTTCCATTCATCCATTGATGGAAATTTGGGCTCTTTCCATACTTTGGCTGTTGTTAGTGATGCTATAAACATTGGGGTGCATGTGCGCCTTTGAAAGGGCACATCTGTATCCCTTGGATAAATACCTAGTAGTGCAATTGCTGGGTCGTGGGGTAGTTCTAGTTTTAATTTTTTGAGGAACTTCCATACTGTTTTCCAGAGTGGCTGCACCAGTTTGCATTCCCACCAGCAGTGCGAAAGAGATTCTCTTTCTCTGCATCCTTACCAACATCTGTTGTCTGAGTTGTTAATGTTAGCCATTCAGACAGACATGAAGTGGTATCTCATTGTGGTTTTGGTTTGTATTTTCTTGATGATGAGTGATGTTGAGCATTTTTTTCATGTGTCTGTTGGCCATCTGGATCGTCTTCTTTGGAGAAGTATCTATAGAAGGGTTTTTTGTTGTTTATGTGTTTGTCTGGTTTTTAAGACAATAAATCTTGAAATTTATTGAACTCATTTTTCTTCATCTTCTCAGCATGATTATATTATTTTTCTCCTTTAAATCTGGTGAGTTGGTGAATTGTAGATTTTGCTAATGCTCTAGCATTCCTAGAAAATTTTCAAATTGATCATGACATTTTTTTAAAGTTTTATTTATTTATTTTGAGAGAGAGCACAAAGTGGGGGTGGGCAGAGGGGTGGGGGTGGGAGACAGAGGATCTGACGCCAGGTCTGCTCAGACAGTAGAGAGCCCAATATGTATGGGGTTCAAACCCATGAACTGTGAGAAAATGACCAGACCCTTAACCAACTGAGCCACCAGGATGCCCCATGATGATTATATTTTTAATATGATGTTGGATTGGTATGCATTTTGTTTAGAAATTGGCCTGTAATTTTACTTTTTTTTTTTTTGCAATTTCCTTTTCAGATTTTGAAATTAAGTTTTTCTAGCCTCTATTCAAGAATCAAACTTGAGAGTCTTCCCACCCTTTTTCCATCTGTGTTATATTTTGCCTAAAGAAATTATTCATTCTTTGAGTGTTTGGTATAACTCACTATAAAACTGTCTGCTCTTTCAGGGAATGTTTTAAATTACTGGCATAATTTCTCCAGTGGTTATTGCATTGTTTATAAGGTTTTCTTTTCAGTTTTGATAAGTTAAATTTTTCTAGAAAAGTGTTCATCTTGTATAGTTTTATTAAAAAGCATAAAACTCCCTTTTTAAAAAATTTCTGCTGATTGTGTAATCTTTTAAAAAAATTTTTGTGTTTATTTTTGATAATCCTACATCACAGTTATTATGGTTTTATATAGTCAATGAGTAAAACTTTTATTTTCTCTCAATTTTGATCTCACACTTTACCTTTGGGATCAGTTTCTTTAAATTGCTTAGAAGTTCCTTTATGACAGTTTTTTGTAGTAAAGTTTCTTAGTGTTCTTTTTGATGTGTCTTATTTTTAAGCCAAAAATCTGGTTTCTTTTACTTTTTGTTTTTGAAAGGTGATTTTAATGGGCATATCATCTTCTGATAGCTCTATCTTCTGGCTTCTATTATGGCTATGGGGAAGTTTTCTGTCCAATTTTTGTTCCTTTATTACTGTCTATCTGGCTTCTTAGATCTTCCTCTGATGTTGGGGTTGTTCGTTTTACCTTGTGTCTAGATATCCTTTTTTTTCCTTTAATTTGGCATTTCCTTGTGCTTCCTACATCTGAAGATTCCTGTCTGCTTTACTTCTCATGGTCTTTACATTATCTCCTTGTGGAATTATGTTTAACCAAACATTTGTTAAACATTCTCACTTTATCCTCCACATGTTTGAACCCCTCTTTGGTTATTTTCATCTTTGTCTCTATGTTTTTTTCTTGCAAAATTCCTTCAGAACTAAATTCTAGAACACGAATTCTCTTTTTAGCTGTTTCTGTTCTGCTACTTAGCCCTTCTTTTGAGCTTTAACTTTAAATTGTTAATATTTCTAAATTTCTGTGTTTTTTAAATTGGTCTTTCATAGTCCCTTACTCGTTTCTCCTTTTTTGGCTTATTTTTCCTTGCACGCATTAAATAGTTATTTTATACTCTGATTTCAGTGATTTCAGTATGTTGAATCTTTATAGTCTGGTCCAGTTTGTTGATTCTGCTCACCCTTGCTTGTGATGGCTTGTTTCCTCAAATATTTTCCTGGGATTCTCTCTGTGAGACCTACATGAGACATGGGTTGAGAGGGTATTTCTTCTCAGAGGATTCACGTCTGCTCTTGCCACGTGTCTGGGGCACTTCACCTTTAGCAACATGAACATCACCTGGAGATTGTTAAAATGCAGAATGCAGGTGCCATCAGACCCACTCAGAATTTGCTTTTTTAACACACGATCCCCAGGTGTTTTATATGCACATTAAAATCTTCAGGCTCAATTACTTTTCTGAGTACTGTGCCTCCCTGAGTCTGGGCCTCTGATAGGCTTTCTGTTTTGCTCAGGCTCAAATGGCTCCTCTCCTTGCTGTCCTGGGAGCTCTGTACCCTAGGCTCTAGGTGAGAAAGGCACAGGATATGCAGTGGTTTAAGTGTTTGGTTACCTAACTGGACTGCTTTGTTAGTTTCTCATTATTTATTTTCTTAAAGATTCTCCGATTAAGAAATGTCTGTATATTTTTCAACCTTTTTAGATGTTTTATAGCTCTAGGATTTTGGCATCTCTGATTTATTAAACTGCCAGAAACAGAAGTTCTGAAAAGTTGTTCGTGTTTTTAATTTTTTAACAGTAATTCAGGGCCTTTTTGTTGTTGATTTTATTATTTCTTCTCTCAGAAGGTCATCTTCGGGGCACTGGGGTGACTCGGTTAAGCATCCAACTCTTGATTTCACTCGCTCACTCTCTCTCTCTCGCTCACTGTTTCTCTCAAAAAATAAACATTAAGAAAAAAGAGGCCACATTTTTCTTGTAATATACCTATAAACACAGTTCAAAATAGGCTTTGGATAAGGCCACGTCACCCCTTGATGAAGAAGACTTGGGCTTTATGGAGGTGATTTTCTTGTTTCTCAAAGGATAATTTTTGCTTCAAGTTGTCAGCTATTGCCCATGTAGTTGATATAGTCGGAAGCTTGCTCGTGATCAAAATGTAATAGTAACATTAATATACAGCTAACTTCTGAACAGTGTGGGGGTTAGGGCCTGAACCCGTGTGCCATAAAAAGTCCACTTATGACTTTTGGGGTGCCTTGATGTCTCAGTCTCTTAAGTGTCTGACTCTTGATCTCGCCTCAGGTCTTGATCTCAAGGTCATGAGTTCAAACCTCACATTGGGCTCCATGCTGGGCATAGAGCCTACTTAAATAAAAATCCATGTGTAACTTTTGACTTTTCCAAAATTTAACTACTAATAACAGCCTACTGTTGGAACAGAAGCCTTAGGATAATGTAAACGATTGATTAACACATATTATATATTGTATTCTTACAATAAAGTAAGCTAGAGAAAAAACTATTAAGAAAAGACTATTGTAAGGAAGAGAGGGGCGCCTAGGTACTCAGTCAATTAAGTGTCCCGACTTCAGCTCAGGTCATGATCTCACAATTTGTAGGTTTGAGCCCCACATCGGGCTCTGTGCTGACAGCTCAGAGCCTGAAGCCTGCTTCAGATTCTGTGTCTCCCTCTCTCTCCGCCTCTCCTCTGCTCATGCTCTTTCTCTCTCTACATCAAAAATAAATAATAAAAACAAAAAAATTTTTAAGAAGATTATAAGGAAGAGAAAACGTTCTGTGCTGTAAAAAATCCATGTATGTGTGGACCTGTGCAGTTCAAACTTGTTTGCTCAAGGGTCAGCTGTAATACTGATGCTTAGTACCTACCGTTTGATAGGCAGAATCCTCCAGAGTGGCTCTGGGGCTCACCTTCATCTCTTTGCTAATTCTTATCATCTGATAGACCCTTTTTTCTTGCTGTCTGCCCCTCATGCTACTCACATGTGCCTCACTACCCAGGTTCCAGTTGCTGTGCATGGACTTGTTTCCAAAGCTGTAAAGTTTGTGGGTGCCGAAGAGCACAGTGTCCCATCTTCTCTTGTACCGTCCAGAAATCAGAGGACTTCTCCACATTCTGCCACCCTGTTACCTGTCTACAAAAATAGTTCTTTGTAGGCTCCTATGATCTCAAAATCCCTTGAGAAAACTGATCTTTTAGCTTTTCTCCCAACCTTTTTTTCTGAAGATTTTAAAGTTCCGTACTCCAGGCCAGACCTAGGGACTAGTTTCTCAAACTTAGACTTTGCAACTCTTCTGTCTTTTCCAGCAGTACACCCATGTTCCTGTGCTTTACCAAAAACCCTTGTGTCCTACAATTAGGCTCTGGTTAATATTACTACACTCAGTGTGAGCATATAGAGACATAAGCATTACTTCTCATTTCTCTGAACTAGCCTGCAAGATAAGTAGAAGTATCCCTATTCTGTTAATGGGGAGAGAGACTCAGTGAGATACTGTAACATTGTCAGGGGCACATTGCTAATAAGTGGTGTGGCTGTCAATTGGAACCTGTGTGTGATTGTAATGCCCTTAGTTTGCAAGTGTTTGTTTTGTTTTGTTTTGTTTTATTTTTTTACTTCTCTGTTGTATTACTGAAGGAAGGGGCCAAGCTGCTATAACGGTTCTGCTGATGGGATAGGCTCTGACAGGTAATTCTGGGATCCATCTTCTCATCTCCTTGCTTCACCATCTGTAGGGCAGTGCAGGTGACCAGCTCCATATACAGTAGTAGAGTTTTGCTAGTTATTTACAACCTGTGTCTGTTCTGAATGGTTTGACTTATGTTCTAAATGGGCACTGTCTATATCATACAAGTTTTTAAATATTTTAAGTATTACCTTGCCCTGGGTTTTGTCCACATCTGCATGGCTGAAGATCGGTCCCTGCCATGTCTGTATTACAACCCAAGGCAATGGGAAAAGAAATCCAGGGCAGTCAGTTTACTGCAAAATTAAGGCAACCTAAAATTTACACGTATCATTTTCAGTCACATCCCATTGGTCACAACGGCACATGGCTGCTTAGCTTCAAGGGAGGCTGGGAGATACAATATCTGAGTGCTCTTGTGCTCAGCTTAATAACAAACAAGGTGGAAGTGGGAATCCTAGAACTAAACAGAAGAAGGGAAAAATGGCTACTTGAAACATTTAGCAGTCTCCACCACATACACCTAATGCCACCTTTTCAGAAAATGATTTTTTCATATAGAAGAGAATTATGGCAAATTAAGGACAGTTACACCTGCCCCATCAGGTAATTGTGAGGTCTAGTGAGGTGTCCTGTTTGCAACTGCTAGCACTGTGCCTGGCACATAGTAGGCATTTAACACATATTTTTATATTTATATTTATTACTTAGATTATTTACATTTAGTGTATCTGCATCATTTAAGAGGAAAAAAATTTTAAGTTTATTTAATTTGAGAGAGGGAGCAGGAGGGGCAGAGAGAGAGAATCCCAAGCAGGCTTCCCGCTGGCAGTGAAGAGCCCACCACAGGGCTCCATCTCACAGGTGACATTGTGACCTGAGCTGAAACCAAGAGTTGGATGCTTCACTGACAGAATCACCCAGGGGCCCCAAGGGGAAAAATTTTCAGCTCAGATTTTGTCTGCATTATAATTAGTGGCCAAGACTATGTTTTGTACCATTTTTATGATTTTGTGTAAGTGCTTAGGAATTTCTACAGATTTGAATCATACCGAGATTAATTTTTACACTGAATATCATTTCAAGCTTTGAGTTAAGAGATTTTTTGATTTGGGAAAACAACCACACCTAAAACAAAAAGTGCTAATTTTATTGTATTGAGTCGAGCCTGAGTGCACATTAGCAGGTGGCTATTGGTGTAAGTTAAATACTTGCTGATTTTTAGGCTTCAAAGTGAATTATTTGAGGTACAATAGCATAGACTAACTTAGTAACCAGATGCATAATTTAGTCATTAGCCACAATTTAGAATCTAATCTGTATTAATTATCACTGAATTATCATGACTTAGACACAACCTTTACAAATTTTAACAGAGTTGTTGATGGATAGATAGTTGGACATCAGATGATGGACTAAAGTTTCTGTTGTGGAAGATGGCCAAACTTCCTAAATTGGAATATTTTGATGTCAGATTCTGAGGAATCCTATATTTCAGATAAGAAGTGACTAATTAACAGAAAGGCCATGATTTGGATAGGAAATATCTTTCAGCTGAGCATGGTCTGTGTTCACCAAAATTTTCAATATATTTTTCTAAATAGTCAATCACAGTGAACCAAGATCAGATTGTTACGTGAAGTATGTTAATATAATCAGAAATTCATGTTTCTAGGTTTTCCATTTCTTAAAAATAAATACTGCCTTATAAGATATTATTACAGATTTTTCTCTTTAGCCTTTTTAGTTTATGTTTAAGTATTATTATGAGGACATAAGAAAAAGTATGGCTTAGATATTGAAGTAGGAGTTTGAAGGCAAAATGATCTGTACTCTAAGTAAATCAATAAAATATTAAATACATGTTTTCATTTTAGTGTATGTAGAAATTTTTGTTGATCACATAGTTTTTCTCAGCCAGTTAATATCACACATGTGAAGTATTTACATAAGTAAGCATGTAGATGGGAGAAAACTACATTAATCTTGTAGATTATTGTCATAGCCTTATTAAAACATTCAGTTACATTTTTTAATCCTTATGTTTTGTGGGCTTTTGGATTTGTGGGAAAATGCTAGTTTGTATTCTAGTTGGTCAAATTATGATTTCTCTACTCACTCATACAGTAGATATACAAATGAAGAGCCTGATGTACTATTTTGAAATTGTTAACATAGTTTGTATGTAATGTTAACTTCATGTAATCTTACAAACAAGTCTCACATAAATTCCAAGTTGGCTGTGGACAGTGTGTATGTATAAAATGAGACATATATATAAATATATATGTACATATGTGTATATATACATATAACTATGTATATATACTATACATATATAAGTGCATATAATTTTTTTTATGTTTTTTATTTATTTTTGATATAGACAGCATGAGCAGGCGAGGTCAGAGAGAGAGGGAGACACAGAATCTGAAGACAGGCTCCAGTCTCTGAGCTAGCTGTCAGCACAGAGCCTGACGCAGGGCCCGAACCCACTAACTGCAAGATCATGACCTGAGCCGAAGTTGAATGCTTTACCGATTGAGCCACCTAGGCACCCCTACATATAATTTTTTAAAGTAATTTCTGTGCCCAACATGGGGCTTGAACTCATGACTCCAAGGTCAATAGTTGCATGTTCTTACTGAGCTAGCCAGGCTCCCCTATATATAATTTTTTTTAACTTTTTTTAGTGTTTGTTTATTTTTTAGAGAGAGAGAGAGATCATGTGAGTAGGAGAGGGCAGAGAGAAAGTGAGACACAGAAACCAAAGCAGGCTCCAGGCTGTCAACACAGAGCACGACCTGGGGCTTGAAGTCACAAACTGAGATCATGACCTGAGCCAAAGTCAGACACTTAACTGATCCATCCAGGAGCCCCTATAATTTTTTAATTTTTCTATAATTTTGTTATTATAATTTTTCAAGCAGTGGATAGGGTGATGTAATGATAGCTAGAATATGAATAAAATACACATAATGAAAGAAAGTTCTAGTTATATGTAATGCTACTGGGAACTTCCAGATAATACTGATGATAATAATAGATAAAATTTGTCATAGTAATCAGTGCTATGCATGAATTGTCTTGTTTATTTAGTAACTCATGAGACAGGTACTGTTACCTTCAATTTAGAGGAGACACAGATTTAGAGGCACCTGGGTGGCTCAGTTGATTAAGCATCAGACTTTGGCTTAGGTCATGATCTCACGGTTTGTGAGTTTGAGTCCCACATCAGGCTGTCAATGTGGAACCCATTTCAGATCTCCCTCTCTCTCTGATCCTCCCCCATGTACATTTTCTGTCTCTCTCTGTCTCTGTCTCTCTTTCTCTCAAAAACATTAAGAAAAAATAAGGGTAAGTCACTTGACAAAGGTCCAACAACTAGTAAGTGCTTGTATTAGTTTCCTACTGCTGCTGTAACAGATTGTATTATAAGTTTTTATGATTTTGATAATGGTTAATTTATTTCAGAGCTCATCTTTTTAAACTGATAATATTGGTTGCCTCCAAGGAAGGGAAATGCCTATCTGGAAGATAGAATTTTAACTGTATGTCCTTTTGTACTTTTTGAACTTTGATAAAAGTGAGTGTATATACTAAAAACGAATAAATTGTTAATTTTTAATTTAAGCAGCTCCTGTTTTTTTACTGTCTCCACTCTCTAGGATCTCCCCTTTTGTGTCATTCTGTGAGGAAAATGAGTTCTCAAGAAGAGAAATCCAAGCCCATCAAACAGTCTCTTAAGAAGCCAAAGTTACCAGAAGGTCGTTTTGATGCACCAGAAGATTCTAATTTAGAAAAAGAACCACTGACAAGTGAGTATGAGCACATCTCGCGGATATTACAGGTTAGGTTCCAGACCTCTGCAATAAAGCAAATGGCAATAAAGCAAGTCAGGTTATTTTCTTTTTCATTTTCCAGTGCATATAAAAGTTATGTTTACACTATATGACAATCTATAAGGTGTGCATTAGCATTGTGTCCAAAATACACAATATATATACCTTAATTTAAAAATACTTTATTGCTGGGGCACCTAGGTGGCTCCGTTGGTTGAGCGTCCAACTTTGGCTCAGGTTGTGATCTCACGGTTCATGAGTTTGAGCCCTGCATAGGCCTTGCTGCTGTCAACACAGAGCCTGCTTGGGATCCTCTGTTCCCCTCTCTGCCCTCCCCCCACTTGTGCTTTCTCACAAAAATAAACATTTTTTAAAAATTAAAAAAATAAAAATACCTTATTGCTGGGATACCTGGAAGGCTCAGTTGGTTAAGTGTCTTACTTCAGCTTCAGGTCATCATCTCCTTGTTCATGAGTCCAAGCACTGCCTTGGGCTCTTTGCTGACAGCCCTGGGCCTGCTTGAAATCCTCTGTTCCCTCCTCTCCAAAATAAAGAAACATTAAAAAATACTTTATTGCTTAAAAAAATGCCAACCGTTGTCTGTGTTTTTGGTGAGTCATAATGTTTTTTTCTGCTGGAGGGACTTGCCTTGATATTTATGGCTCCTAACTGATCAGGGTGGTAGTTGCTGAAGGTGGTGACTGTGGCAGTTTCTTAAAATAGGACAACAGTGGAGTTTGCTGCATTGATTTATTCCTTTCATGAAAGATTTCTCTGTAGCAGAGATGCTCTTTGATAACATTTTACCTACAGTAGAACTTTGTTCAAAATTGAAGTCAGTCCTTTCAGATCCACTTACTGCTTTATCAACTAAGTTTATGCAATATTCTAAATCCTTTGATACCATTTCAAGAATCTTCAAAGCATCTTGACCAGGAGTAGATTCATCTCAAGAAACTAATTTCTTTGTTCACCCATGAGAGGCAACTCCTTACCCATTAAAGAGTTTTTTTTAAGTCTCTTTTTTTTTTAAGTGTTTATTCATTTATTTTGAGAAAAAGAGTGTACATGCATGAGCCAGGGGCAGAGGCAGAGAGAGAGAGAGGAAGGGAGAGAATCCCAAGCATGCTCCTGCACTGTCAACACAGAGCCCAACACAGTGCTCAGGCCCACAAACCATGAGTTCATGACCTGTGCCAAAATCAAGAGTTGACTGATTTCAAATCAAGAGTTGATGAGCCACCCAGGCGCCCCTTCATCCATTAAAGTCTTATCACAAGATTGCAGCAATTAAGTCACATCTTCAGGCTCCACTTCTAATTCTAGATTTCTTGCTATTTCTACCACATCTGCAGTTTTCCCCAAATGAAGTCGTGAACCCTTCAAACTCATCTATGAGGGTTGGAATCAACATCTTTCCAACTCCTTTTATGTTGATATTTTGACCTTTTCCCATGAATCACATATGTTCTTAATGGCAACTAGAATGGTGAATCCTTTCCAGAAGGTTTTCAATTTACTTTGCTCAAATCCATCAGAGGAACCACCATCTATGGCAGCTGCAGCCTTATGAAATGTATTTTTAAAAAAATTTTTTTTAATGTTTTATTTATTTTTGATACAGAGAGAGACAGAGCATGAGATGGGGAGGGGCAGAGAGAGAAGGAGACACAGAACCGGAAGCAGGCTCCAGGCTCTGAGCTAGCTGTCAGCACAGAGCCTGACGCGGGGCTTGAACCCACGAACGTGAGATCTGACCTGAGTCAAAGCCGGAGGCTTAACCGACTGAGCCACCCAGGCACCCCTAAAATGTATTTTTTAAATAATATGACTTGAATGTCAAATTATGGGCTGCAGAAAGCATGTTGTGTTAGCAGGCATGAAAACAATATTAATCTCATTGTACATCTACATCAGACCTCTTAGGCACCAGGTGCATTGTCAATGAGCAGTCGTAATTTGAAAGGAATCTTTTTTTCTGAGCAGTAGGTCTCATCAGCAGGCTTAAGTATTCAGTAAGCCATGTTGTGAACAGATGTGCTGTCATCCAGGCTCTGTTCCATTTATAGAACACAGGAAGAGTAGATTTAGCATAGTTTTTAAGTGCCTTAGGATTTATGGACTAGTAAATGAACACTGGCTTCAACTTAAAGTCACCAGCTACATTAGCCCCTAACAAGAGAATCAGCCTATTTTATGAAGCTTTGAAGGCAGGCATTGACTTCTTCTCCCCAGCTATGAAAGTCCTTTTTCCAATAGAGGGCTGTTTTGTTCACATTGAATCTATTTAATGTAGCCACCTTCATTAATTATCTTAGCTAGATCTTCTGGAGAACTTGCAGCAGCTTCTACATCAGCACTTACTGCTTTACCTTGCACTCTGATGGTACGAGGATGGCTTCTTTCCTTAAACCTCGTAAACCAACCTGTGTTAGCTTTAAACTGTGCTGCAGCTTCCTTACCTGTCTCAGCCTTTAAAGAAGTGAAGAGATTAGGCCCTTGCTCTGGAAGGCTTTGTCTTAAGGGAATGTTGTGCCTGGATTGATCCTCTATCCAGACCACTAAAACTTTCTCAATGTCAGCAATAAGGTTGTTTTGTTTTCTTATCATTTGTGTGTTCCCTGACATAGCACTTTTAATTTCCTTCATGAACTTTTCCTTTGCATGCACAATTCGGGTAGCTGTTATCACAAGAGGCCTAGCATTGGGCCTGTCTCAGCTTTCAGTGTACCTTCCTCATGTGACTCTTCCTTTCACTTGAACACTTAGAGGCCATTGTAGCGTCATTAATTGGCCCAACTTTTAGTCTTGTTTTGCCCCTGGGAATAGGGAGGCCCAAAGAGAGAGAAAGACCAGGGAACAGCTGTTCATGGAGCATTCAGAGCAAACACAACATCTATCACTTAATTGTTTTATATGGATATGATTCCTAATGCCCCAGAACAATTAAAATAGTAATACCAAAGATCACTGATCAGAGGGCACCATAACAAATATAATAATAATGACAAAGTTTTAAATATTGTGAGAATTACTAAAATATGACACAGAAGCACAAAGCGGGGAAATGCTGTGGGGAAATGTCACCAGTAGTTTTGCTCGATGTAGGGATACCACAGTTTGTAAAACATGCAGCATTTCAGGGGCACATGGGTGGTTTAGTTGGTTAAGCATCCGACTCTTGATTTTAGCTCAGGTCACGATCTCACAGTTCACGAATTTGAGTCCCATGTCGGGCTTGTGCTGCTGACAGTATGGAGCCTGCTCGGGATTCTCTCTGCCCTTCTTCCACTCTCTCTCTCTCTCTCTCTCTGTCTCTCTCTCAAAATAAATAAACTTTTTTTTTTAATGCAGTATCTGTGAAGCACAATAAAATGAAGTATGCCTATATAGTAAAGCTTCTCTCTTAATTTTTGAAGTATCAGGGAAAATATTTTAGTTATTGAAGAAAAAGAATGAAAGAAATATGTTTTGTTTATAAGTTTTTATTAACAATAATAAAGCATATTTCAAAATGGATAAATTTCCATGTTGACTATCAATATGTGTAGGTTTGGAAGAAAACAACTTCTAGGCCCCTGGCATTGATTGATTGTGTTTGATTGTTTTATTCATCATAACCAATTATTCATATGACAAAGTATATGAACCGAGACCTGCTTTGATGCGGAGAACAGCAAAGCACTTGAGCAGACTTAAACAGGGGCTAGTGTAGGTTGTTATTGGGCTACAAGATACATGGGATACTCAAGGCAATGATGCTGCTGGACCTCGGAAGAAACAGACCTTAGGAGGAAACACCAAATGGAAACCAGGATACTCTCCCTCCTTCTCTTGTCCCTGGTCTCCTCTTTTTGTTTTCTGTCCTCAGACTCCCTTCTTAGTCCACTGGGCAGAAGGAACTGTTTCTAGCATCCTCTTAGGTCAGTAGAGCAACTAGACTGAAAGTACAATTGTTTAGTTCTAATTCCAAAAATATTTTATTTTATATTTAGTAGGCTCCACACCCAGCATGGGACTTGAATTCATGACCCTGAAACCAGAAGTTGCCTACTGTGCCGAGTGAAACAGCCAGATGCCCCTCTAATTCAAAATTTCTTAAGAAAAGACCTCATTGCCAAGCTTGGATTAGGTGTCTGTAGCTAAATCAATCTGAGTGGCCACTGGGGTGGGTCACAGGTGAAGGTGGTAGTTCTCACTGTAGCCATAGAGTTGGAGAAAGAAAAGGGGAAGTTTGGAGAGGAAAGAGGTTTTTGAGGATGGTGGGATGGTAGATTAAACATTGTTTTGTATTTAGTGTATACAAAATTCCATTCATGCTCTAAAGCTGTGGGTTGTTTTTTTTTTTAAGTTTATTTATCTTGAGAAAGAGAAAGGCAAGTGAGTGGGGAAGGAGCAAAGAGAAAGGGAGGGAGAGAGAATCCCAAGCGGGCTCCGTGCTGTCGGCACAGGGCCCAATGTGGGACTTTGATCTCACAAACCATGAGATCATGACCTGAGCTGCACAAGAGTGGGATGCTCAAGGGACTCAGCCACCCAGGCACCCCAAGCTCTTTTAAAATGCTGCTTTATTTTTACTCTGCACTGTTTTGTATCTTTGAGTTGTGGAACATGTGCATGTATTCGCTCTTAAAAAAATAACATTGTAGACTGCATAAATGTAAAATATACCAGTTTGAAACGTTGGCAAGCCTGTCCTGCTTGTCTAATTTATCCAGTCTCCTGAGAATTAACCTATCTATGCAGTTAGCATTCTAGGCAAGAAGATATCAACAGAGGAGACAAGGACCTGTATCTGCAACTTTTCAGAATATAAAAACTTTTCTTTTTGTTCTTTCAGTTAAATATTTCAATTTATAGAACTTTTTCTAAGTCCAGTATGATAACCAGATCAACCTACCAAAATGATGGAGACATTTAAAGAGTTGTACAATCTAAAGGTAAAATTCTTCTTTCATGGTGTTAGCTAAGCATAAAAATCTGAGAGGAAAATTTTTCATTAAAGCATCATACACAAAAGCAGCAATCCTGGAAGTAAACCTTCATCTATTGCTCTCAGTTGGTTTTTGAGAAGGTTGCCATGTTCATTTGGTGGGGGAAAGGATGGTCTTCTCTGTAAGTGGTGCTGAGAAACCTGGACAGAAGAATAAAATTGTACTCTTACCTTATACCATATATAAAAATAACACTAAGTATGTCAAAAACCTAAAATTAAGATGTAAGCCTATAAAATTCTTAGATGAAAACATTGGGGAAAATCTTCATGATATTGAATTTGGCAACAGTTTCATGGTATGACACCAAGAGCACAGACTGCAAATACAAAACTATATAAAATTACACATTAACAAAATAAATTTTGTGCATCAAAGAATATTATCAAGAAAGTAAAAAGATAACCTACAGAATGGTGGAAATATTTGTATATCACATAACTGACAAAGAATTAATATCCAGAGTATGTGAAAAACTCCTAGAACTCCACAAAAACAACCTAATTCAAAAGTGGGAAAATGACTCAAATATACAGTTCTCCAAAGAAGACATACCAATAACTAACAAGCACTTGAAATAGTGCTCAACATCACTTATTATAAATCGAAACCACAATGAGATACAACTTCACACCAACTAGGATGGCTTACAAATGAAGAAAAACTGGAAAACAAGTGACGGCAACTATGTGGGAAAATTGGAACCATCATGTGTTTCTGGTGGGACTGTAAAATGACTCAGCTTCTGTGGAAAACAGTTTGGCAGCTTCTCAAACAGATATAGAATTGCCATTTGACCCAGCAATTCCACTTCTAGGTATATATATCCAAAAGAATGGAAAGCAGGGACTTGAACAGATACCTGTATGCCCCTGTTCATAGCAACTTTATTCACAATAGCCAAAAGAAACAACTCAGATGGCCATCGATAGATAAATAGATAAACAAAATGTGGTATGTACATACAGTGGAATCCTATTCAGTCATAAAAAGGAATGGCATTTTAATAATATGCTACAATATGGATGGACCTTGAAAACATGTTTAGTGAAATAAGTTAGACACAAAGGGACAAATACATGATTCCACTTAAATTATGAGCCTTGAGTAGGCAAAATCATAGAGACAAGGTAGAATAGAGGTTATCAAAGTCTAGAGGGAGGGAGAAAGGGAAAGTTTTTGTTTAATGAGTATAGAGTTTATATTTAGGATGATGAAAAACTTGTGGGTATAGTGTGATAGTTACAGGCCATTGAGAATCTAGTTAATGCCACTGAAGTGTACACTTACAGATGGTTAAAATGATCAACTATATCATGTAATGTAGTTAATATGATAAATGTTATATATATTTAATACAGTAAAGAAAAGCACATTTCAAAAGGTAATCATCTATTTGACATAGTGCTAGGTATTCATCTTACTTTTTGAGTCACTGAAATTTATGTTGAACATATCATCTCTTAGAAGCTGGTCTAGTAAATATCACTAAACCCAGCAAATGCCTTTCAATCTTCACTTTATATGAACTCTGTACAAGCTTCAACATTCTTAACCACTCCTTCTGGAAACATGCCTGTCTTGGTTATGATTATGCTTTGTCCAGTTTCTCCTCCTATTCCTTCAACCAATTCTTCCTGACTTCTTTTTAAGCCCTTCTAACTCCAAAAACAGAGATTCAGAAATCTGGAGATAATTCTTCACTCCTGCTTCTTCTGTCCAAGTCTTGTTGACAGCACCTTCTTAACATTTGTCAAACTCATCTCCTCTTACCCATCCTACCAATGAAACCCAAATTCAAGCATCTGTGGTTCTATTGGTCTCCTAACAAGTCTGTCTTCCTTATTTCCCTCTTTTTAGGTTTGTTTCCCTGCCTCTGGTACATGTGTCATTCTAGGAAAAATTTGTAGGTGGTCCCTTTGCAGAAAGTAGACTTCATTATTAAGATAATAAAGGGGGGGCACCTGGGTGGCTCAGTAGGTTAAGTGTCCAACTTTGGCTCAGGTCATGATCTCGCAAGTCGTGAGTTTGAACCCCACGTCAGATTCTGTTTTGACAGCTCAAAGCCTGGGGCCTGCTTCAGATTCTATGTCTCCCTGTCTCTACCTACCCCTCCCCCACTCATGCTCTGTCTTTCTCTCAATAAACATTAAAAAATGTTTTTAAAGATAATAAAAAAGATAATAAAAGAATATTGTTTGCGTCTGAATATCCTGTTTGATGCAAAGATGAATAAGCAAAATGAGATATGAAAATAACTATAAACAGAACGTCATATGGTAACTGGCAAAAGAGATACACAGAAAGTTCAGGAAAAATGTAGAGAAAAGATAACATTGAGCTTGATTTAAAAGCACAATAAAATCAAAGTAGTTAAGGAATGGTGGGGAAATGTTTCAAAAAAGAGAAAGATGGGCACCTGGGTGACTCATTTGGTTGAGCGTGTGACTCCTTGATTTCAGCCCAGGACATGATCCCAGTGCATGTAATCAAGCTCTGTGTTGGGTTCTGCACTGAGCTTGAAGCCTGCTTAAGATTCTCTCTCTGAGACTCTTCTGCCCCTCTCCCTGCTCATATGTGCTCTTTCTCTCTCTTACTCTAAAATTAAAAAAGGTGTGGTTAGACAGAGGCCAGAGAGATACATGCAAGACACAGCCAATGGGCCTGTTTTGCTGCAGCATTGTATATAGTTGATTAATAGAATATAAAGCCAGAAAGGTAGATTTGGCTCAAATCTGGGAGGGCCTTAAAGTACCAGGTTATAGCATATGGGCTTTATGCAATAGGCAGTGAGGAAAGCTCTGAAGTTTTTGAATGGAGATTATTTGAATGAGCTTTACTATCATCTAATCTGCATATAATAATCTGCATATAATAAAATTCACCCATTTTAAGAAAACAGTTTTTTGAATTTTAACAATGTTTATAACCATGTAACCAACACAAAGTATGAAACAGTTCCATCCCACAAAGAGCCCCTGGTGCCTCTTTATAATTAGGTTCATTCTCCCATCCCCCTGGCAACTGTGAATCTGTTCTGTCACTATAATTTTGCCTTTTCTAGGATTTTATATAAATGAAATCATACAGTACATAATCATTTGTGTCTGGCTTCTCTCACTTAAATGTAATGTGGAGGAGGGATTCTGTTTTCAAAGATTAATTCATCCTTCTATGCAGGTTAGGCAAGAGTCACGAGAGTTAGAAAACAGTTGCAATAGTCTAGAATGCGACTCAGCATGACTCTGGGTGCAACTAATAGAGTAAAAACTTCAGAAAACTATAGGTTATAATGCAGGTGAAAATTGGGTTAAACAAACAGAGGGAAAAGCCTCCAGAGGCGGCTGCAGTCAGAAAGAAGAAAGCTCAAGAGTTTGGGCCCTAGAGAAGGAACATATTCAGGGGATAATGAAATTGAAACAAATGGCACAAGTGGAAGTGAAGATCACTAGGAAAGAGGATTAAAGACCTCTGTGTCCTTGGTATGTGAGGATACTAATGTGCATCTTGATATGAAGGACAATGGGGAGAGATGAAACTATGAATCAAGTATTGATCCTATCTAAGAAGATAGAAGAGTCTTTGACTTTATTGCCAGATTGCAGAAAAGCACTGGACAAGTAAATGATGCACAAGAGGAAAGGCTGTAAAAGTTTGGCAGTAGAATGAGAGGCTGGAAGTAGCAGGCGCAGGGGCATCTGGACCCTTTCTTTCTTCCCTCATGCTGTGAACTGAATTGAGCCTCCCTAAAATCCATATGGTGAAGCCCTAACTCTCCAATGGGGATGGTATTTGGAGATGGGGCCTTTGAGAGAGAATTAGGGTTTTTTTTTTTTTAATTTTTAAATGTTTATTAGTTTTGTGAAAGAGAAATAGAAAGACAATGTGTGAGCGGGGAAGGGGCAGAGAGAGGGAGAGACAGAATCCTAAGAAGGTTCCACGCTCTGAGGTGTTAGCACAGAGCCCAATGCAGGGTTCAAACCCATGAACCGTGAGATCATGACTTGAGTTGAAGTTATACATGTAACAAACCGAAGAACCCAGGCACCCCGGGAGATCATTAGTTTTAAATGAGGTCATGAGAAAAGGACCCCATGATGAAATTTGCATCCTTATAAGAGATGCTAGAAAGCTTGCCGTCATTCTACCCCTGCTATGTGAGGACACTAGAAGGAGGTGTCTACAAGCCAGGAAAAGTCCTCACCAGAACCCACACATGCTGGCACCCTGCTTGCAGACTCCTAGCCTTTAGAACTATGAGAAAGTTAGTTTCTGTTGTTTAAGTCTATGGTAGTTTGTTTTGGCAGCTCAAGCTGATAAAGACACTTAGACCCCAAAATGTGGGAGATGCAAGAGCTTCCATTAGAGGCCTTCAGAGGAAGTCCAAGCAAGGAGTTCTTTAGAAAATAGAATGATAGGGTGGGGAAGAGTTTATTCACAGTAGAGAATTTTAAAAAACAGATACATCTTTGAAATTTTTCAAGGTGAATTATCTTTTTCCTAGTGAAGGACTAGAGGATTCTGGTAATGTTCATCTAGTTTTCTAAAGAGACACAGAGTAAGAATTGGGGTTCTTTCTAATAGCTGATTCCTGTTCTCTCCATCCTATATACACAGCAGTAGTTTATGGGTTAAAAGCAAGACTGCAACCAGATTGAATTCAAACTCTGTTTACCAATTAGTAGCTTGTGTGACCAGCAACACCTTTTTGAACCTCTTTGTGTCTTACGTTCCTCATCTATAAAATGGAGACAATAATTGTTCCTGTCCCATAGGATTATTACGAGAATTATATGAGGAGTTACTGTGAATAAAGTACTTAGAATTGGGCCAGGCTCAAGATGAATAACCCTGGATGAACACACAGTATTCAGAATAATAGTTATGTCCATACATGGCTAACCACTTAATGAAGCCAAAACCCTATGATGAAGAACAACATAACTAAAATTAATTGAGCATTCTTAGGCACTGAGCTAGATTCTTTACATGTGTTTCTTTGTTTAATTCTCAACATAGCAAAGCAGTAGGGTTGTTATACCCATTTTACTGATATGAAAACTGAGACATTGAATTGAAGTAACCTTGTTTCACAGCCTTCCAAACCCTATGGATTTGTACTCTGCTTTCTCTGCACTCCTTTCCTTCTCTTTTAATCCATCCACACAAATGCAGCCACCCCCCATATTGGGGCCTGAGAACCCTCCAAGAATTCTAAGTAATTAATGTAGGTAATAAAGGTGGTTGGATATAACAGTTGTGTCCTGAACTGCTTTCTCAAACTTGGGGAGAAGAACCACATTTACAGTTTATTTAAAAGACTGCATCTAGTCAGTAGCTTCTAGCCTATTAATTCTGCATCTCTACAACCCTGTCTTCAGAATTGGCCATCATGCATTTCTCATCTCTATTGACTACTTTTTTTTTTGTACCTTCTGTCTTTCTTTAGAATTTCCAGATGATATTAATCCTGTTACCAAAGAAAAAGGTGGACCCAGAGGCCCAGAACCTACCCGATATGGAGATTGGGAACGAAAAGGACGCTGTATTGATTTTTAAGCCACATATTACTAACTTCTGTATCTTTTTTTGAATTAATTTATTTCTCATTATTTTCTTTATGTCCTTTTAGTCATTTAATCTCTACAATGTGTTTAAAAACATAAATAATGCCTTGAAAGGAAATATGCTGCTATAAATTAGGAAAGGGGAAATATTTCTACATTAGCACGTTAATTTTAATTTAAATATATTGGAGTATATAAATGATGATTAGAGCTGCAAATTTATTTCATCACATTTCAGTTTAACCAGCTGCCTATAAGTGCAAATATAAATAAAACAAGTTTAATGATTTTTATTGCCATATGCTAGGTAATAGTGGCTTTTTGAATGTGAGTTAAGTAACACATTATAGTTTCATAAGGCCACAGTAACAACAGAAAGTCTAACTCCAGAGCCAGATTACTTGGTTTCAAATCCTGGCTCTGCTACTTACTAGCCATATTAGCTTGCTTAAGTTATTTAACTTTCCACACCTTAGTATCTTCATGTGTAAATTGTAGATAATACTGCCCTTATTGAGCCGTTGAGAACTTCAGATGAGTAGGTACATGTACTTAGAACAGTGCATAGCACACATCTCTCAGTATTAGCTATCTGTAAATTATAAATATATTTTTCCAAGACTCTAGGCTTGCTGGAGGGAAATATTAAGAAATTAAGTTTGAAATACTTGAATTGAAGTTGTTTTATATGAATATAACATTAGAAAATCATTAGTTAGAAAACTAATCACTAGTTAGTGGTTTTTTGCCTGATGAGCTGAACTGAAATATGCACTAGTTAGTTAAAACAAAATTTAGGTACAGAGAGCCAATATGTGACAAAAGCAGGGGATGAAATGGGCCAGCTTAGTCAGTTTTGATAACTCAAAAGCTCTTGTCCTGTGGCCTTTGGATAACTGGGTCAGGAAAAGTCAAGTCCAGTTTACAGAAATGGAATGAAGGAAGAAGAGAAGCTGCCAGGCTTGCCTACGGCAACCTGTGCTGGCCTCTGGCCTTAGTCACAGGGATTAGGTCTGTAGCCCCCAGGCTACACTTAAATTACTTATGAAGGCAGGGTTTGCAGGGCCTATAGAAGACAGTGCAGTGGGCTGATAATTGTGTGATATGAATTATAAGTAATTTTATTTGAGAAGATTGTAGGAGATTTATTTACATAAATAAACTTTTTGTAAAGTGTATTCTCAGAAACAAACTAACTAGTGTGGTCATTGGGCCTAGTCTTCAGTCTTTGTCAACATTTGTTCTTCTAATGGCAGTTACTATGCATGTTGCTAAGTAAGATTCACATTCCTTTAAAAACATTCTGTAATTTAGTCACCTTCAATTAGCCCACATTAATGAAGGTTTTTATTACATTAATACTGTGTCAAATTCTTTTCTATTACATAGTTTTGCTTCTGTTTATGATGTGATACAGGAAAGACAACTTAGACACTTCAAAAACTAATATAAAAGATGTAACAACCAAAGTGTTATATTAAGATAATAGAATCCTTAACCTCTGTTAATAGTAACATGTTTCATGACAGCTGTCAAATATATAGGTAAAAGTTGACAGTATGAAAACGTTCATGGTCTTTATGTCCATCAGACATTAATGGAAAAACCTGAAGACTTCCAAAAAATGATATAGCAGCAATGGAAATTATCACTCACATCTCCTCCTATGGGAAGCAGAGTTGACCAAGAACCCTAGCGGCTGCCCCCTGGAATCTACCACTGTGTTCCTACTGAGGCCACACTTTCTGCAGGCTGTTCCCAGCCAAGGAATGAGTATGCTGGCCTACTTCCCTGATGGGTGACATTGGCTCAAGCACTCCCCATTAATCTGCCCAGTACATTCTTCAGACCATCTCTTCCTACCCAATCCTTCTTTTCTCCTCTCGCCTTCACAGGAGTCAGACTCTGCCTGCTTTTCCCCTTTATAATTCAAAACATCTCCCCAATAAATTTCTGACACATAATCCCATCTTGTCATTTGTTTCTCAGAGAACCCAAATTAACATGGATAATTTTAAAAGAAGAGTTTATAAAAGAGCAACTTTTAACAGGGGTTAATCACTTAAATTTTACATTGGGGATTTCTGGAACATGATAGGTTGTACTTTTATATAGAAGGCACCATGGAGCCTTGTACATATTAGGTGTTTTGGTGGAATTGAATTATGTCCATAATTTTTTCTTGTTTTGATGTCAGTTGTGAACTACTAGTCAAAATATAATATTGCCGATTATTAAACTTGAAGAACCAGCGGTGCCTGGCTGGCTCAGTCAGTGAAGCGTTCAACTTTGGCTCAGGTCATGATCTCATGGTCTATGAGTTTGAGCCTTATGTGTGGCTGTGTGCTGACAGCTCAGAGCCTGGAGCCTGCTTTGGAGTCTGTGTGTGTCTCTCTCTGCCCCTGCCCCGCTCACACTCTGTCTCTCTGTCTCTGTCTCAAAAATAAGTAAATACTAAAAAAAATAATTAAAAAATTAACTTGATGAGCCAACCTTAAGCCATATTCTGCAAGTAAATAACAAATGTTCATTGGATGAATAGAATAGTTTACAGTGAGAAAACTTAGTAAAGGTAATTTTTTTTTTAATTTTAATGTTTTATTTATTTTTGATACAGAGAGACAGAGCATGAGAGGGGGAGGGGCAGAGAGAGAAGGAGACACAGAACCAGAAGCAGGCTCCAGGCTCTGAGCTAGCTGTCAGCACAGAGCCTGACTTGGGGCTCGAACCCACGAACGTGAGATCTGACCTGAGCCGAAGTCAGAAACCTAACCGACTGAGCCACCCAGGCGCCCTAAAGGTAATTTTTGATGATGTATTGGCAATTTTAATAATAATTTCAGAACAGGACATTAATTTTTGTAAGTTTAAGATAAGGATGGCAGTGGATCATTAGTTAACCAACACTGATTGATCAATTTAGGAAGGAAGGCAAAATGAATGCCTGAGTTCATTCCTTCATTCCATTGATGTCTCATTTAATCAATGATTATTTATCTACCATGTTCCAGATACTCTACTAGGCTCTATATTTGATGAATGAAATAGAGCCCATGCCATCCTATCATTAAGTCTGATGGATTTGATTTGCACATGACGACAGTTCCAAAAGACAACTGACTGAAGACTGAATGCATTGCAAGTAACTATATTTCACCCCAGCAAAGCCAAAGGGAACTTCCTTTGTTTGATGAGGATATCACTTTCTAGATTTTGTTATTAGACAACTCTTCAGAGACCTAAATTTTCACCTCTCAAATCTAAACTCATTCTGTGAGATATGAATCAAGTCAGATATTCATTCTGTGATCAGTTATGCTCTGACCTTGCCATATAACAGACATTGACCTAGACACTGACCAAGAAGATGTGGAGTGAACAAAGTGATGTGATTAAAATTCCTGGGCATATAAAGATTCTTCAAGCCATTCCGGGTTCTAGAAGAGCATTTTGGGTAGGCATCCCTCTGTACAACCACTGGAACTAAAGCTGCCTCTGACTTCCCTAAGCTAGGACTGGCCTCTATGGATGAATTATAAAGAGTATTGAATGATCTATACAAATGAGGGTATGTGTGAATATTAGGAAATATAAGTATTCAGTGTTCCGTGTCCTCTGGGGACTTTGTTTAAGTCTTTCTCCTTGACATCTTTCATTTCTAGAAATAGATACCTTTTTTTATGACCCTCCTGTTGACTCTGGCCTTGGTTCTAATATATGCTCCTTTTGCATCTGCCTCTCCATTTCCTTCTCCTTAGTAGGAGCAATACTGTGTATTCTAACCACTCTCTCTTATGATCGTGCAAATCTGGATGGAGAATTAGAAAAGTAGGCTTCTCTATTATTTAAAGTTTTTAGATAAAGTAGCAGAATCTACTGTGTTTCCGTGGCTGTTAAACTCTTTGATCTTTTAATTTTTTATTTTATTTTTTAAAGTTTTTGAAACAGAGTGCGAGCAAGGGAGAGGCAGAGAGAGAGAGACACAGAGTCTGAAACAGGCTCCAGGCTCTGAGCTGTCATCACAGAACCTGATGCAGGGCGCGAACCCAGGAACAGTGAGATCATGACCTGAGCTGAAGTTGGACACTTAACGGACTGAGCCACCCAGGTGCCCCTAAACTCTTTGATCTTAAGATCCTCTAAAAGTCTTTGGAGGTCCCTAAGTTGTTTGTGTATGGTTGTCACATTGATATTTACTATTGATATGTACTATATTAGGAATGAAAACTGAGCAATCTTTAATATATTTAATTAATTTTAAAATAATCCCATAATTGGGGTGCCTGGCTGGCTCAGTAGAGCATGTGACTCTTGATCTCAGGGTCATGAGTTAAGCCCCACATGGGGTGTAGAGATTACTTTAAAATCTTAAAAATAAAAAAATTTTAAAACCCCATAATAAATTAATTACATGTTAGCATAAAATAGCATTTTTGGGGAAAAATACATCAAGATAATTTTTCCAAAACCAAAAAAAATTAAGAGTGGTATTGTTTCATATTTTTGCAATTCTCTCTAATGTCTAACAATAGAAGGCAACTGTATTCTCATATTATCTTATGCTTTCAATCTGTTAGAGTATTGTTTTGATTGAAGTCTATGTAAGAAAAAAGCTGGCTTCACACAGATACATAGAAAACGAAGGATCTCACATATCCTCTGAAAGGGTCTTGGGGACCCCCCAGAGTCCTTGGACCACACACTTCCAAGAACTGCCGAGTCAATTAAAGTAGAGAGGAAGGTACTAAATGCAGACTCTTGGGAAGGGTAAGCAGAACAGGCCGAGCCTCTAGGACCAAGTTTCAGAACCACACAACAGCACTGGCTGGAGAAAGGAGCTGCTGTCTGAAATCCAGGTCAACTGCACATCTTGCAGGCAGGAACCTGCCACTACCACCGCTACGGGCCTTGGAACCCCTGAGGCTGCTGCCAACCACACTGGCAAAAGGAAGTCCTGGTAGAGTTTCCCCCACTCATCTAACCTATTTCTGCATCACTGTCTTATGTGACAGATGTCTACTCTCGTGGAGGATAGGACAGGTACTTTTATTGAATTCTGTGTGGGTAAGGGAGTCTCCACAGGGGCAACTATCAGCCGGAGAGATGATGTTCAAAGGATTTTCTACAGATGTTACTTGTCAACCACTATTCTCTGAGAAAACTAGTTAAGAATCAGTTTTATGGGGCATAGAAGTGTAAAATACTGGGGCGCCTGAGTGGCTCAGTCGACTAAGAGTCTGACTTCAGCTCAGGTCATGATCTCACTGCTGAATTTGAGCCCTGCGTTGGGCTCTGTGCTGACAGGTCAGAGCCTGGAGCCTGCTTTGGATTCTGTGTCTCCCTCTCTCTCTGCCCCTCACCCACTTGTGCTCTGTCTCTCTCACTCTCTCAGAAATAAATAAATGTTAAAAAAAATTTTTAAGGTGTAAAATACTTAAAGCATAATGTAGATGTGTAAAAATAAGGTTTGAGTAATCCCTAAAACATCTTAAATGGCTATTCCTGTTCATTTGAAGAGTGCTTCCATAAAGTTTGGTCATTTGAACCTATTGATTTCTTTTTATGCCATTTACATGGACTTTGGTTAATGAAATGAACATTAGTTATGTGAAAGTTGCTTTAATTTAGTAACAGCCCATATTCATTTAAAATAGTCTAGGGGCACCTGAGTGGCTCTGTTGGTTAAGCGCCCAACTCTTGATTTCAGCTCATCATGATCTCATTGTTCATGGGTTCCCACCTCACATCAAGTTCTGTGCTGACAGTGAGGGGCCTGCTTGGGATTCTCTCTCTCTCTCCCCCTCTCTCTGCCCCTCCCCGCTCTCTCTCTGTGTCTCTCAAATAAATAAAAACTTAAGGGAAAACACAATGTAGATATATTTAGGCCCTGTATTTCTAACTTAGTCATGGCAAGTGAATCTTGTCTACAGCCTTGAAACTGTAAGTACTCCTAATTAGCTGTTGCTAATAAAAAGCAATCATGGACAGATTGAAAAGGGAGTTTTTTGTTGATGCAGGTGCAAGAAGGAGATGAAAATCAAACAAAGGAGCTTGTGGAAGCAACTTGGAATATTGAAAGCTGAAAACACACAATGGAGAAAACTAGGAAAGTGTCTGCAGGGTGGTCTTAAATTAGACCCTTTGGAAAAAAAATCAATTTATAAACTAAGATATTATAGGCTGTAGACTGTAACCATTATCTTAAAACATTACCTATTTCTGGGGTGCCTGGGTGGCTCAGTCAGTTGGGCCTCCGGCCTCAGCTCAGGTCAGATCTCACATTCGTGGGTTCGAGCCCCGCATCGGGCTCTGTGCTGACAGCTAGCTCAGAGCCTGGAGCCTGCTTTCGGTTCTGTGTTTCCTTCTCTCTCTGCCCCTCCCCCTCTCGTGCTCTGTCTCTCTCTCTATCAAAAATAAATAAAACATTAAAAAAAATTTTAAAAAAAACATTACCTATTTCTAAGCACAGAAGATCAGTGTAGTTAAGTTGGCATCTATAACTTTACAGATAAATAAAGTTTGGGTTCTTTGGGTTTATCAGAAAAGGTCATATTTTGTCTCTTCCCTAAGTCAATGACTCAGGTAGATCCCTTTAAAAAAAAAAAAGCTTATATAAGATTTTATTTTGATAGTATCTTCTCATTTTCTGCTGGTTTGAAATGTCAGAACTTCTGAGTGGGTTGTCTCCTGTCAAATCCAAACACTTGATTACATGACCCTCCACCATTGTCCACACCTACACACTAAATGTATGAACTGGGCAAAACAACCCAGATCTTTTTATTTCAGTTTTGTATAGATAGATTAATGCTGACTAGAATGACCCTGCCTTTCTCTACAAACATCTAGCTTTTCTCTCTTCCTTTGGTTTTTTGCTGGAATAAAGCAAGGTATAAATTACATAAGTGAAATGCCCTCTCCACTTCAAAAAAAAAAAAAAGATTCCTGTCAGACCTTCATGTTTTTCCCTGTGATGAGTCCCGACCACGTCTTGTCACGCCTGCCCCACAGCAGCTCCTCATCCCTGCGGCGGACACCACGGCTGGCGCACCCAACACTGGCCTGCATGTGTGGGCTGTGGTGCTTGTGGTGAGTTGGCCCTTGCCCTCCTTCCCAATCTTCTGCATCTTTCTATTATAAGAGTAAGTTAAATTCTGCCAATTAGATGCACTTGATGAGATTTGAAAGGGCATGTAAAGCAGGGCTCATCCCGTTGCTAGCTTTTAAGCTGGCAGGCTCAGCCACACAGACTTCGGATTGTCCTGCAGCAGCGCTCCAGGGTCCAGGCCCTAACCTTGCAGGGTCAAGAGGCGTCTCAATAGTGACATCTGTGACTCACTGCTATGTTAGTGTACTGTACTGAACAGTTCCAGATAGAAACTTCTAATTCCCCATCTTCCTCACTGTGGCTGAGGTGATGGCCACCCCATGCCATAGGCCAGTTTAGCCATCTTTTTCTTGAAATTATTCCTGGAAATTAATTCTGGAGTCTACCCACCTAGCCCTTCCACTGTCCTCACTTAAATACCTTTCCACTTAGAGTAACTAGAGAGTTTTTGTTTCCGAAGATAAATCCTGACTGTCCTGTTTCCCAAGATGAATCCAAGCTGTTTATCCGTGAATAGACCTCTTGTGTCATGTCCTGTTTTGTTCCTAGATTCTGTACTTCCTTTTCTCTATATATTTGAAGCTACTTGACCACCACCCACATGGCAATCCCTACTGCAACTGACTAATAGGAGTTCTAGAAAGACAGAGAAACAGGGTAGAAATTATTAAGGAGCCAACACAAGGCTATTTAGCAGAATCAAAGAATATATTATCAGGCTAAAGAGGCCCACCAATACTAATTCCAAGTCATAATGAAATTGTAGACTACCAAGGATAATAAAAAATCTTCCAAAGAAGAGGGGGTAGGGAAAGTTCATAGAAAAGAACAAATGGTACCAAGCTTTCCAGCAGGACACTGGAAAATAGTGAAACCATCTGATACAACTTTTTGAGGGTAAAATGTTTTCATTTAGAATTCAGTACAGCCTACCATACTAATCAAATGTGAGCATAGAATATACACAGTCAAGTATGAGAATAGACTAAAAATAGTTTCAGATGGCAAAGCCTAGGGAAAAAAGCTTTACTCCCATATACCCAATCTTAGGAAACTGCTGGTGGATATGCTTTAGCAAAGAGGGCATAAAAAAATAATAAAATACATGGGATCCAGGAAGCAAGACATTCAACACAAAGGGTCAGTAAAGGAGGATTCCAGGGCACAGCTGAGCAATAGCCCAGAGGACAAGCAGTCTGGACGAGAGTAAGAGGTGGGAGGTGTGTGGAAGGAATATACGAGAGAGAAAGAGAGAAATGGAAAGATGTATTATTTAATGTGCCCAGGCATTAGAAAAATCATTGATAAGCATTTGACAAATGTTAGAGAATTTAGGAAACATCAACAGGAACATAGGAAACAATGCAAACAAAAAATGAGATAATTTTTAAATTATTAACTCTAGGAAAAACAAAACTTTTGTACAAGAAAGGATGTATACCTGCCTGGCTCAGAAGGTAACTCAAAATGTATATAATTATTACATAACCACAACAGTTTTTAGAACATTATTGAATTTTTTTGAGTCATGACTTACCTGTAAGGATAGGAGGGGGAGGAATTGGGCAGAAGATGTTAGTGCTAGAGAACTCAATCTACAACTCAATATTAACAAGCCATTATCAAGAGGTAATGATGAAAATCGATCACTCCAGAGATAATAGTATATGCATATCACTTAGAAATATGGAAGTAAATACCAGAAGAACCAACTGAAAGAGCTGAAAGTTGTAGCTCCTAGGGGTGAATGGGCTGGTCAGGAAATACTGTTTTTTATTAGAAGCTCTATTTTGTAAAATGATATATTAGTTATTATTCTAAGAGTGTATACAGGTTTTTTGGGAAAATTTAGAAAACAAAGTATAAAGAAGAAAACAAAAATGATCTATGAAACCTCTATACCTGCTTAACCTTTGGTTAATTGTCCTTCAATTGTCTGAGTATATAGATATATTTTTCTTTTTGTGGTGTTATTCTAGCAATTTCATAGCCCAAACTATATTTCACTATTTTAATCTTCACTGTCTTAATCACAAGTGATATTATATACTTCTCCCTATGTTTATTAGCCTTTTCATTTCCTCTATTATTGTTACTTGCCTCTTATTCATTCTTTGGATATTGGTTTTTCTATTATCAATTTGTGTGAGAATTTTGCTTTTCAATTCTGCTTGGTTATGCTAAAATTTTTATTTTTATGGGGTCACTTAAATTTTTTTCATAATTTGACCTTTATGACTTTAACTTATTAATATCCCTTAACAAATTCTTGCCCATGATGAAGTTCTAAGTTCTGTGTCCTTCCTGGTCTGGCCCTTGACATCTATCTGTTCAGGCCTCTCTTCCATAGGCCTCTCCATTCCAGTCAAGACCTACCACTCAGAGCCTCTCAAACAGGCTTTCCAGTATCTCCATGCCTTACAGATACACATGCTTTCTGCCTGAAATGCCTTTTCTTTCCTTGAAAACCCCTTTTGAGCTTACCTCACTTTCTTGACTATCTTTTCTGTTATTTCTACATTCAGCTATTACAGACATACTAACTTATTTTAGAATTAATTTTCAATTCTATCTCCTCCACTAGTCTGTGGGCTTCCTTATCTATCTTTATTTGGCTATGAACCCCCAGTTGCCGCACATTGCTGAGTATTTAGTAAACAATAAATGTTGGCTCAGTGTTGAATAATTTAGTGTTTATGGTAGGCAGAATTCCATAATGACTAGAAGATTCCCTCCCCGTGGTGTGTCTGAACTGTGTAATCCCCTCCCCCTCCAGTGTAGGTAGGACCTGTGAATATGATGAGATAGTCATTCTTTTTTTGTTGTTTTGTTTTGTGTGAGAGAGAGAGAGCGTGAACCAGGCAGAGGGGCAAAGGAAGAAAGAATCTCCAGCAGCCTCCATGCTTAGTACAGAGCCTGACACAGAGCTTAATCCCACCCATGCCCCTTGGATCATGACCTGAGCCAAAATCAAAAGTCAGACACTCAACCAACTTAGCCACCCAGGCACCCTGAGATAGTCATTCTCTTGATTAGGTTACATTATATGGCAAAGATGTCAAAATAGTTGTTCTAGTGATCATGTTACCTTTGTATAGCCAACTAGAGGAAGATTCTCCTGCTGGCTGTGAAGTAAGATACTATGTTGTGAAAGTGCCATGGGCTAGAACCTGATGGCATCCTCTAGGAGCTGAGAGTGATCCCAGTTGACATCCAGCAAGAAAACAAGGACCTGAGTTCTGCAACCTGAATGATGATGGAAGACGATTCTGAGATTCGGATAAGATCCTAGCCGTAGTCAACAATTTGATTTCAGTCCAGTGAGACCCTGAGGAGAGGACCTACCTAACATGTGCCCAGACTCCTAATCCAAGGAGGCTGTGCATAAGTTTGTGCTGCTTTAAGTGACTAAATTTGTTGTAATGTCTTATGTACCAGTAAGAAACTGATAGAGCATTCAAGCTGCTATTACTAGGGCATTGGCCTTGAATCACAGGAGCAGTGACTGGATGGGCTTTAAGACCTTATAGTTTGGATACCTGGATCCTTGTTTTGATTATTTATACACAAAATCCTTCTAAAACCTGCCCTGCCAAATTCTCAACCATTGTCTCTTAAGAGAAACAAAGCCCTATGACCAGCAGACATTCTTCTCTGTTCCAATCCCCTATTGATCAACAAAGCCTACTGCTCTTGGATTCCTTCTTGCCATGCTCTGTCTGCATATAATCTCATTCCTGTTATTTTGCAGTGAACGTCTCTTCCCTATGGAACCACATATGTGTGAACTACCACCTGCTGTTTATTGTGACAAATTTTGTATGCTGCATCAACCCTCATTGACTGAATCCTCAATAGCCCACAGCCTGGTCTTGTTCATGGCCCAAAAGATAGATCTGCTGCTTTCTCAGACTGTTCCTTCTAGTAAGAGTTACCTGGCCCAATATTCTAGATTTGGGCTGGTTGGATCCCCCAGGTATGATAAAATGGTTAATCCAAGTCATTGAAAGTACATTTAAATATATAATGCTATTTGATTTAATTTAGAAAATATAATTAGAAGCATTTTTTAAAACTTTGGATTGCTATAAAAAGTGCCAACAATTCTTTTAGGAATTGATTTATTCAATAAATTTGCATTTGGGTGGTTCTTTTAAAGCCACCCAAAATACAAAAAGATTTGGAATCTCCTAAGATTTCTAATGTTGATAAAAGGCAGGTAGCGAAAATTCCACTTGAGTTGCAGAGGCAAGTGGTGTATAAAGATAGGCAGCGGTTGTGAAAGATGAAGGGCAGGTCAAGTGAATGTGTTCCTTGAGGGAAGACAGAAGGCTGGAAGGGCTGGGAAGGGCCAAGTTGGAAAGAAATTAACCCAGTAACAGACTTGGTCTCAAAATGTCTGAGACTGGGCATGTTCTAACATCATTTTTATAAGGATGTAAGCTGAGTCACAAGGCAATTGCCCTCATTTTCTGTAAATGAACCAAGAACTTCAGGCTGTGTAAAGCAGACCCCACTTACCTTTCAGAAACACTAAATTCACTTAACTACTCATCTTTTTTGTGTTTAATATTTTAAGAAAATCTAAAAAGAATTTACTAGAAATGGGAATCTATAGGAGTGCCTGGGTGGCGCAGACATTTAGGCAGCGACTCCTAATATCAGCTCAGGTCATAATGTCATGGTTCATGAGATGGAGTCCCACACAGAGCCTGCTTGGGATGCTCACTCTCACTCTCGCTCGCTCTCTCTCCCTCCCTCTGTCTCTCCCCCCACCTTGCTTAAAATAAATAAACATTAAAGAAAAAAGATAAAAGAATCTATAAGTGCAGCAAGTGCCAAAATAAGAGAATAAAGATTCTTTACCATACTCAGATGCTTTCCAAATTTTAGAATAATTAAAATGTAAAAGGCAAAAATAGTTTCAGAAGAGAATGATGCTGACATTTTCAGATACCCTGCCAAAGCAGAGCTTCTCTCCTGGGGCGTGTAGCAGCCTGACTTAGCCCATCCCAGTGGGGGGTTGAGCTGCTGACAGGCCCCTCCACCCCCACATGCCATCCCCACTGCAGGCCACCAAGCAGGCCTTGTCACCACACCAGGAGCAAGTCACTAAAAAGATGCTTAGGTGAGAAATGTCATAGCTATTTCAGTAATTGAAATATGAGATATTTCCTGTTTTCTCCTTCACAATGTGAGTACTAGAGAAATTTTTCAGGCCACATGCAGAACCAGCTCAAGATCTGCATATCATGATTTAATTTAAGCCCCCTGAGAAAACTTGCTTTTCTCCAAAGTTTTCCAACCTATCCTTTGTAATATTCCTATATTAGACTCACTCCCAAAAGGCTCTCTAGATCCATACTTGTAACAGTTAAAGGTACTAAAGTGCACATTAACATGTACATAACTCATTAGGATGTGTTAATTACTTTTGATATATTCATTGCCACTTGGCATTAAGCAATCTCCTGTGGAAAGAGACCAGATATCATCTTTCTTATTGTTACTTAAGCTTATATTATAGAAAATTTAAAAGTACACAAAGAGAGAAAGAATAATATAATGTGTCCCCCATGTATGTACCTATCACCCACGTTGAACAATTATTAATATTTGTCAACAGTTATTAATTTTGTTTCATTATTCCCTTATACACACTTTTTCTCTCCTCTGAGATATTTTATGGCCAAAAAAAAAAAAAAAATCTTCTGACTGGATGTGTACTATTTTATAGAGTGGAGTTGAGCAAATTTCAGAGAATAAGTCCTGGCTAGACAGGCTGTTTCGCCATTGGTGGGGTGATATTAGCAGAGGTTGTCAGCAGGAAAGAGGTACTAGTCCAGACCTGGGATATTGAAAGGTTGTGATGTTCTTTTAAATGGATATTTTCTGAGAAAGAAACAATTGATCTTGACTTCAAACAAAAATGGTCTTAAGCATAGGAGTATTATGTCTATATTTTCATTTATTTCAGGGTATTTATTTTACACTTAAAATACTCATAATTACACTGAGTTTAAACATCCTGTTGTAGGCAGGATGGCAACCCATTGGTTCTCAGTTCCTCCATTTCACAACCTATTCTTTTTTTTTAGTATAGTTTATTACCAAGTTGGTTTCCATATAACACCCAGTGCTCTTCCCCACAAGTGCCCTCTCCATGACCATCACCACCCTCCCCCTTTCTCCCTCCTTCTTCAGCCCTCAGTTTGTGCTCAGCATTCAGAAGTCTCTCATGATTTGCCTCACTCCCTCTCCCCAACTCTTCCCCCTGCTTTCTCATTCCCATGGTCTCCTATTAGGTTCCTCCTGTTAGACCTATGAGTGACAACATATGGTATCTGTCCTTCTCTGCCTGACTTCTTTCGCTTAGCATGATTCCCTCTAGGTCCATCCATTTTGCTACAAATGGCCAGGTTTCATTTTTTCTCATTGCCATGTAGTACTCCATTATATATATATATATACACCACATCTTCTTGATCCATTCATAACCTATTCTTAAAGACCAAGGACAGCAATTTCACAAATTTTAGGAAATATATTGAAAAGTCTCACCATCTTTTACATTCAGGAGAATTACTATTATTGTTTCAGTTCTCTTTGATTATATAGTATATTTCCATTTCTTGTCCTTTGGAGAAATGGCAGTTAAACTTTGTGACTGTTAACTCTTCCTTAAACAAATCATCTATCTCCAAATATTTACCATATAGTCCTTCAGGTAATTTCTTGTCTATCTTTAAATGTAACCCAAGTGACTAAGTCCTCCTTGTGCTAGCATGTTTGGGAAAGGGGGGCTGTTTCAGTAACATCGTGTTCCTCACTGCAGAGGTGACCTCCTTGCCACTTGGCCCCTCGGTGCCCATCTGTGGCTCGTAGTCCTGCCTGTACCTCCATCACACCTGCCTCATCTCGGCGGGATACTGCTGTTGCCAGTCACAACATGATGCAGGATGCAAGGAAAGGACCAAAGTTCCCTGATACTCTGTGTCCCTTACACATACCGTTTCTCACACCATCCTCTCAAGGTTTGAGGGGACTGAGATTGTGGTGGGGGCAGCACAAGACAAAGCACACTAACATGAGTAGGTAAGCTATTATGGAAACATCCACTGGGCTTTTTTTTTAGGTTATTGGTTTCCTTCAATCCTTGTGCCTCACCAGAGAAGCATAAATTCTCTATCCCTTCCACCAATCCAGTAAGAAGAGTATGTCTTGTGTTTTTAAGGCCCAAGTTCTTTTTATGTCTCTCTGACTCCACCAAGGAAGCTATTGTGATTTGGATCCTTTAAGGAAGTCTAAACTGGGCTAGCTCTAAAGGAAGGGGGAGGAGGGCTCAGGCCTTGGCCTAAGGAAGAGTGTGGCCCATTTGTGCCCCACCGCAAGCAGCACCCCGGCTGGAAACACCTTTGAGGGGATGGAGTGGAGATATGTGAGGGCCAAATGACAAGTGCCCCAGCCTTGGGAGCTGTATTCATTTCCTGGGGCTGTCGAATCAAAGTATCACAAACTGCCTGGCTTAAAACAACAGGAATTTATGCTCTCACCATTGTGAAGGCCTGAAGTCTGAAATCAAGGTGTCAGCAGAGCCATGCTTGTCTGAAACCTGTAGAAGAGAATACCTCCGTGCGTCTTTCTAGGTTCTGATGGAATGCCAGCAATCCGTGGCGCTCCTTGGTTTGCAGGCACCCAACCCCAATCACTGCCCTTGTAGTCACATGGCATTCTCATTGTGTGTCTCTGTTTCCACATGGCCATCTTCTCATAAGGACACCAGTCATATTGGAGTAGGGGCCCACCCACTTCGGTATGACTTCATTTTAACAAATTGCAACTGCAATGACCCTCTTTCCATATAGGGTCATATTTCGAGGTATAGAGCTTAGGACCTCAACATATCTTTTTGGGGTAGAGACACAATTCAACCCAGAAGAAGAGCCGTGGTACAAGATACCTGTACCAAGTGTGCTATGGGGGAGGTAGCCACCAACCTTTGAATAGGCCAAGCAAACTTGAATAATGAGTGTTTTCAGCATTGACCAACCAAAGACCAGAGGCTATCCTCACATTTTCTAAGTTGTGTAAGCATTTAGAGACTCTTTTTTTAAAATAATAGTTTATTGTCAAATTGGTTTCATGTAACACCCAGTGCTTCTCCCCACAAGTGCCCCCCACCATGACCATCACCCCCCTTCCCACCTCCCCCTCCCCCTTCAGCCATCGGTTCGTTTTCAGTATTCAGTAGTCTCTCATGGTTTGTGTCCCTCTCTCTCTCCAACTCTCTTTCCCCCTTCCCCTCCCTATGGCCCTCTGTTAGGTTTCTCCTGTTAGACCTATGCAAACATATGGTATCTGTCCTTCTCTGCCTGACTTATTTCACTCAGCATGACACCCTCGAGGTCCATCCACTTTGCTACAAATGGCCAGATTTCATTCTTTCTCATTGCCATATAGTACTCTATTGTGTATATATACCACATCTTCTTTATCCATTCATCAGGTGATGGACATTTAGGCTCTTTCCATGATTTAGCTATTGTAGAAAGTGCTGCTACTTTCTACAGCACTTTCAGCATTTAGAGACTCTTACACAACCTTAAGAGGGTAAGGAAGCCTCCCTCACTCCACCTCCAGCTTTCCAAATAATATGACTGTGCTTGTACTTCCTGGGCGGATGGACATGCTGATTCTGCACTTGAGTGCATGGAAACATATTCAGATAATTGCACTTGATATCATGGCTCTTAACACTCCCTGGGCCATCCCCACCTCTAGCCATTTCTCGCTGGCTGCTTTTTCTCTCCAAGTGCTTCATTCTTTCACTTACTTTCTACAGTTTCTAATGTTCTACCTTTAGAATCCTCTTTCATTTTCCATTTAAAACTTTTGTGCATTATATACACATAGGCAAAAAAACGAAGGTTGCTTTCTAGTCAAAAGGGACCATCTACTCCTCAGTAATAAAACATTTTGCCATGACAATTTCTCTTTAACACATCATATATAAAATTTCTAAAAAGATCTTATTCCCCTACCAGACCCTATAAGCAGCAGGGAAGAGACAGAAAAACATGTTCCTCTCCTCAAAGAGTCAGTCCCTAAGGGTTGAGAATATGAGAGGCTGGATTCTTTTTCTTCCAGTTACATAAAAATCAAACAAATGCCCCATTTCTGTTCAAATTCATTTGAGATATCACCACTCTTATTTTCCCTTAGTTTCAAAACTAGAATCTGTCTACAATTTTTTAAGTCCCATAAATAGCAACCTCCTACTCAGAGGCAAAATGGAAACCTCTGTACACTGCTCTGTAATCAAAGCATCTTCACACAATTGCACATAGAAGAAGTCCCAGAAATAAGGCAATGACAGACAAACTATATTTATAAAAGCATATAAATATTACATAAAAGCCTTTTAGTTATATTTGGTAATACAACTAATTACCAATAAAATTGCTAAACCATATTATTTATTGAATAAAATTATTGAAAAAATTCCTCTTTAAAACAATGAAAATGTGGGGCTGTAGGAAACTGCCTTTACCCTCCCTTAATAGAAAATCATTAAGGCAATTTTAACAATCTGAACATAGGATAACTTTACAAAGAATAATTCAATTTATTTTTTCTAATTTTTTAATGGTTTATTATTTATTTTAGAGAGAGAGAATGTGAGAGAGGTAGGGGCAGAGAGAGAGGGGAAGTCACAGATTCCAGGAGATAGCACAGGCTCCAGGTTCTGCGCTGTCAGCATAGAGCCCACTGTGAGGCTCAAACTCAGGAACTGTGAGATCATGACCTGAGTGGAAGTAAGATGCTTAACCGACTGAACCACCCAGGGACCCCTCAATTTATTTTTATTTTTTACTTTTATTTTTTTAGGTTCCCCTTTTATTTCTTTTTTAATGAATATAATTTATTGTCAAATTGCCTTGCATACAAACCCAGTGCTTATTCCAAGAAATACCCTCCTCAATGCTTATCACCCATTTTCCCCTCTCCCCAATCCCCCATCCACCCTTAGTTTGTTCTCTGTATTTAATAGTCTCTTGTGGTTTGCTTCCCTCTCCCTTCCCCCATGGTCTTCTGTTCAGTTTCTAAAGATCCACCTATGAGTGAAAATATATGATATGTATCCTTCACTGACTACTTATTTCACTCAGCATAACACCTTCCAGTTCCATCCACGCTGCTGCAAATGGCATGATTTCATTCCCCAAGGGATAGGGGAGTGCTGATTCATAGGGGCACCATGTACCCAATGTTTATAGCAAGCACTTTCAATAATAGCCAAATTATGGAAAGAGCCTAAATGTCCATCCACCTATGAATGAATAAAAAAGATGTGGTTTATATATTCAATAGATACTACTTGGTAATGAGAAAGGGTGAAATCAATTTATTTTTTTAAATACGTATAGGTGGGGCACCTGGGTGGCTCAGTTGATTGAGCTTCCGACTTCAGCTCAGGTCATGATCTTAGGGTTCATGAGTTCAAGCCCCACATCTGGCTCTCTGCTGTCCACAGAGGGCCTGGTTCAGATTCTCTGTCTCCCTCTCTCACTGCCCCTCCCCCATTCACACTATCTCTCTCTCTCTCTCTCTCAAAAATAAATATTTAAAATACATATATGAACATATAATTTTTCTTCATGGCCGTGCATATTTGTGATCCAGTGCCTGAATATACCCACAGCCAGCCCAGGGAAAATTACTGTGATTCACTGACTTATTTACCTAAAGCTTTATTAGCCATAACCTATTAAAATGTAAAAAAGGAAAGGGAGGGGATGGGCACCAGAGGATGCTGCCTGGATTCTATTGTTAAAGAACTGAGAGCAGTGCCTGGAACGTACTGTTGCAAAGTAGAACCAGAGTGGGGCAGATGCACTTGAGGAAGGATGTTGGGAGGGGTTGGTAAGATGTTTATCTTAGAATCATGGCCTCTAGACTCTGACTGTAGGCCTTAGATCTTGGAAGTACTTAGAGAATATAAATGTTCAGCCAAGTGAACAGGTGCAGAGACTAATAGGTGACCTAGATGAGCTCACCCTCTGCTTAGTAGCTCCAGGGTCAGTACTTAGCTTTCTAGACCTCCAGGTCAGTGCTCATTACCCTCCCCTCCCCGCTCCTCCCATCCTACACCTCCCTCACTTCATTGCTTCTCTTAAAACTAAATCTAAAATGACTAACTTAGAGGTTTCCAGTTTGAATTCATTTTGAAGTTTATATGTTAGATCACTAATGTTCTATTTTCCTCTGTATTTAGCCATTTCAAAGTATGACATATAACGTAGATGAAACTCATAGTCCAGCAAATATCTTTTTAATTTCAGAAATAGTTGCATTCTAGAGATTCTCAGCAAGCCTATTTATCTCCTAATTGCTTCTAGAATTTAAAGGGGCACAGTCAAGAACAGCATTATATGATTACTTGCCTGAATATGTTATTCAGATCTCCAGCATCTGGGTAACACTATTAGTATTTCAACTCTCTCTTTGCGCCGGCACCTCTCAGCTTGAATTCATTTCTCCACACAATCCATTACCCTCTGAAAGACATTTAGCAATACATGATACTCTCACACCAGGAAGTACAAGCATTGGCAGTTTAATGGCCAGTTACAAATCAGCTCCATAAAGTTGATCAGTTATTTCTTAGGCATAAAAGTATTGATACAAACTAAATTACATACTGATAATTGTTTTTTATGAAACCATCCATTTTCCTTTATTTAACTACTCCCAAACAAAACAAAACGGAGCAAAACAGCATACTTGTTAACATTTTTCTGAAGTCAAACCAAGGTGTTAACAGGGTGAAGAGTCAATATTCAAGGTACTTAATGTAAATTAATTGAAGCCACTCTGAAAAATATTACTGGTGCAGACCAAACCCATTTGTCATTCGTATTCTTGAGAACAAGTAACCGGTTAAATGGAATAATCAACTCTTTATTTACCACCTGTAATTGTTATAGTGACTACACAGTGCAGTCATTTTGACTCCTCACTTTCAGCTTCCCAGCAACCATACTAAGGATAGAATTATTCAGGGCTGGCTGATGATCATGTAGTACAATAATATGGTGGGTTTATAGAATAGCACATTCATCACCTTCCCCATAATGGCTGACTTTCCTTGGAACCCTTCTCTTACGTGGGACAAGCCTACCACCTGTATATAGAGAGCACCCTGGTGGTGATATTAAAGATGGACAAAACTTCCCTCCAACTCACTCTCACATAAGGCTCTTGACCATTTTGCCCATTGTCCTTGGGAACCTTACCTCTTATCTGTATCTCAGGGACAACACCCCTTGTACACTGAGCACAGGGCCTGGAGCACAAGCGAAAGCCAGACTGGGGTCCCCTTCAGCAGAGGTGGCTGGATGGTGGGAAGCTCCACACCTTCTCACAGAGCCTGTGGCTCTCCTTCTACCTTTCCTGGAGGGACCACAAGCTCTAGTCACATTGATCAGAAGTTAGAACTAGACACTGCCTATGTATTATAAATCCCAGATGTTATCCAGAGCAGAGGAGAATAATTAGGAAATTAAATAATTTATACTTCAGTTTATGAATTAATTGCTGTAGTTAGTTAAGAACATGGACAGTACCTGAATTCCCCATTCAGTTCCTGCAAGCCGGGAATTCAGGTTCATCAAATCCTTTTGGAAGATAAGATTTCTGGTCAAGGTGGAAAGTCTAACTTAAGGAAATAAATAATCCCAATAATAGAAAAATCATAGAACTTGGAATAAACAAGAATTCCTGTTTCTAGTCCTCTTATCTCATGGATAAGAAAGCTCAGGCTTAGAAAGAGTAAGGTTGGGAAACCAAAGATCACACAGTCTCCTACCCTTTCTTGTAAGACTAATGTAACTCAACCAACCAAAACAGCCTCCCATGATTCAGCCTCCTTCATCAGAATGCCCATTGCCAAAGTCAGAAAGCTGACCACCTGAGAGGTGGCAAATAGTTGTCTACCAAGAAACTGTCTGGCCCATGTCCCAGGAAGCTTTTAGAAATTGGTGGATGGACCTCGAGGGTGTCATACTAAGCAAAATAAGTCAGGCGGAGAAGGACAGATACCGTATGTTTGCACTCATAGGTCTAACAGGAGAACAGAGGACCGTAGGGAAGGGGAGGGGGAAAGAGAGTTGGGGAGAGAGAGGGACGCAAATCATGAGAGACTATTGAATACTGAAACCGAACCAGGGCTGAAGGGGGAGGGGGAGGAAGGGAGAGGGTGACGGTGATGGAGGAGGGCACGTGGGGAAGAGCACTGGGTGTTACATGAAAACCAATTTGACAATAAACTATTTAAAAAATAAAAGAAATTGGCCTGGGTTCTAGTTTACCGACCTTTTCCCTATAATTATCAAATAGCCCTTTCCATTTCTCTTTTATTTTTTTTTAATAATTTATTGTTAAGTTAGCTAACATATAGTGTACACAATGTAGTCTTGGCTTTGGGTGTAGATTCCTGTGATTCATCACTTACATAATACCCAGTACTCATCCCAACAAGTACCCTCCTCAATGCCTATCACCCATTTTCCCTGCCCTTCTACCCCATTCCACCCTTCATCAACCCTCAATTTGTTCTCTGTATTTAAGAGTTTCTTGTGCTTTGCCTCCCTATCTGTAACTTATTGTTCCTTCCCTTCTCCTATGGTCTTCTGTTAAGTTTCCCAAATTCCACATATATGTGAAAACAAATGATGTCTGTCTTTCCTTGACTGATTTCACTTAGCATAATACCATCTAAGTCCATCCACATTGTTGCAAATGGCAAGATTTCCATTCTTTTTTCACTGCTGAGTAGTATTCCATTGTGTATATACATACCACATTTTCCTTATCCATTCATTAGTTGATGAACATTTGAGCTCTTTCCATAGTTTGGTTATTGTTGATAGCACTGCTATAAACATTAGAGTACATGTGCTCCTTCGAGTCAGCACTCCTGTGTCCTTTGAATAAATCTCTAGTAGTGATAAATAGCCCTTTTCAAATGAATAATGAAATAAATAGATATTTATTTATGTGTCTAATTATACATAGAACAGCTTACTGTTTCTGCACATAATTTGGAAACTATGCTTTCATGGCCATTCATTAATACGTTTGGTGGGATCATCTCAAATTTGAAAAGCAAATTACCTGTTTGAACCAACACGTTGATTAACTCCAAGCAGAATTAAATTTCAACTTGTGAAAGTGCCAACATTAGCTTGAAAACAAGATACACTAAAATTATTATAAAAATGGAAATGGACTACTACTTTTACTCGGTTTGTACACATTTTTTCTTAGAGTTATAAAAATGAATACATTTTATAATTTTCCCCTACTAGGAGTATGTATATGTATGCATATATAATGCATTCAAACAGATAAATACACACATTTACACATGTTAGGAATAGAAAAGTTAGATTTTTAAAAATGTTTATTTATTTTTGAAAGAGAGAAATAGAGTATGGACAGGGGAGGGGCAGAGAGAGGGAGACACAGAATCCAAAGTAGGTTCCAGGCTCTGAGCTGTCAGCAAAGAGCCCAACACGGGGCTCAAACTCAAGAACCAAGAGATCATGACCTGAGCCAAAGCCAGACGCTCAACCAACTGAGCTACCCAAGGCCCCAGAAAAGTTAGATTATTTTTTTTTTTTAGAGCATCAGAAATTTATTATCTTATATTCTGGGGTCAGAAATAAGAAGTGATTTCACTGAGTTCCGATTTGGCTTAAAAAACACAAAAACCCATCTAGTTTTCCTTGCATCTTTCCAGTTACTTTTTTCCTTTATGGTCTTACTTTTCCCGATATCTGTCTAAATAGGAGTTGTTTTCATTTTTCACTCTTTCAAACTACCACCTTGACAAAGTTCTCAAACCTTGCAGCATATTTGTATTACCTTTGGAGTTAAAATGCAGTGCCCCGCCTATACTTCCAATCAACGCAGTTAGACTTTCTGGGGCTGTTTTGTTATTGTTGTTTTTAAAATATAATTTATTGTGAAATTGGCTTACATGAAACACCCATTGCTTATCCCAACAAGTGCCCTCCTCAGTGCCCATCACCCATACAAAAGTTAGATTCTTAAAGCCGAGCAGGGAATTACTCCTAGGAAATGGTACCCCTAACATTTCCACCCCACCCCTATACAGGGACTATTGTGTTGGGCAGGATAGACTGGCATCTGCTGAGGTAACAAATGACCCCTGGGTTGGGGGCCCATGGGTCTTTTTAAGATGCCAACAATCACAAACATTTTTAGCCAAGATTATTATTTCTTTGATAGTATAACTGCCTCAAAGACTTAGTTGTTCCTTTCTCTCTTCCTTTGGTTGAAAAGGGACACTCAGCTGATGTGGTTCAAGTGCTTAGCAGGATAAAGGAAACTTGGTCATTGTGGTCTGTGTGTCCAGAAGAGGTAGAGCCAAAGATCTTGCCTAAATTCTTGGAAGACTGATTACATATGGAGAGACTGAGCAGATAAGTAAATATATTGAGGATAAAAGAGCCAGGTTTCTTACTGTTGGAGAAAAGAGATGCAGTTATGGTACAGGAGATGACCAGAATAAATGCTAGAGTATTAAACTGGAGTTGGAGATAGAGGTATCAGTATGAACATTTGATTTTCAAGGTAGATGGGTAGATAATTGATAGGTATTTGTGTACATGTTTTCCTATGTGTGTATATACATGTATATATCACTTAGCTTTTTGTGCTGAGAAGGCTTAGAAGTATTGATATTTCTGTAGCAATGAGCACACTGAACTCCAAGATCCTGGTTTCTGAATACTATTTTCAATTCAAGAAACCAAGGCTCTTAAATAAATGGCTGATTATAAGGCTTGGGCAGGGAAACTACAAAATAAGCCTGGACTATCTCATTTTGCCATAAAGTAAGGACGTGTTCAAAGAATAATAAGCAGAAGGGATAGGAGCCAGCTTTAAAGATCTCCCACTTGTCAAATATGAGACATTTTGAGGATAAATAGTGACCCATGTTATACCGTGGCAACATGTAATACTGCCTCTAATAATTTGGAAGGCAAATGATGTGCCTCTAGACTTGCAAGTTTAGGGAAGAGGGTCATTAATATTTGCTGCATTTCACAAATTATTACAAGATAGATGAGTTCAGCAATAACTGTTAGTTTACAGGCAGGAATTTCTAGAGGATCTAGATATTCAGAACTTGTAGCATTGAAAGAAGCACCAGCTGCTTAACTCCAAGTAATAAAAAATGAAAACTAAGAAGTAGCTTGAGTGTGCAGCAGCAAGGGTTAAACCAAGAAAATGGCTGTCAAACTCATGGTTTACCTCAGTGAATGGATAAGGTGACACCCAGTAAATCCTTTCAGTTGGAAAGAGAGCTCAGGGATAACACTCTGGAGAGTGTGTCACTCTAGAATTCATCAGTCCTTATCAACCACATTGACTTTGTTTCATTCACCATCTCTGTTGTCTCTCGCTTGACAACTCTCTCTCTTTCTCTCTCTCTCTCTCTCTCTCTCTCTCACACACACACACACACACACACACACACACACACACCATTACTTTTTCTGTATCTCTTAAGAGAGTAAATGGCAGACATGATGCCTGTTATCCCTAATATTTAGTGTTAATCTATGTGAATTCCATAGCTAACATCTTAATGGTGAAAGGTTGAATGCCTTCACCCTAAGATCAGGAATAAGACAAGGATATCTGCTCTTGCCATTTCTATTCAGCATTGCATTGGAAGTTCCAGACTGGACAACTAAGCAAGAAAAAAAAAAGATAACAGTCATCCAAACTGGCAAGTAAGATACAAAATAATCTCTATTTTCTGGTAATATGATCATGTACATAGAAAAGATGAAATGATCTACTAAAAAGCTATGAAAATTAATAAATGAGTTCAGCAGGTTGTAAGATAAAAGATCAATATACAAAAATCAATTGTATTTTTATGTTAGCAATGAACAAAGATGACATTAAGAAAACAATTTCATTTAGAATACCATCAAAGAGAAAGTGATATTTATGAAGAAATTTCTTAAAGGAGATGAAAACTGTATTCTGATAACTGCAAAACATTGCTGATAGAAATTGAGGAAGACCTAAATAAACAGAAAGACATCCCCTGTTCACATATTGGAAGACTATGTTGTTAAAATGGCAATACTCCCCCAAATTGAAAACTATAGATTCAATATAAACTCTTCAAAATATCGTCTTCCTTTTCTGAATAGATTGACAAGCTAATTCCAAAATTCCAATGGAAATGCAAGAGACCCAGACTAGTCAAAAAATTAAACAAAACAAACTTGGAGGATTCATGCTTCCTTTCCTGATTTTAAGACTTACTAAAGGTACAGGAATCAACACTGTGGTACTGGCATAAGAATAAACATATAGAGCAAAGAAATAGCACTGAGAATCCAAAAAGAAACACTCACCTAGTCAATTATTTTTTGATAATGGTAGCGAAACAATTCAATGGAGAAAGAATAATCTTTTCAACAAATGTTACTGGGAAAACTAGGTATTCACATGCAAAGGAATAAAGTTGTACCTGTCCCTTACACTATAAACAAAAAATTAACTAAAATTGATCATAGACCTAAATGTAACAGCTAAAACGTTAAGGCTCCTGGGAGATGGCATTGGCATACATCTTCATGACCCAGAGTTAGGCAATGAATGTTTTCTTAGATATGATACCAAAAAATCCTTGTTAAGAAACATGAAAGTGAAAGACATCCACAGACTAGAAGATACTTGCAATTCATCTATCTGACAAGAGACTTATGTCTGGAATATATGAAGAACACTACTTAATAATAAAAATACAAATAGGCAAAGGATCTGAATACACATTCCTCCAAAGAATATATACAAATGATGAACATGTCAGAAGATGTTCAATGTTATTAGCCATTATGGAAATGCAAATCAAAACCACATGAGATGCCACTTCACATACAGTCTGATGGCTGTAATGAAAAACAAAAGAAAAGAAAAGAAAGAAAAAAAAGAACATCTCAAGTATTGGTGACGATGTGGAGAAATCAGAGCCCTCATTCACTGCTTTTCAGAATGTAAGATGGTATAGCCACTTTGAAAAAAATGTTTGGCAGTTCCTCAAAATGTTGAACATAGAGTTACCATATGACTTGGCAATTCCATTCCTAGGTATATAGCCAAGAGAAATGAAAACATGCCCACACAAAAACTTGTACATAAATAGTAATAGCAGCACTCATAAATTTGTCATGTTTTGGATTTCTGCTAATTGATTAGAAAGTGTGGTGCTTTGGTTTGCTTTTAACTGATTTCCAGGCAGGTAGAATATTTCTATATATGTTTATCACTTTTTTGGTTTGTTTTCTCATTTATGTCTCTGCCCACTTTTCCATTTTATTTCTATTGGGGGCCCTTTTTCTTACTGATCTGTATGTAAAGCAGGTCTTACCAAAAACAAGTTGCATTTGATGGAGGTCTGATCCACTGTGGTACTTGGCCCAGAGTGAATAGTAAAATATTAGGAACAAATAAGAATGTCTGCCCTCACCACTTGTACTTTACAAAATAAATAGTGGGAACAATGATTCTTTTAAAAGAGTGGGAACAACTCAAATTCCAATTTGATTAATGGATAAACTGTGGTATATGCACACAATGGAATATTATTGCACAGCAATAATGGGATGAAATACTGATAAATGCTACAATCTCGGATAAACTGTGGTATATGCACACAATGGAATATTATTGCACAGCAATAATGGGATGAAATACTGATAAATGCTACAATCTCGGTGAACCCTGAAAACATTATGAAAACTACATGAAAGCAGCTGATAACATGAAAGAAGCCGACAACAAAAGATCACATACTGTAAAGTTCCATTTATATGAAATGTCTAGAAAAAAATGTACAGAGAAAGAACATATATCAGTGTTTGCCTAAGGGCAGGATGGAGAAGGTGGATAGGGAGTGTGTGCTATTAACACCTTGGGGCAATGAAAATGTTCTAAATTGATCATGGTGATGGTTGCACAACTTTGTGAATATACTAAACACCACTGAATTACATACATTAAATGTAAATTGTATGGTTGTAAATTACATCATCATAAGCATTAAACCATTTATGTTTCCAAAATAAAAACTATATGTCTTATACTCACTCAGACAAGCGTTTTTCCTTCCCTTATTCTTCACACTTTGTTCCCAACCATACCCCATATATGACCAATGTCATTAGTTTCTTGTTATCTTTCCTACAGTTCTATTTTTAAGATTTTGTTTTATTTTTTAAAGATGTTTTTAAAAGTTTATTTGCCTATCTTGAGAGAGAAAGAGAGAGGGAGGGAGGGAAGGCCACCGAGAGAGGGAGAGAGAAAATCCGAAGTAAGCTCTTGCCCCATCAGTGCAGAGCCTGACCCAGGGCTCGAATCCACAAACCCTGAGATCACAACCTGAACCAAAGTCAAGAGTCAGATGCTTAACTGACTGAGTGCCCCAGGTGCCCCAAAAATTTTCTTTTTAAATAATCTCCACAACCAAATGAGGGGTCAAATCCAAATCCTGAGATGAAGAGTTGCATGTTCTACTGACTGAACCAGCCAGGAGCCCCTGCTAGGTTCTTCTTAGCAGAAAATTTTTGAGAAGCAACCAAGTAACAAAAAATGAAGCATTAAAAACTGAAAACATAACAGAATTATGTTGAAGGTAAAAGATATATCAAATTCACACAAAAAGTAAATAGAAACCCCAATATTAATATCAGACAAGGTTGAGTTTTGTAGGAAAAGGCATTAAACTATAAAAAGAAGGTCATTTTACAATAAATAAAAGGGTTCAATAGAAATGCATTACAGGCATCCAAATCAACCAGGAGGAGGTCAAACTTTCTTCACAGATGACAGGATACCCTATATGGAAAACCCAAAAGATTCCACCAAAAATCTGCTAGAACTGATCCATGAATTCAACAAAGTGGCAGGATATGAAATCAATACACAGAAATTGGCTGCATTCCTATACACCAACAATGAAGCAACAGAAAGAAATCAAGAAATTGATCCCATTTACAATTGCACCAAAACCCATAAAATACCTAGGAATAAATCTAACCAAAGAGGTGAAATATCTATACACTATAGAAAGTTTATGAAAGAAATTGAAGAAGACACAAAAAATGGAAAAATATTCCATGCTTCTGGATAGGAAGAACAAATATTGTTAAAATGCCAATACTGACCAAAGCAATCTACACATTCAATGCAACCCCTATTAAAATAATACCAGCATTCTTCACAGAGCTAGAACAATCCTAAAATTTGTATGGAACCAGAAAAGACCCCAAATAGCCAAAGCAATCTTGTGAAAGAAAACCAAAGCAGGAGGCCTCACAATCCCAGACTTCAAGCTGTTTTACAAAGCTGAGGTCATCAAGAAGACAGTATGGTACTGGCACAAAAACAGACACTCAGATCAATGGGATGGAATAGAGAACCAAGAAATGGACCCACAAATGTATGGCCAACTCATCTTTGACAAAGCAGGAAAGAATATTCAATGGAATAAAGACAGTCTCTTCATCAAGTGGTGCTGGGAAAACTGGACAGCAACATGCAGAAGAATAAACCTGGACCACTTTCTTACACCATACACAAAAGTAAACTCAAAATGGATGAAAGACCTAAAATTGAGATAGGATGCCATCAAAATCCTCAAGAAGAAAGCAGGCAAGAACCCCTTTGACCTTGGCTGAAGCAACTTCTTACTCAGTACATCTCCGGAGACAAGGGAAACAAAAGTAAAAATGAACAAATGGGACCTCATCAAAATAAAAAGCTTCTGCACAGCAAAGGACACAATCAGTAAAACTAAAAGGCAACCGATGGAATGGGAGAAGATATTTGCAAACGACATATCAGATAAAGGGTTAGTATCCAAAAATCTATAAAGAACTTATCAAACTCAACACCCAGAAAAACAAATAATCCAGTGAAGAAATGGGCTAAAGATATGAACAGACACTTCTCCAAAGAAGACCTCTAGATGGCCAACAGACACATGAAACGATGCTCAACATCACTCATCATCAGGGAAATACAAATCAAAACCATACTGAGATACCACCTCACACCTGTCTGAATGGCTAACATTAACAACTCAGGCAACAATAGATGTTGGCAAGAATGCAGAGAAAGAGAATCTCTTTTGCACTGCTGGTGGGAATGCAAACTGGTGCAGCCACTCTGGAAAACAGTATGGAGGTTCCTCAAAAAATTAAAAATAGAACTACCCGACGACACAGCAATTGCACTACTAGGTATATTTCCAAGAGATACAGGTATGTTGTTTTGAAGGGATATATGCACCCCAATGTTTATAAGCAGCACTATCAATAATAGCCAAAGTATGGGAAGGGCCCAAATGTCCATCGACAGAAGAATGGATAAAGATGTAGTACTTATGCACACTAGAGTATTACTCAGCAATTAAAAAGAATGAAATCTTGCCATTTGCAACTACATGGATGGAACTAGAGGGTATTATGCTAAGTGAAATTAGTCAGTTATAGAAAGGTAAATATCATATGACTTCACTCATATGAGGACTTTAAGATACAAAACAGATGAACATAAGGGAAGCAAAAATAATATAAAAATAGGGAGGAGGACACAAACATAAGAGTCTCTTAAATATGGAGCGCAAACAGAGGGTTACTAGAGGGGTTGTGGGAGGGGGGATGGTCTAAATGGGTAAGGGGCATTAAGAAATCTACTCCTGAAGTCGTTGTTGCACCATATGCTAACTAACTCGGCTATAAACTAAAAAAATTAATTGAGTAAAAATTTTTAAAGATACATCACAGATTGGGCAATGAATTCCATTTTTAGTTAAGATATATGTGAAGGTTATGACTACAGTATTGTTTATAATAACAAAAGACCAGAATACAGCTCCCTTACCCCAACAATTTTTATCGTTAGGATTGGTTGAATAAATTATAGTATAGAATATTATGTAACCCTGAAAAATAATGCATTGTTAAGGAACAGCATCCAAGATATATTGTTAAGTAAAAAAAGCAAGATACAGAACAGTATGTACAACATGCTTTCATTTGAAGTTATATTGCACATGCTTAGACAACTTCTGGAGATCTATTTATTGCCTTTAGGGAGAACTATTAGGGAATTGGAACTGTAGGTTGAGATTTAAATAAATATATATATAATACTTAATATATAAATATTCAAATATTCAAGTAGAGTAAGAAAATTCAAATAGTGTAAGAAGATATGTAGGTACATCTATATATTAGAAGGTTTGTATCTACATACCTTCTTACACTATTTGAATTTTTCCTATATGCATTATCTTTTCACTTAAAAAAGAGCTAATTTTAAAAGGTTTAAAAATTGAAAATCATTTCCAGGCCTCAAATTCTATTGTATCATCATGTTGCATAACACTATTGAATAGAGATTCTCCAAGAATAGAGTATAAATTGAAGTATGAATAGTAGAAAATAGTTGTTAATGTGGTTTGAGACTTAGGTACTGCTGAATATTTTGTAAACCATGCATTTTATTATGTCACCAGAGAATTGTAGATCATTGAATGTGCCATAGAATAAGTCTGGTTACTTCTTTCCACAATAAAATGAATAGTCTACAAAGACCAGTTTCTTGAACTAGGTGGAAAACTTTTACAATAATTCTACCTTCCTTAAGGTAGAGAAGGCATCATGGTAAAAAGTACATTGCTGTTTTTTTTCTTTTATCGGACTAAGGTTTTAATCCTGTTTACCACTTATTTTCTGTGTGACCTTCAGTGATTCATGTTGTCTCTTGCAATCTAAGATTCCTCTTACATAAAAGAGGGATCACTTCTTCCCCATTGGTCTCATGAGGGGTTGCAGGGATCCAGGGAGATAATGGATATGAAGAAATTAATCAAGCCAAGGGATTATTAATAATCTCACAACTCAGCATATGTAGACCATGTATTGAAAACCTCCTAAAAAGGAGGACCCAGATATTCAAATGTCAGTTTACTAGAGTTTCCTGAGAAGACAGATCAACTGAGCAGCCACAGTGTATTGGCTCAGACCACAAGAGGCTATAGTGCTCACTAAAGGCTGGAAACTGATACCATAATGAAACATGAGAGAGGAAGCTGTTTATCAGATACCTGATTTTTAGGATCATGAAGTAGTACAGAAATACTCAAGAGTAAGATGTGAAGTACTTGAGTTACTGGCACCTCAGTGACTCACAGTTGTTGTGGCAAATATACAACCATATCTTGCTTTAGGAAAATTGTTATTTCCAAGTGTGATGCAAGAAGAGTAGGGAGAGATGGCCTAATCCAAAAACAATTTTAGGGCGGCTTGAGTGGCTCAGTCAGTTGAGCATCTGACTTCGGCTCAGGTCATGATCTCGGTGGTTGTGAGTTCCAGCCCTGCATGGGGCTTGTTGCTGTTAGCTTGGATCCCTGGCTGGATCCTCTGGCCACCTTTCTTTCTGCCCCTCCCCACTCATTCTCTCTCTCATAAATAAAAAACATTAAAAAATTTAAAGGTAATTTTAATAATTCAGATTCATGGTTAGGAATGCTCTTTCCGCATGTGATCCCACAGGAAAGGAAGAAAGGGCATTTTTCTTTAATAAGGTCAAGGCTGCAGGTGGAACAGCTCTGGGCGGTTCATGAAGCCCTCAGAGGCAGGAGGAGGAGCACAGGGTGTGCATTCCCCTGAAATTTGCAGCTGTACACTCACACATACACCTGTATCTCCAAAGATCTTATGCATTAAAAAGAGATTAGTATGGCGAAAAGGTATTGCTTAATCATTCAGCGCATACATTAACCTAAAAAGGGTCTAAAAGTTATTTATTGTCATGAGCAATTCACTGCCAGCCCATTTTCAACTGGCAATTTTATTACCATTTTATGTCAAAGGTTATCATTTCTCTTTTTTATATTTTCTTTTATATCTGCTTTAATTTTTTATGGGACAGATTTAATAATAAATCGTGAGATATTTCTTAATTACATTTTTTACCCCTGAATTTTTTCATTCTTCTGCTGCTCCTTTTCCCTGGAGCACATAACAGAATGTCATCATCAACAAGAAATTAGAGGTCTTAAAAAAAAAAGATACTTGTCTGATACAGGCTTAGTGAGACTTACTACAACAGGAACATATGTTAAAAAGAAAGTGGAGACTGGATATTAGTGGCCAATGAGCTTAAAATACACAATAGACTGAGAGATGCTTTCAAAATACCCAAAAGGCAAAATAGGTTTAGGTTCCATATATGGAAATAAAGTTCTTGGAGCACAGGAAAGTAGTAATTCTGTTTTCTGCTGATCAAACCACAGCTGAGATAAAGAGTTCAATTTGGGAAAACATAATCTAGAAGAAATATGGAGGAGAGCCACCAGAATAGAAGGAATCTGGAAATAGGCATGCGAGAAAGCACAGAAGGTATTTGGGAGGACTGGCCTAAGGAAGAGAACAAAAGAAGGACACAGGACAATGGTCTGAAAATAGACAAAGAACTACTAAGTGAAAGGAAGTGTGAAGTTATTATATTTATCCACAGAACTAGGATTCTTATGCAGAAATCAGAGGGAAGTACATTATGAATTAAATTATTTAAAATTATATTTTAGCAAAGATACCTACTTAAAAATGGAATATGCTATCCTAAGATATAGCTAGTTCCCCACCATTCAAGTAGAAGATAAATAGGCACTGATTAGGGACACTATAGAACAATGCTATCCAATGGAACATTGTACAGGGATACAAGTGTCCTAGATATGTCCTGTCAAAACAGTAGTTACTAAACCCATAGGCCAAAGAGCCCTTGAAATATGGCTAGTGTGGCCAAGGAACTGAATTATTTTTAAGAATTCTATAACTTAAATTTAAACAGTCATATGGGCATAGTGGCTACCATATTGGAAGGTACAGATATAGAGTCTAGAAGAAATTCCTCAATTGGGCTGAAATTTGGAATACACCACCTCTAAGAGTTCTAATCTTACCTCCTAATGCCTCCTCTCACTCTGGTTCCTTCCCCCCACTCCTCATACCCCACTCAAGTAATATTAACTTGTGTATATTTCTTTGAATATGCAGTGCTATTTCATGTTCATGAATGGCTATTTGTATGGAATGTTCTCCTCCAACATAATCTACTTTTCTTTATCCTTCATTACATTTTCAGTTATTCTTCTTATGTAGAACCTTTTCTGATACCCCAAAACTTCTGTCCTCCGATCTTGACTTGTGTCTCTTATAAAGCACACCATACAATATTCCAACCATCTGTTTTTTGTTTTTGTTTTTGAGATTATATTTTTAAAATCCAACGTGGGGCTCAAACTCATGACCCTGAGATCAAGAGTCACATGCTCTACCAATTGAGCCAGTCAGGGGCACTGACTCTGAATTTCTTAAGTTTAGGGCAATTTTGGGACTCCAACATGTAGCATAACTGGCTTCCATTAATAGTTCCACTGAAATGGAGGATGCACATGCCTGATACTCCAACTGACACATGTATTTACAAAATGATATGTAAGAAATCTCCATACAATGGGAGATGTTACAACTTAAAATTTATAGCTAAGAATAAAGAAGTCAAGGTTTTAAGATAATTTTTCCAACATAGCACAAAATAAATAGAACAAATTTGCAAATGATCCCATGTTAACACTCACCTCACTGCTCCATTCTTGAACATCACTGTGTCAAGTTAAATACAGTTACTTTGGAAGAATTTTAATTAAAGCTCTTAGATTTGCAAGGGATCTCAAGATATATCCTGCGTTTTAGCAGGGAGATCCAAAAAGGCTAAATAAATTTCCAAAATTTGCTCAGCTAGAAAGTATCAGAGATGGCTTTAAAACCAGTTCTCCTATTTATTAAGAATATATATCTCTGGGATACAATACTAATTGTCATTTTAAAATTAAATATATGTTCAAATTTTCCTGATTCCAAAATAATACTTGTTCTTCATAGAAACATTAGAGAGTACAGAAAAAAATTGGAAAGTATGAAGAAGAGACTAAAGATCATCCATAATCTCAAATGCAAAGACTGATTCATTCATTCGTTCTGTCAATGTTCACTACAAAAAACCATCAGGAGCATAGCTGAAATCAAGTAAGTTGGACTTATTACCATTGCAGTCATGGAAAATAAAGTTTATGGAGAATCATGGGGTCTCTCAGTAGGACAGTGTCTCAGAGAAAAGGTAGTACAGAATTTGTGCCTTGGTTGAGTGATTCAGGAAAGGATCTAAGGAAGAGGAGGAGTTTCTTTCCAAATTGTTTTCTGTTAGAAAACAAGACAGTTCTGTGATTGGGTATGTCAGATTTTAGTTATAAGAAGAGTACACCCAAATGAGAATGAATTTGAAATTTATAAAGAAGCAGTCACTCATTTTGTCTAAGAGAGAAAATATCTGGAAGCAGAGCATTCACCTTGTTTTGTTTTGCCTGTTCTTAGCAGAACTATGAAGTGGCCTTACTGGTCTCATTTCATCATGGTCTCAGGAAAAGCTTGCCTGGAATTGCTGATTTCTCAGATGGTTTATGCCTAACAGGAATATAACATGCCCCACAGTGTCAGGCCAGCTCTGAATGTCAGAGTCTGCTGCTTTTCGTCTTTCCTCTCTGTGCATTTATTCAGCAAATAAATATTTATTGAGCAACTACTTAAAATGCAAATAAAGAAGTTAGAATGTAGAAGATAAAGTACAGCACACGTTTTTCTGGAGATTATAATCTAATGTGGGCATTTAACTAAGCAAACAAATAAGTATATAACACAAGGTCAGGTAGTGCTGATGGTCACAGTCAACACTATGAAGAAACATAAAGCAAGGAGAAAAGCCCAAGTGGCAGGGGTTCTGGTTTTTTTTTTTTAATTAAAAAAATTAATGTTTATTTATTACTGAGAGAGAGAGAGAAAGCACAAGTCAGGGAGAAGAAGAGAGGGGGAAGGAGATGCAAAATCCAAAGCAAGCTCCAGTCTCTGAGCTGTCAGCGCAGAGCCCAATGTGGGGCTCAAACTCATGAACGCTTAACCCAAAGAGCCACCCAGGTGCCTCAGAGGTCCTGTTTTAGGTAGGGTGGGCAGGGAAGGCCACTTTTGAAGTGGTCTGAGCAAAAGTCTAAAAGAAATGAGGGAATAAACCATGAGATGTCTGAGGGAAAAGAATTCCAAGTAGAAGGAATAGCAGGAAGGAAAGTCCCTGGTGGGAAGGTTACATTTGTTATGTTTGAGGAGCAGCTGGAAAGCCAGTGGGATGGTAAAGGAGTGATGGTGAGGTCTGTGGTAGGACAAAAGGTCTGGAGGAGGGGCGGGGGGGAAGGAAATCAGATCATATAGGGCTTCGTAAGCAATGATGAAGTATTTGGACTTTATTTTAAGTGTGATGGTAGTCATTGGAGGATTTTGAGCAGGAAGTGAACATGATCTTGCCTATATTTATAAAGGAGCCCTCTGGCTGATAAGGGGAGAATATCTATGGGACGATAGCAGGGGAGATGCGTGATATAAGGCAGGAGACCAACTAAAATACAATTTCTTAGTCCACGTAAGAGATAATGCCCTACTCAGTATGACAGTCACATGTTACATGTAACTCCTGAGCACATGAAATGTGGCTAGTCCAGGGCTGCCTGGGTGCTTCCGGCAGTTAAGCTTTGGACTCTTTATGTCATCTCAGGTCATGATCTCATGATTTGTGGGTTTGAGCCCAAGGAATTCTCTCTCTCTCTCTCTCTCTGTGCCTCTTCCCTCATCAAAAATGAATAAATAAAACTTAAAAAAAAAAAAAGAAATGTGGCTAGACCAGATTGGAGGTGCTGTAAGTGTAAAATACTCATGGGATTAGAAAGACGGCTAAAAAATTATGCAATGTTTCACTATTAATTTTTGTTTATTACACATTGAAATAACATTTTAGATATATTAGGTTAAAGTATATAATTAAAATTGATTTCACTTGCTTCCTTTCACCCTTTTCTTAAAATAAGTTTTTTCAGAAGTCAATGTTTGTTTGTTTGTTTGTTTGTTTTAAATAGTTTATTGTCAAATTGGTTTCCATACAACACCCAGTGCTCTTCCCCACAAGTGCCCTCCTCCATCACCACCACCTCTTTCCCCCTCCTCCTTCTCCTTAAACCCTCAGTTCATTTTCAGTATTCAATTGTCTCTCAAGTTTTGTGTCACTCTCTCTCCCCAACTCTCTTTCCCTCTTCCCCTCCCCCTGGTCCTCCATTAGGTTTCTCCCATTCTCCTGTTAGACCTGTGAGTGCAAACATATGGTTTCTGTCCTTCTCTGCCTGACTTATTTCGCTTAGCATGACACCCTTGAGGTCCATCCACCTTGCTACAAATGGCCATATTTCATTCTTTCTCATTGCCATGTAATA
>NC_043706.1:61351494-61398839 GCF_006229205.1 Suricata suricatta
AGAGTGGCTGCACCAATTTACATTTCCGCCAACAGTGTAGGAGGGTGCCCGTCTCTCCACACCCTCACCAGCATCTATAGTCTCTTGATTTGTTCATTTTAGCCACTCTGACTGGCATGAGGGAGTATCTCAGTGTGGTTTTGATTTGTGTTTCCCTCATGATGAGTGATGTTGAGCATCGTTTCATGTGCCTGTAGGCCATCTGGATGTCCTCTTTGGAGAAGTGTCTGCCCATGTCTTCTGCCCATTTCTTCACTGGGTTATATGTTTATTGAGTGTGGAGATTGATAAGTTCTTTATAGATTTTGGATACTAGCCCTTTATCTGATATGTCATTTGCAACTATCTTTTCCCATTCTGTCAGGTGCCTATTAGTTTTCTTGATTGTTTCCTTTGCCTTGCAGAAGCTTTTTATCTTGATGAAGTCCCAAGAGTTCATTTTTGCCTTCATCTCTCTTGCCTTTGGGGATGTGTCGAGTAGGAAATTGCTGCAGTGGAGGTCAAGGAGGTTGTTTCCTACTTTCTCCTCAAGGGTTTTGATGGTTTCCTGTCTCAAATTCAGGTCCTCACCCATTTTGAGTGTATTTTTGTGTATGGTGTAAGAAAGTGGTCTAGTTTCATTCTTCTGCTTGTTGCTGTCCAGCACCACCTGCTAAAGAGGCAGTCTTTTTTTTCCATCACATACTCTTTCCTACTTTGTCAAAAATTAATTGGCCATACATTTGTGGGCCCAGTTCTGGTTTCTCTATTCTATTCCATTGGTCTATGTGTCTGTTTTTGTGCCAATACCATACTGTCTTGATGACGACAGCTTTGTAGTAGAGGCTAAAGTCTGGGATTGTGATGCCTCCCGTTTTGGTTTCTTCTTCAGTATGACTTTGGCTATTCAGGGTTGTTTGTGGTTCCATATGAATTTGAGGATAGTTTGTTCTAGCTTTGAGAAGAATGTTGGTGCAATTTTGATGGGGATTGCATTGAATGTGTAGATTGCTTTGGGTAGTAATGACATTTTCACAATGTTTATTCTTCCGATCCATGAACGGGGAATGTTTTTCCACTTCTTGGTGTCTTCTTCAATCTCTTTCATAATTTTTCTATAGTTTTCATCATATAGGTCTCTTACATCCTTGGTTAAGTTTACTCCTAGGTATTTTATGGGTTTCGTGCAATTGTGAATGGGGTCAGTTTCTGGATTTCTCTTTCTGCTGCTTCATTTTTGGTGTATAAGAATGCTACTGATTTCTGTATGTTGATGTACCCTGCAACTTTGCTGAATTCATTTTTCAGTTCTAGAAGGCTTCTGGTGGAGTCTGCTGGGTTTTCCATGTAGAGTATCATGTCATCTGCGAAAAGTGAAAGTTTGACTTCTTCTTTTGCCAATTCTGATGCCTTTTATTTCCTTTTGTTGTCTTATTGTTGATGCTAGGACCTCCAGTACTATGTTAAACCACAGGGTGAGAGTGGACACCCCTGTCATGTTCCTGATCTCAGAGGGAAAGCCCTCCCTTTTTTCTCATTGAGGATGATATTAGTTGTGGGCTTTTCATAAACTGCTTTTATAATGTTTAGGTAAGTTCCTTCTATTCCAACTTTCTGAAGGGTTTTTATAAAGAAAGGGTGCTGTATTTTGTCAAATGCTTTTTCTGCATCTATTGACAGGATCATATGGTTTTTATCCTTTCTTTTGTTAATGTGATGTATCACATTGATGGATTTGCATATATTGAACCAGCCCTGTAACCCAGGAATGAATCCCATTTGATCATGATGGATAATTTTTTTAATATGCTGTTGAATTCCATTTGCCAGTATCTTGTTGAGTATTTTTGCATCTGTATTCATTAAGGATATTGGTCTGTAGTTCTCTTTTTTGGCTGGGTCTCTGTCTGGTTTGGGTATCAAGGTGATGTTGGCTTCGTAGAATGAGTTTGGAAGTTTTCCTTCTATTTCTATTTTTTGGAATAGTTTGAGAAGAATGGGTATGAGCTCTGCTTTAAATGTCTGGTAGAATTCTCCTGGGAAGCCATCTGCCCTGGGCTCTTATTCGTTAGATTTTTGATAACATATTCGATTTCTTCATTGGTTATCGGTCTATTCATGCTTTCTATCTCTTCCCGTTTGAATTTTGGCAGTTCACGTGTATTTAGGAATTTGTCCATTTCTTCTGTGTTGTCCAGTTTGTTGGAATATAATTTTTCATGGTAATCTCTGATGATTGCTCGTATTTCTAAGGGATTGGTTGTAATAGATCCTTTTCATTCATGATTTTGTTTATCTGGGTGCTCTCTCTTTTCTTTCTGAGGAGCCTGGCTAGACGTTTATCAATTTTGTTTATTTTTTCAAAGAACCAACTCTTGGTTTCATTGATCTGCTCGACTGTTCTTTTGGATTCTCTATTGTGCTTTTTCCTGTTTGTTGAAATAGGTCTGGATTGCAATATACTTTCCTCTTAGGACTGCCTTTGCTGCATCCCAGAGATTTTGGATTGTATTTTCATTTTTATTTGTTTCCATATATTTTTTAATTTCTTCTCTAATTGCCTGATTAGCCCAATCATTCTTTAGTAGAGTGGTTTTTAACTTCCACACTTTTGGAGGTTTTCCAGACTTTCTCCTGTGGATAATTTCAAGTTTCATAGCATTGTGATCTGAAGGTGTGCATGGTATTATCTCCATTCGTTTATACTTAATGAGGGACGCTTTATGCCCCAGTATGTGATTTGTCTTGGAGAATGTGCCATATGCACTCGAAAAGAAGGTATATTTCCTAACTTCAGGATGCAGAGTTCTAAATATATCTATCAATTCCATCTGTTCCAATGTGCCGTTCAGATCCATTGTTTCTTTAGTGATTTTCTGTCTGGTTGATATATCCATTGCTGTCAGTGGAGTATTAAAGTCCCCTGCAATTAGCACATTCATATTAATAAGGTTGCTTCTGTCTGTGATTAATTGCTTTATGTATTTGGGCACTCCCAAATTTGGCACATAGATATTTATAATTGTTAGCTCTTCCTGATGGAGAGACCCTGTAATTATTATATAATGTCCTTCTTCATCTCTTGTTATTGCCTTTAAAGTCCAGCTTCTCTGATATAAGTATGGCTACTCCAGCTTTCTTTTGGCTTCCAGTCGCATGATAGATATTTCTCCATCCCTTTACTTTCAACCTGAAGGTATCTTCAGGTCTAAAATGAGTCTCTTGTAGACAGAAAATAGATGGATTTTGTTTCTTTATCCATTCTGCTACTCTGTGTTCTTTGGTTGGAGCATTCAGTCCATTTACATTCAGTGTTATTATTGAAAAATATGGATTTAGAGTCATTGTGTTCTCCGTAGAATTCATGTTTATAGTGGTATCTCTGGCACCTTGTATTCTTTGCAACATTTCCCTCATAGAGTCCCTCTTAGGATTTCTTGTAGGGCTGGTTTGGTGGTCATGAATTCTCTCAATTTTTGTTTATTTGGGAACACCTTTATTTCTCCTTCTATTTTAAATGACAGGCTTGCTCGATAAAGGATTCTTGGCTGCATGTTTTTTCTGTTCATCATATTGACGATTTCCTGCCATTCCTTCCTGGCCTGCCAAGTTTCGTTAGATAGGTCTGTAACCACTCTTATAGGTTTCCCTTGTATGTTAGGGCCCTTTTATCCCTAACTGCTTTCAGAATTCTCTCTTTATCTTTATATTTTGCCAGTTTCACTATGATATGTTGTGCCCAAGTTTGATTCAAATTATGTCTTAAGGAGCTTCTTTGTGCCTCTTGAATTTGAATGTCTATTTCTTTTTCCAGATTTGGGAAATTCTCAGTTATATTTGGTCTAGTATCCCTTCAGGACCTTTCTCTCTGTCTTCGTCTTCTGGAATTGTTATGATATGGATCTTGTTCCGTTTGGTTATATCACTCAGGTCTCGAATTCTCCTTTCCTGCTCCTGGATCAATTTCTGTCTCTTTTTTCCAGCTTCCTATTTTGCTATATCTTCTAATTCACCTATTCTTCTCTCTGCCTCTTCAATCCTTGAGGTGGCTGCCTCCATTTTGTTTTCACCTGATTTATAGCCTTTTTTAACCTGTCACACCTATTTTCAAAGTACTTAGTCATTGTCTCAGTTGCTTCTCTGATGCTTTTTTCAATCCCATCAATTAATTTTATGACAAGTTTTTTAAATTCTTGTTCGATGATGTTGTTTAGGTCTGTGTTGAGCAGTTCTGTGGCTGTGACTTCTTCCTGGAGGTTCTTCAGGGGAGAGTTCCTTCGTTTCATCATTTTGGCTAGTTTTCTGCCCCTTGTCAGTTTTAAAAACCTTGTTGTGCCCTGTGCACCTGTTGATTTTGCTCTGTTAAAGGAGGCTTATTGACTATCCAGGGCCTGTCTTTTCAGGAAATATTCTTTTAATGGTGTGTCTCAGTTTCTCTTGTTGTGCCTTTGAATATTTTATTTCCCTACTCAGCGATATTTGGGGCTCGCCATTGTGTGCACTTTGGCTTCTTTCTTTGGGCAGCCCTAAGAAGGAAAACAGACAGACAAACACAGAGGTAACAGAAGCACACATACACACAGACAAATCAAACAAACAAACAAATTAAAAGGGGGAAAGGAAAGAAAGAAAATGGAGAGGAAAGAAAAGAAAAGCAGTGAAGAAAAAAAATAGTAAAGGGAGGCAGAGACAACAAAAGACAATGGACAGTCTACAAGTGTATGACCAATTGAGGGGAGAGATAAGGATGAGATTCAGGAGAATATATCTGATTTGCAAGAAAGAAAAAAAAAGAAAGAAAATGAGGGAGAAAGGAGAAAGGAAAATAAGGAGTAAAAACTAAAAAAAATTTAATGTAAAAACAGTAATAATAATAAAAAAAAAAAAGAAGTACAAAAAGAAAAGAAAAAAGGAGGCGAAAGCAGCAGCAGCTCCCTCTCGTGGATAGGCGTGGTTTGGTGTAGTAGGTCTCAGTGGTTGCTCTCAGAGCCCCCTTGTTGGTGGCTGCAGACAGTAGAATGGTGGTGCTCCAAGCTCTGCTGGAACTAAGTGCTGCAGGCCACTCTAATGAGTCAGATATCATTGTGTCTCAGCTGAGCCAGGTTGTATTTTCCAGGCCCGCATCATTTCAAAATCCTAGTCCATGCATTTTTGTGCTACCACAGATGAGATGTACTTGCTTTGGTGACTGGCTTCTTAGCCAGGATCTCATAGGGGGAGGGAGCAGTTTCTCTAGGCGCTAGTAGGGGATTGTGCTGCCTCCGACGGAGGCAGGGCGCAAGCTCTCACAGACACCGCTGTGGACACTCAGTCCCCAGCCGGGATCACGATTGCAGTAGGGGGAGGGAGCAGTTTTTCTCAGCGCTAGGTGGGATTTGCGCTGCTTTTGCCCTAGGTGCTGGGCGATGCCGGAAATGAACTGTGCCTCTGCCGGAAATGAACTGCGCACTCCTGCAGTTGAAGCGCGCCCCCCCCCCACTGCCGCCTACTCCCTACCTGGATTGTGTAGAGGTGGGGGCTATTTTTTCCCTGTTGGTACCTGGGATTCAGGATTCGTGCAGCCAATGCTGGAGGCAAGATGTGCTAGGGAAATGAGGTATGTGCTCCCACTCTTGCAGCTGAGGCCGAAGTGCACGCCCCTGGCGCCACCACCACGACACTGACTCCCTGCCTGGATGGTGCAGGGCTAGAAACTGTTTCTTCCCTTGTGCCACCCGAGTTCAGGATTTGGGGTACACAGAATTTATATATAGAGTGAGCGTTTTTCTCTCTGAGCAGGGTTAAACGTTCTTTATCTCTTCTCTAGAGATAGTACTATGAGTGTGTTCAGTTTCTCTTTCTCTTTCCTTTGTCCCTCAGGGGCTCTGTGCGCTTGCCCTTTGTTGGGCTGGGGCTCCCACTTCCCCTGCCCTTCTCGGGGCAGTTTCCAATCTCCCCAGTTCGCACTCACTCACTCAGGCATCTTTGAGGTTATCTTCTTTCTGGAGACTGTATTTTCTCCTTCCAGTCTTGCAGATGAGAGTAATGTCCTTCTCAGTTCGATAGATGGGGCAGACAAAGTTTACAGAGTTCCCTTCCTTTCCACCATCTTGGCTCCTCTATAAAATAATTTTTTAAGTAAACTCTACATTCATTGTGGGACTCAAATTTATGACCCCAAGACCAAGAGTTGCATGCTGTACCAACTAAGCCAGCCAGATACCCCTCTTTTTACTCATTTTAATATGACTACTAGAAAATACATAATTACATGTGGCTACATTATATTTCTATTAAATACCACTGGTCTGGAGTCCAGAGTGAAGGTGATGAGGAAAGATCAGATACATGATGTATTTCTAAGGTAATGTTGGCATTGATTGCTGATAAATTGGAAGAGGGGATATGAAAGAAAGGAAGGAATCGAGCGTGATTTTATGGCTTGAACTTGAGTATCTTGGTTAATGAATGTGCCATTTGCTGAGATAGGGAAGGTTGGAGCAGAATCAGGTTTGGGGGATAGGAGATCAGGAGTTCAATTTTGGATATGCTAAGTTTAATGTGTCTATTAGAAATCCACGTGGAGGTGTCCAGTTGACAGTTCAAAGGAGAGGACAAGACTAGGGATATAAATATGGGAGACATAAGCATTTGGATGATATTTAAAGTCTTGGGACTGGATGAGATCACCTTAGAAATAAGAATGGTGGAGAAAGAAGAAACCCAAGAACTGTGCTTAGGAGCACTATGGGAAAAGAACAAAGAAATTGTTGGGGAAAAGTCCACAAGAGTGTAATATCTCAGAAGTCAAGGGGTGCCTGGGTGGCTCAGTTGGTTGAGCATCTGACTTCGGCTCAGGTCATGATCTCACGGTTCGTGAGTTCAAGCCCTGCGTCAGGCTCTGTGCTGACAGCTAGCTCAGAGCCTGGAGCCTGCTTCAGATTCTGTGTCTCTTTCTCTCTCTGCCCCACCCCCGTTCGTGCTCTGTCTCTCTCTGTCTCGAAAAGAAATAAAATGTAAAAAAAAAAAAATATATATATATATATATATATTTTTTTTTTTTTTTGAAGAAAAAAGTCAAATGAAGAAAGTGTATAAAGAATTTGGGAGTGACCACCTCTATCAAATGAAACTAAGAGATTCAATTTGTGGAGGATGGAGAATTGACAATTAGATTTTAAAATGTGGATCAGAACATTGTCAATGTTGTGGTGGAGATGAGTCCCAATATGAATGAGCACAAGAGAAATGGGAGTTGGGGAAGAGGACACAGTGATTCAAGTTCATCCTTGGGTTTTGCTACAAAGAAGAACAGAGAAATTAGAGGTAGCCATAGAGCAGTGTGGAGTCCAATAGTGAGAGGGATGGGCTAGGGTGAGAAGTGATGAGGTTGCCTTAGGTAGGAACCCACATCGTGCTTCCATTTCCAACAGAAGGGAAGTCCAAGAACACAGCACAGAGGCAGGTGAGTTGGAAACAGGTTGATGAGGGCATTTGGATGTTCTCTTCAGATTGATTTAACTTTCTTAGTGAAATAATAAGCCATCTTCTGACAAGGACAGGGAGACTGTTGAAAGAATGGGAAAGAAAATGTGTAAAATAGTCACCGTGAAGAGTTGGAGAGTGGATATTACTAAGGAAGATTATAGCTTGTGGGTCACTATGACCTTCCAAAACTTTCATAAAATGCAATGATTTCAGTATCCACATACATAATTCTTCCAATACTCTGGCCTCTCAGTTCCTTCCTCTCTTCTCTTCCAATAATCTTCTCCTCTAACACTCTATCTCTTCCTCCACTTACTCTCATGATACCCTAGACCATATCATTTACATGAAAGGGCCACCCTCACATAATTTCAATTTCAAGCTCTCCACTTTCTGACTACCAATTTCCAACTTTTAGCTTATTTCCTTTAGTACCCCAATCCAAGCAATCATCCACTCCATCCCTACAACCTTTTCACTATCCTTTTATCTATCCTTCACTACCCTCCTATTTCAACTCCCTCCTTATTTGGCTCGGCTACCTTCATCAGTTATACGCAGCCCCTTGACTATTGTTTCCACTTCAGTCCCATGCCCTTCCTGTGCCTTGTCACTGCTCAGGGACAGCGCTCTAGCAATTCTCCCCTACCTCTGCCCCCAGTTTTCTAAAACTGTCTTTCTCTTCTGTTCTTTTGTTATACAATACATGCTGTAATTTCTCCCATCTTATTTTTTTAATGTTTTATTTCTTTTTTTGAGAGAGAGAGAGAGACAGTGTGAGCAAGGGAGGGTCAGAGAGAGAGGGAGACACAGAATCTGAAGCAGGCTCCAGGCTCTGAGCTGTCATCACAGAGCCTGATGCAGGGCTCGAACCCACCAATCGTGAGATCATGACCTGAGCTGAAGCCAGACACTCAACCGACTGAGCCACTCAGGTGCCCCATTTCTCCCATCTTAAACAGCACCATTTTAAAAACCCCACTTTTTCTATTAACTCTCTTGCCCTGTATAGGAAAGAAAATTTCTTAAAACAATGACTTCTATCACTGATTTTAAATCTTTTCCTTTCATTTTCTCTTTGAATTTACTTGGACTTTCTTTACCACCACCTCACTAAAACTCTATATTACAAAATCCAGTTCTCATTTTACTCTATGTATCAGAGATATCATTTTGTTTCATCCTTTTCTTCACTTGGATTCCAGGACATCAGAATTTCCTGATTTTTTTTTTTTGGTCACTGGCTAGTCCTTCTGAATACCAAAATGCTCAGACCTTAGACTTCTCTTTTCTATCTCCATTCACTCCATTGGTCATCTGATTCAGCCTCATGGCATTAAATGCCACATGTATGCTTCTGACTCCCAGATTTTGTCTTTGGCCAAGGTCTGTTCCTGAGTTCCAAGCTTGTATATAACTGCCTACACAGCATCCCACTTGAGTGTCTAACTGGCATCTCATATCTAGCATATCCCAAACTGACATTTTATCATCTCTGCTAAAGTTAAATCACCCAGTATTCTTTCTCCTTGGTTGATGGCAACTCCACTTTTCCAGTTGTTCAGACCAAAGGCCTTGAAGTCTTCCTTGACTCTTCTCTGTCTTGTATCTCACATTCAATATGTGAGAAAATGTGCCCATTTCTTACCTTCTTGGGCCACTCCCAGTCTCCCCTGACTGCTGCTAACTTATTGGTTTCATATATTATGCATTTTGGTCTGAAATACAGTATTTGAGAAGCTCTAAGCATGTGGAGGAGAATAGTGGATGTAAGAGGATTCGGAGAAGTTTCCTAAGCAAAAGAAAATAAAACCGTGAAAGAATAAAATGACTGCTAGCCATTTTATTTGAAGGACTACTAGTAGTTCATCATAGCTAAAGCAAAAGATGTAAGAGATGAGCCTAGAAAAATACACAGGGCCAGATTATGAAAGGCCTTCTGTTATTTACTAGGCAGTGTGGACTTTATTTTACAGGCAATGAGGAGTCATTGAAAAGACCTAAGTAGGGTGGGAAAATAAGCTGATTTATGTTGCAAAGATCACTATTACAGCAAAGGGGAAGAGAAGGTAGACAGGACACAGCTGGGGTAAGGGGTGGAGGGCAGACAGTAAAAAAGAAGAACTTTTGCAATAACCTAGGAGAAGGATGACAAGGACCTGAAATAAAGTAGGTCTTGTGGAGATCGTGGAAGAGAAAACAAAGCTGAGAAATCCTACAAATATAGAATTTCTTAGGCCTGGTATATGGTTGAATATGGGGAAAGGAGGGAGTCAAAGGCAATGCCCAGTGTTCTGCCTTGAGTGTATTTGGATGGCAATGCCACTATCTGACAGAGGACACTAGAGCAACAAGTATAGACGACAGATGGTGAATTTCTGTTGGACAGACCAGGTGCTAGGTCCAGGAACATCTTGGTGAAGATGTTCAGGAAGTTGTAAGTTTTGTGACTCAGGAGCTCTGGAGTGAGGTTTGGACAGTCGGTGTGAATTTAGGAGTTATTTGAACACAGCACTTTGTTCTAGTCTGGGCATTGTAAATTGCTCAGTGATGGTATACTGATGGAGAAGAAAAATAATCTGAGGATAATATTAAGTATGTGCACAGAAAAAGAATCCCCTGAACATTCATAATAGTTAGAAGTAGATGAGAAACAGGAGGAAGTGGTGTCTCAGAAATTCAGGGAGTAATTTCAAGAAGGGGAGTTATCATTAAGAAGTAAGATGAGGCCTGTCTTAGTCCAGACTGCTAAAACAAAACACCAGAGACTTGGCGTCTTTAACAACTGATTTTTATTTCTTACAGTTCTGAGGCAGAGAAGTCCAAGATCAAGGTGCTGGCTGATTCAGTTCCTGATGAGGACTCTTTTACTTACCTGCAGCTGTCTGTCTTCTTGCTATGTTCTTATATTCAGGGTGAGGTTGGGGAGAGTGAGAGACAGTGAATGAGTGCACTCTGGTCCCTCTTCTGCTTCTCATAAGAACACGAGTCCTATCATGGAGGCCCCAGCCTCATGACCTCACCTTAACCTAATTACCTCCCAAAGGCACCACCTCTAAATAACATCACATTGAGGGGTAGGACTTAAACATATGAATTTGGGAGAGACATGAGCATTAAGTCTATAACAAGGATTAAAGGAATCCTATAGAGCCAATTCCATACTGTCTTGATGATTTCAGCTTTATAGTAGAGGCCAAAGTCTGGGATTGTGATGCCTCCTGCTTTGGTTTTCTTCTTCAATATTACTTTGGCTATTCAGGGTCTTTTGTGGTTTTATACAAATTTTAGAATTTTTTTTCTAGCTTTGAGAAAAATGCTAGTGGAATTTTGATTGGGATTGCATTGAATGTGTAGATTGCTTTGGGTAATGACATTTTAACAATATTTATTCTTCCAGTCCATAAGCATGGGATGTTTTTTCCATTTCTTTGTGCTTTCTTCAATTTCTTTCATAAGTTTTCTATAGTTTTCAACATACAAATCTTTTATATCTTTGGGTAGGTTTATTCCTAGGTATTTTTGATTCTTGCACATCTGGCCTGGTGGAGGATGAGTATCAGGAGGCCTGTGTGTCCAGAATGGAGCACATGTTGGGCCCAGCAGCTCATGAGAAGTTCAGAGAAGTAACAAAGTTTGTATAGCAGCCAGAGGAGAAATGGTGGCAGGGACCAGCCTGATAGCAGTAGAGGTACTGACAATTGGCCAGAATATGGACATATTTTAAGAGTACACTGATTGTTAATGGGAGTGATGTATGTGTTGTGTGTGAAGATGGGAGGTGGGAAAGAAAGAGAAGATCAGAATGACTCCAGAGTTTTTGGCTTGAGGAACCAAAAGCATGAAGTTGTTACCAATTTACAGGAGAAAAGATGCAGAAAGGGAAGGGGTATGTTAATGGGTATGTGGGTAGTAATCAGGGATCTGGCTTTGGACATGTCCGCTTTGGGAACTCTATTAAGCAATCCCACAGTGAAGCTGAGTAAACAACTAGGTATGTGAGTCTGGGCACTGGGATAAAGATATACATTTGGGAGTTCAGCTTATAGATGGTATTTGAAGCCATGAATCTAGCTTAAACCACCAAGGGAGTAAGTGTAGCCAGAGAAGAGAGAATGGCCAAGAGCTAAGCCCTGGGTTCTCTAACATAAAGAAGTCAGAGAAAAAGGAGAAACCAGTTAAAGGATTGAGAAGGATAAAACAAGGAGTCTGGTGTTCTAGAGGTGAAGAAAGTACATCAAGGAAAAGCATGACTATCTGTGCCTGGTGGTGCTGCTGGATCAATAAAGCCACTGGATTTACTTGTCATTTGCAATGACATGGATGGAGCTAGACAGTATTACGCTAAGCAAAATAAGTCAGTCAGGGAAAGACCAATACCATATGATTTCACCCAGATGTGGGATTTAAGAAACAAAACAAATGAGCAAAGGGAAAAAGAGAGAAAGAGAGAGGAAAACCAAGAAGCAGACTCTTAAGTGGAAAGAACAAGCTGATGGTTACCAGAGGGGAGGTATGTGTGGGGATGGGTGAAATAGGCGATGCGGAGTAGGAGTGCACTTGTTGAGATGAGCATTGGGTTGTGTGTGGGACTGTTGAATCACTGTATTGTACACCTGAAACTAATATAACACTGTTAACTGACTGGAATTTAAGTAAAAATTTAAAAGGGCACCTGGGTGGCTCAGTCGGTTAAGCGTCCGACTGCGACTCAGGTCATGATCTCACAGCTGACATGCTCAGAGCCTTGGGCCTGCTTTAGAATCTCTGTTTCCCTCTCTTTGCCTCTCCCCCACTCATGCTCTGTGTCTCTCTCTCAAAAATAAATAAACATTAAAACATTAAAAATTTTTTTTAATAAAAAATAAAGGAGTCCCTTAGAGGAGTATCAGGGTGGCTTAGTCAATTGAGTATCTGACTCTTGATTTTATCTCTGGTCATGATCCCAGGGTCATGGGATCAAACCCCACGTCAGATGCTGCACTGAGCATGGAGCCTGCTCTGGATTCTCTCTCTCTCTCTCTCTCTCTCTCTCTCTCTCTCCCCCCCTCCCCTTTTCCCCTCTCCCCTGCTTGTGTGCTCATTCTCTCTTTCTCTCTCTAAAATAAAAAATAATAAACTAAACTAAAATAAAGAAGCATTTTCTGGCCTTTGTCAGAGCAAAACTTGGTGAAGCTGTGAGTGTAGAAGTCTGAGAGCAGATAAAGGGAAAAGTCTGAAAGCCAAGACAATGGTCTCATTCTAATTTCCCAGTAACTGCCTTCAAAGGGAGGGAGAAAAAGAGGAATGTATTTAGAGAAGGGTGCAGAGCCGTTTTAACATGGAGAGATTTGAGCATGCTAAGTAAAGAATAATTTGATACTTTAAAAATACTGCAGAGAAAGGAGATCAGTAACGGAGCAAAGATGTTCAGGTAATGGAAGAGGATTGTACCAAGAAAGAAGAGGTGGACAGGAAGAAAGACTTCTGCTGGGATTAGAGAAGAGGAAGTAAATTTGGGGGCAGATAAAGTAAACATGCAAATGTGAGCAAGGTCGGCTTCCTGGGTGTGTGACCTGTGCAGTTGTCTAGGGCTCACTCTCAGAAGGAGCCCTAGTCTTCATTTAATCTCTGCTTTGGCCACTTAAAAATCCTTAATAGTGTTCTCTTTGAACTTGCATGTCATTTGTGGAATTCAATGAGACAATGAAGCATGAGAAGATCTGGTTTAAGATCCGGCCATGAGAAGGCTAGTTTAAGCCTGTAGAGGTGGGAGGCAGCAGGCAGTTCACAGACTGCCCGGTGCACACGCGCACGCCTGACACACACCCGGGAGCTACTGAAGGCGTGGCTGGGGCTGAGGCCTGGGTCTCGACTCTGTGGTGATTGTGGCAGAAGCAGCAGAAGCAACAGTAACCTGGGAAGAGAGGAGGGACTCAGCATGGAGGCAGCACCAGGACCTGCAGTGGGAGGCAGGCTGGCGGCCATCCCAGGATCCCAACTCCACAGCATTTACACGAATATGAACTTTTTACATGAGCGCTGGGACAGGAACTGTTGGTGTGCAGGCAGCAGAGTTGGTAAAAAGATGTTAATTCAAAATGGTAGTTTATACACGGGCATTGCAAGGACGTATGTCAGTTATTAGACTATTTAAGAGTTCAGAATTTCTGGTATTGAAAACTACTGCAACATGGTCAAGCAAATGTCTGTTAAATTGCCATTGTGTATATTTACATTTATAATTAAATTCATAATTGACAAGAAATTGATTCGTATGAAGAGTTACATCTTTTTAGAAAAGTTGTTTAGAACATCACGTAGATGTACTAAAATTTATACTTCAGAATAATTTATCAGAAATTTATCTCAATGTTGTCATAGCCTATAAAACACTCTTAAGAGCTCCAATAATAGTTGCTTCAGCAGAAAGATCCTTCTCAAAATTAAAAATTACCAAAAATTGTTTTCAATCTTTCATTTGAAAAGAGCTACTGATGTTGCTTCCAGTTATATCAATTGAAAATGAAGTTGCTAAAAGTAAAAACTGTGCCAGCTTAATAAATGAACTTGCAGAAAAGTGAGCCAGAATAGTCTTATGATTAGGGTTTCATGTTAATAAAATACTGTTATTTATTGTATTATATAAAAGTATGATACCAAAGGATTTTTTTTTTTTTTTGCAATTTGAAAGTTTGTTTTATTTGTATATCACTATGGATAAAGCTTTATATTTTAGTACCCATAACTGCACTTTTTTCTTTTTTCTTGCTTTTTAAAGTAAGGGGCCCCAGGGATGCCTGGGTGGCTCAATCGGTTAAGTGTCTGACCTCAGCTAAGGTCATGACTTCATGGTTCAGGATTTCGAGCCCTGCTTTGGGCTGTCTGCCAGCCGTACAGAGCCCACTTCAGATCCTCTGTTCCCTTCTCTCTCTGTCCCTCCATGGCTTGTGTGTCCTTCCCCCCCACCAAAAGCAAATAAACATTAAAAAAATAAAATAAAATAAGGGGCCCTGTTTTTCACGTGGCATTAAGCCCTGCAAAACATGTAGCTAAACCTGAGTGTGAGAATGAGATGTCGAAGAAGCCTAGGCCTGATATAGTCAGTTTCTTTTTTTTTTTTTTCCTTCTGGAAAGTTAGAGGCCAGAAAATGAAGAGAGGGTGAATCGGAAGTTGTGTTCTGAGTGTGGGCTTCAAGGAGAGTTTTAAAAAGATCTAAAATGTGGGGTGCCTAGGTCGCTCAGTCAGTTGAGTGTCAAGCTCTTAATTTCAGCCCAGGTCATAATCTCACAGTTTGTGAGTCAAGCTCCCCATTGGTCTCTGTGCTGACATTGTGGAGCCTGCTTGGGATTCTCTCTCTCTCCCTCACTCCTTTCCTCTCCCCCCATTCTCTCTCTTTAAAAAATAAATAAATAAACTTTAAAAAATATAAAGATTTAAGATGTAATGGGGGAACCAGTAAGGGAATATAGCATATTGTCTGGGAGTTTTAAAATACTTTCAATATAACTTCCATAAGCTTTTGAAAATTACTACATCTATAATATGCATTTTATGACCAATCATAAAGAAAATTACATTTGGGTATTATCCTATTTTTGCCAAAACATTTGCTAGGTTTAATATCACGTTGTGAAAAGTCAAATATAGTTAGACTGAATTGATATGAAATAAATGGTTTGCTAAGGTCTCAACTGCTATAGATGATAGAGAATGAATGTAATAATATCATATAAACTGTAAAGCATTCTAAGTACTACAGTTGTTAAATTTAGTTCTGGTAAATGATCTATAAGATGTGAATTTTTTTAAATGTAGTTTTGTTTATAAAGTTGGAATTTTCCAGATTAGAAAACCAGCATATGGTCTTTGTGGAAAATGGGAAAACTTTGTTATATGGAGAAAAAGATTACAGGTCTTTCTTTCAAAGTCTATTACTCTTATCATTTTGATATGTTTTCCTCCAGAATTTTTTCTCATCAACAATTAGAATCTAAGTGTGATCATATAGTTACATGTTATATAAATTTTTCAAAAAAATCGCTTTGATATTTGCATGGTTGTCCGTTATGTGGCTCTGTCATACATGACTTATCCATTTACTTATTGTTGGACATTTATGTGGTTTGCAACGTTTTTGTAATTTTATATAACTACATGAAGATTCTTCACTGAACTCCTTTCCAGTTAAAGTATTTCTAAAATGAAATGAACTTTTATCATCTTCTATTTCTCTTCCTCTACCCCACTTCTTAACAAACACAAAAATGTGAGTCATTGATGTATTTAGATCTTGTACTAAGGCCATTGTGCATTAAAAAATTATTCTTAGAAGGTGAAAAAACACTAAGACTAACCACCCAGGAAATTACCTTTATGAATTTATTTTATGTTTTATGGCTGCATAATAGTAATGCCTGAGAATTTTTAGCAGGGAGGAAAGACAAAGATTCAGATATTGTGTGATGGGTTAATCATTGCAGGAGAGAACAGAGTGGAAACAGGCTGACAATCCCTACTAGATATAATAAGCTGTTTTCTATCACCTCTAAACTATTTAAATGGAAATGGGTCATTTGGAATCACATTGAGATTTTCCCCAAAATGACCACTCTAACTAGGAATATTTCACTTGTCCTCTGTTCAGTTCAGTCTATTTAGTTTGTGGTCGGGAGACATAAAGGAGTTAAAGCACTTTGCAAATGCCTTCCTTGTGTTTGGGATTATTTTCCTCCCCCAACAGGATCTGGCTTATTAGAGCTTCACATATGTCTAAAGAAAATTCTATGTTAGATGCATCACTGAAATGCTGGCTGTCTCACCAGGAGCCCAAATGAAAATGGCCTGGTGGAGTAAACTTATTTTTGTCTCTTCTCATGAGTTTTCCACAAAACAGCTGGCCTTTTCTAAAATGAGGTTGACGAACCATTTACGAGATTTGAGAAGGGACTAATTAGTATTGTAGGTTGATTAGAGATCACATCTATTTTTATTTAAAAAGTCACACACAAGGAAGCATTTATTTGGTGGCTTGCTATAAAATTACTTTTCACTAACCACAGCATTACTGTTGACTGTTGCATTGGAACAAAGCCCATGATTCTTGATCACTCTTTGAAATTGGCCTTATCGTAATCAGTGTCCCTCAACTACATGATTTTACACAGTTTTACAGGTTGAAGCAAGAGGTAACAGGAACCCTGACCTCGGTCTTAATTAATTTTCCAACGTAGAGGCTAGGACTGATGTGCCTTTGCAGGCCTTTCCTGTGGGGGGTGGACAGCGATGACCAGTACCGCAAGAGAGTCCTGCATTTGAGGGAGCAGTGACTATGAAGGGCCTCTCCACTGCCTTGTTCAATGCCAGGCCAGCACTGGGCCAATCCCTACCTCTAAAACATGCTTCATGAGTAACCCAAAAGAATCCTGAGAAATGGCCTTTTTAGGGTTTAGTCCCTAACTTTAAATCTCATTAGTGCGCTTCTCTCACTATCCTCTAGCTAGATAAGTCCTCTGATTAGCTAGTCTGAATTAACGTGGAATTCCTAAAGAACCAGGATCTCTCTTTTCTCTTTACATTTGTCAACCCTCAGCCACAAGCTGCTTTTCCCTGCACCACTCTCCTTTCTCCGGTTCTGTTCACACCACACCCTCCCTAATTGCAGTGTGCATTTAGAGGTCTGCTTCCCTGACCACACCTTGCCTCACTGGAACCCAACAAATAAACAAACAGAAGACCACAAATATAGTAGCAGCAACAACAACAAATTTAGAGACTGTTGACTATTTTCTCACAGCATCTTGGTAGTATGCTTTAAATAGCTCCTATACTTTGTTAGAATTTGTTAGAATATTTACTAGGGGATATCTCTTCTGTTAGCTGGTAACATTCATTATATTTATTTATTTAAATTCAAGTTAGTTAACGTAAGTGTCGTATTAGTTTCAGGAGTAGAACAAAATGGTTCATCACGTCCATATAACACCCAGTGCCCATCCCAACAAGTGACCTCCTTACTGCCCATCACCCATTTTGCCCATCCCCCCACCCAATACCCTGTCAGCAACCCTCAGTTTGTTCTCTGTATTTAAGAGTCTTTTATGGTTTGCCTCCCTCTCTGTTTTTATCTTATTCTTCCTTTCCTTCCCCTATATTCATCTGTTTTGTTTCTTAAATTCCGCATATGAGTGAAATCATGTGATAATTAGTTTTCTCTGACTACTTCGTACTTCGCTTGGCATAATACACCCTAGCTCCATCCATATTGTTGTAAATGGCAAGATTTTATTCTTTTTGATCGCTGAGCAATTCCTTTGTGTGTGTGCGCACACACACATATATTATATCTTCTTTATCCATTCTTTAATCAATGGACATGTGGGCTCTTTTCATAGTTTGGTGATTGTCGATAGCACTACTATAAACATTGGGGGGGTACCTCTTCAAATCAGCATTTTTGTATCCTTTGGATAAATACCTAGTAGTGCAATTGCTGGGTCATAAGGTAGCTCTATTTTTAATTTTTTGAGGAATATACATACTATTCTCCAGAGTGGCTGCACCAGTTTGCTTTCCCACCAACAGTGCAACGGTGTTCCCCTTTCTCTGCATCCAAGCCAACATCTGCTCTTTCCTGAGTTGTTAATGTCCCATTCTGACAGGTGTGAGGTGGTATCTCATTGTGGTTTTGATTTGTATTTGCCTGATGATGAGTGATGTTGAGCATCTTTTCATGTGTCTATTAGCCATTTAGATGTCTTCTTTGGAATGTGTCTATTTATGTCTTCTGCCCATTTCTTAACTGGATTATTTTTTTGAGTGTTGAATTTGATAAGTTCTTTATAGATTTTATACACTAACCCAATATCCAATATGCATTTGCAAATGTCTTCTCCCATCTGTCAATTGTTTAGTTTTATTGATTGTTTCATTCACTGTTCAGAAGCTTTTTATCTTAATAAAGTCCCGATAGTTTATTAACTTCTATTTCCCTTGCCTCCAGAGAAATGTCTAGTAAGAAGTTGCTGCAGCTGAAGTCCAAGAGTTTGCTGCCTGTTCTTCTGTAGGATTTTGATGACTTCCTGTCTCACTTTTAGGTCTTTCATCCATTTTGAGTTTACTTTTGTGTATCATGTAAGAAAGTGGTCCAGGTTTATTCTTCTGCATGTTGCTGTCCAGTTTTCCCAGCACCACTTGATGAAGAGACTGTCTTTATTCCATTGAATATTCTTTCCTGCTTTGTCAAAGATGAGTTGGCCATACGTTTGTGGGCCCATTTCTGGGTTCTCTATTCCATCCCATTGATCTGAGTGTCTGTTTTTGTGCCAGTACCATACTGTCTCGATGACCTCAGCTTTGTAAAACAGCTTGAAGTCTGGGATTGTGAGGCCTCCTGCTTTTGTTTTCTTTTTCAACATTACTTTGGCTATTTGGGATCTTTTCTGGTTCCATACAAATTTTGTAATTGTTTTTCTAACAATATGAAGAATGGTAGTGTTATTTTGATAGGGGTTGCATTGAATGTGTAGATTGCTTTGGGTAGTATAAATATTTTAACAATGTTTGTTCTTCCAATCCATGAGTATGGACTGTTTTCTTTCTCCTTTTTTTGTGGATAATAATACTATAATCGTAGGAAACTTTAATACCCCACTTACAGCAATGGACAGATCATCTGAGTAGAATATAAACAAGGAAACAATGGCTTTGAATGACACACTGAACCAGATGGACTGAACAGATATATTCAGAACATTTTATCCTAAAGCAGCAGAGTGCACATGGAACCTTCTTCTCAAGTGCACATGGAACATTCTCCAGCAGAGACACACAATGGGTTACAAATCAGTTCTCAACCAGTACAAAAAGTTGAAATTATACCATGCATATTTTCAGATCACAATGCAATGAAACTTGAAATCAACCACAAGAAAAAATTTGGAAAGCCCTCAAATGCATGGAGGTTAAGGAACATCCTACTAAAGAATGAATGAGTTAGCCAGGAAATTAAAGAAGAAGTTTAAAAAAATACATAGAAGCAAATGAAAATGAAAACAAACAGTCCAAATCCTTTGGGATGCAGCAAAAGCAGTCCTAAGAGGAAAGTACATTGCAATTGAGGCCTATCTCAAAAAGCAAGGAAGTTCCCAAATAACACAACCTAACTGTACATCAAAAGGAGCTAGAGAAGGAGCAGCAAATAAAGCCTAAAGTCAGCAGCAGAGGGGAAATGATAAGGATTAGAGTAGTGGGTAACATTCTTTAGAACACTGTTTTGTTCATCTTAGTATGTCATTATGTTAGTCTAAGACACAGTTTCTTTCATCAAGGAATTTGCAATCCAGTTGTGACAAAAAGATATATCTAGGTAAAAAAAATATATACATAATTAAGATCAAAGCTGTTTGATGTATTTATTAGATCCACAGAAATTTAGAGACAGAACTAATCGAGGAAGACAGTAACAATCTAAGGCTTCAGAGAAAGTTGATATTAGAATTAGCCTAGAACTGCCTTTGCTGTAGGGCTGGGGACATGGGAAGGGGACATGGAGGCTGTTATAGGCTGAGAGAATAAAATGAACAAAAATGTTAAGGTTGGAATGAGCCTAAGAAGGATAAAAGTAGCCAGACATCTCTGAGACATAGAGAAGGAGTTCAGGCAGATGTCATAGGAAGAAAGAAGCACGAGGTAAAAAACTAGCATTACTAGAAAGAACAGTAAGTAGTATCCTTTAGATTGGACTTGATGGGAGATAAGACACTAAGTTCCTAAGCAGAGGATTATTGCAGTAAATTGTTACCCACCTCTATCCCCTATTCCCAAGAAATCATTCCTCCTAGCCTCTACCCTTTTATATAGATGAAGATTTTCTCCTGTCTCTCCTCCTACACTGACTCTGAGCTTGGACATGTGACTTGCTTGGCCAATAGGTTATATGCCAATATGACTTTAGTGCATTGGGGTTTTGTCCTTTTGGAATGCTGCCTTTGCAGTGTGAACAAGCCCAAGCTAACCAGCTTGAGGATGAGAGACCATGGGTAGACAGAAAACACATGAAGAGAGAGAGTCTGGTAGTGCCAGTCACTCCAATCATCCCAGGTGAGGCCCCAAACATGTAAGTGAGGCCCTTATGGGCCATCCATCCCTAGTCAAGGCATGGGTTGAGTACCTTTGTGTAAGTGACCTCCAGTAAGACAACAGAAGTACTGTCCAGTTGAGATCAGGCAGAATTGCTGATACATGGGACTGAAACAGTATAGTGGTGGTTGTTTTAAGTTACTAAGTTTTGGGTTGGTTTATTACACAACAATAAATAAATTAGTAAGACAAAAGACTTTCTTCTGTCTCTCTACCACTCTTTCTTGGTCATCCATACAGTTTCATCATGAATGGCCTATATTAATATTCAGTAAATATTGATGTTACTCAAGACTCAATCCTAACCACCTTCTGTTTTCCCTCCTCATGTGATTTTTTTCCATTTCCATACCTTCTTTAATGTAATAAGGTATACCATTTATATACTGTCAACTGCTAGTTTATACTCCCAGTTCAGACCTCTTCCCTGAGCTCCAGACTCAGATATGCTACTGCCTACCCAACAGCTCTATGTGGGGTGTCTCTAAGACGCTTCAGACTTATGACCATCCTAAAGCATACTGTTTCACTCAGTGAATGGCACCATCTACTTAGCTGCACAAGGCAGAAATCTCAATTATTTTTTTTAACCCTTAGCTTTATTGAGGTATAGTTGACAATTAAAAAATGTATGTTTAAGGTATACAACTTGATGATTTGATATATATATATTCATTGTAAAACATTCACCATAATCTAGCTAATTAACCTATCTACTACCTCACATAGTTCGTATTATCTTTCTTTGTGTGCGTATACATGGTATGCGTGTGGTGATAACACTTAAAATCACCTTCTTAGCAGACTTCATGTTTGCAATATAATATTTCAAACTATCATCACATTGGTGTACATTACCTCTTCAGAATTTATTCACTTCAGAGCCATTCTTGATAACGTCTTCTCCTTTACTGACTTTATTATTGATTACTATGTCTTGTTGGTTCTAACTTCTCGACATTTCTGGAACCCACCTACTTCTATCATCTCCATAATCGCCACCCAAATCCAATCATCATCATCTCATCCAGATGACTGCCGAAGATGCCTTATTACTCTTCCTGCATCCACTCTTGCCCACATCCAATCTGTTCCCCCACACTGCTTCCAGGAATGTTTATTTCTCAAAACATAAATCTGGTCATGTCATTCCATTACTCTTGAGATAAAAACCAACTGACAACTTTGGCTTAAAAGTATGTATTAGTTCCAGTTTTCCAAGAAGCAGGTGCAAAGACAGGATTTGCTATGAAATGTATTTATTTTTTAAAAAGCCTGTGAAGAATATGTGAGGGAGACAGAGAATATAGGAGAGCTTGGGAACTGTGACATAAGTCTAACACCTGTGAAAGAGAAGGAAAAAAGGAAGACTAGGCAGAAAAAGGCTCAGATTTCAGTGAAGGTCTGAGAAAGTTTGGCCACACTAATGTTGCCAAATAATGGAATCTCTTGTCTTACAGCAGTATTCTCAGGTTGTCAGTCAACTCTGCTTCCGTGCAGCAGGAACTCAGGCTGGTGCATTTCACAATCGCCAGAAGGCCTTGTTTGGCTTGACCCCTGTCCACTTTCTCAGCTTCATCTTGTACCATGCTGCCTTTTGTTGCTATCCATACAAGTCTTTTGTTACTTATTTGAACATGAACATGACATGTTTCTAACCCCTTCCCCAACACAAACATCAGTTGATTCCTGTTCATCTTTTGTCAGTTCAGTTGTCTCTTTGCTTAGAGAGAGTTTCCACAACTGGGGACAAATCTCCCTTTTACATGCCCTTATAGTTCTATTTGCGTGATATTTGATTGCTGTCTGTCTTCTTCCCTAGACTATGAGGTACTTATGAATAGAAAGTGTGTCTTTTTTACTTGTAAATATATCTGCAGTGACTAGCATATAGTATCTGCTCAAAATATTTTTCCTGGATGGATGGACGGATGGGTGGATGGATGGATGGATGGAAGCAAGGTGACTCAAATCCTTGATCTGCTGGTCCTTGGGCATGTTTGGTCTTTTCAGCTACTTTGTCTACTTAGAGCTGATGAAAAGTTAATAACCCTGCCCTTTGATGTGAGGTCTATCAATTCATAAAAGAGAGGCATTGAGTGAATTAAGGTCAGGACAGTATGGAAACAATTCTTTGCCCTTCTGAGAGTGAGGAGCTGATGAAATGAACTAGAGGCAACATTATAAAGAAAGAAATGAAGGGAGTGAACTACTTATTGGACATTCCATTTATTTGGAATGAACAAAAATTGAGTCTAAGGTTTAAGTCAAGTGACTGGGATCATGGAGATGCCAATGTCAGAAAGCATTGAAAGTGGAGCCCAGATGATAAGGAAAAAGAAAGATGAGTTGATTTTGAAGGCATAGATTTCTCTTTTTTTCCTTTTTATTTATTTATTTTTTAAAATTTAAATCCGGGGCTCCTGGGTGGCTCAGTCGGTTAAGTGTCCGGCTTCTGCTCAGGTCATGATCTCATGGTTTGTGGGTTCAAGCCCCATGTCAGGCTTTGTGCTGACAGCTAGCTCAGAGCCTAGAGTCTGCTTCAGATTCTGTATCTCCCTCTCTCTCTGACCCTTTTCCTCTCTTCTCTTTCTCTCTCTCAAAAATAAATAAACATTAAAAAAAAAGAGTATCCTATGGTTTACTTCCCTGATGTTCATCTGTTTCGTTTCTTAAATTCCACATATAAGTGAAGTCATATGGTATTTATCTTTCTCTGACTGACTTATTTCACTTAGCATCTAAGTGAAATTCCATCCATGTTATTACAAACAGCAAGAGTTCATTTGTTTTGATTGCTGAGTAATATTCCATTGTACACACACACACACACACACACACACACACACACACACACGCACGCACACCACATCTTCTTTATCCATTCTTCAATCGATGGACATTTAGTCTTTTTCCATAATTTGGCAATTGTCCTTTGGATAAATACCTAGTATTGCAATTGCTGAGTCATAAGGTAGCTCTATTTTTAATTTTTTGAGGAACATACATACTATTCTCCAGAGTGCTGTACCAGTTTGCTTTCGCACCAACAGTGCAACCGTGTTCCCCTTTCTCTGCATCCAAGCCAACATCTGCTGTTTCCTGAGTTAATTTTGGCCATTCTGAAAGATGTGAGGCGGTATCTCATTGTGGTTTTGATTTGTATTTGCCTGATGATGAGTGATGTTGAACATCTTTTCATGTATCTTTAGCCATCTAGATGTCTTCTTTGGAAAGTGTCGGTTCATACCTTTTGCCCGTTTCTTCACTGGATTATTTGATTTGGGGGTGTTGAGTTTCTTATAGATTTTGGACACTAACCCATTATTCAATATGCATTTGCAAATATCTTCTCCCATTCCGTTGGTTGCCTTTTAGTTTTGTCGTTGTTTCCTTCGCTATTCAAAAGCATTTTATCTTGATAGGGTCCCTTGCCTTTTGTTTCCCTTGTCTATAGAGACTTGTCTAGTAAGAAGTTGCTGCAGCTGAGGTCAAAGAGATTGTTACCTGTGTTATCCTTTAGGATTTTGATGATTTCCTGTCTCACGTTTAGATCTTCCATCCATTTTGAGTTTACTTTCATGTATGGGGTAAGAAAATGTTCCAGGTTCATTCTTCTGCGTATCACTATCCAGTTTTCCCAAGACCATTTGCTGAAGAGAATGTTTTTTTTTTCCTTGCATAGTTTTTCCTGCTTTATCAAAGATTAGTTGGCCCTACACTTGTGGGTCCATCTCTAGGTTCTCTATTCTGTTCCATTGATCTATGTGTCTGTTTTTGTGCCAATACCATACTGTCTTTGTGATTACAGCTTTGTAATACAGCTTGAATCTGGAATTATGATGCCTCCAGCCTTGATTTTCTTTTTCAACATTACTTTGGCTATTCAAAGTCATTTCTGGTTCTATACAAATTTTAGAATAGTTTTTTCTAGCTCTTTGAAGAACGGTGGTGTTATTTTGATAGGGATTGCATTGAATATATAGATTGCTTTGGGTAGTATAAACATTTTAACAATATTTGTTTTAAAAAAAAAGACACTGAAAATGTTCTGAAATGTGCCATGACCAGATCTTCTCTGGGAAAAACATATTCTAAAGATGGAAGGATATGATATTCTAAAGACCTTTTAGTAAACTTCTATATTCCAGTAGTGTTTGGTAAACCACAATATTAGAGACTTTGTATATAATTGAGACCCTGCCAATTTTAGGGTTGGTTGTTGATTCTGCTGCATGTAAGTCTGGTTCTATGACTACATCTAAGAGTATTAAATATTTTTTTTAAAGTTACTGAACAACTTTAAGATGATGTCAAGTAAGAGCACACATTTTAAAAAGTCAGCTAAGGGTCAGCATCAAAAAGCTGTTTCTCTGCTACTCTGTTGAGAAATTCACACAGAGGCCCTGCCATTACCTGTCACACATTGTCAAGACTCACTCTCATTAACAATAATGGACATCTACTCCTTTTTTTCTATGTGTGACTTTTAGAAGGAAATCTCCTTTGGTATGCACTTTTCCTAAGATCCAGTGTAAGAGGGTAGATAATAGGACTGACATGTAGGGAGAAATTAGGAGTGTACAAGAGTGTCAAAGACTCTTAAATACAGAGAACAAACTGAAGGTTGATGGGGGGAGGGGAAGAGGGGAAAGTGGGTGGTGAGCACTGAGGAGGGCACTTGTTAGGAGAAGCACCGGGTATTGTATGGAAGCCAATTTGACAATAAATTATACTAAATTTAAAAAATTGTGCTTCCAGTCCATGAGTATGGAATATTTTTTAAATTTCTTTGTATATTCTTCAATTTCTTTCATAAGCTCTCTATAGTTTTCAGCATACAGGTATTTTACCATGTTTGTTAAGTTTATTTGTAAGTATCTTATGGTTTTTGGTGCAATTGTAAATGAGTTCAATTTCTTGATTTCTCTTTCTGCTGCTTCATTACTGGTGTGTAGACATGCAAGTGATCTGTAGATTGATTTTATATCCTGCAACTTTGCTGAATTCATGGATCAGTTCTAGAAGTTTTTTGGTGGAGACTTTCAGAGTTTCCACATAGAGTGTCATGTTCTCTGCGAAGATGAAAATTAGACTTATTCTTTGCTGATTTGGATGCATTTTATTTCTTTTTGTTGTCTCTTGCTGAGACAAGGACTTCCATTATTATGTTGAACAATAGTCGTAAGAGTGGATATCTCTGTCATGTTACTGACTGTAGGGGGAGAGCTCTCATTTTCCCCCCATTAAGGATGATATTAGTTGTTGGTCTTTCATATATGGCTTTAATGATCTTGAGGCATGTTCCTTCTATCCCTACTTTCTTGAGTGTTTTTGTCAAGAAAGGATGTTGTATATTGTCAAATGCCTTTTCTGTATCTATTGAGGGCATCATGTGGTTCTTATCCTTTCTTTTATTAATGTGAGGCATCATATTGATTGATTTGCAGATATTGAACCACCCATGCAGCCCAGTAATAAATCTGACCTGATCATGGTGAATAATTCTTTTAATATATTGTTGGATTAAATTTGCTGGTACCTTCTTGAGAATTTTGCATCCATGTTCATCAGGAAAATTGGACTGTAATTCTCTTTTATAGTGGGGTCTTTGGTTTTGGAATCAATATAATGCTGGCTTCAGAGAATGATTTTGGAAGTTTTCCTTCCATTTCCATTTTTTGGAACATCTTCAATAGAATAGGTATTAACTCTTTCATTATGTTTGGTACAATTTCTTTAGGAAGCCATTCGGCCCTGGACTCTTGTTTGTTGGAAAATTTTCATTACTTATTCAATTTCTTTACTGATTATGCACCTATTCAAATTTTATATTTCCTTCTGTTTCAGTTTTGGCATTTTATATGTTTCTAGGAATTTATCCATTTCTTCCAGAGTGCCCAATTTGTTAGCATATAATTGCTCATAATGTTCTCTTATTATTGTTTGTATTTCTGTGCTGTTGGTTTTGATCTCTCCTCTTTCAGTCATGATTTTATTTATTTAGGTCCTTTCCTTTTTCTTTTTGATAAATCTGGCTAGGAGATTATCAATTTTGTCAATTCTTTCAAAGAACCAGCTCATTGTTTTGTTCATTCTACTTTTTTTTTTGTTTTATTTCTATATCATTGATTTCTGCTCTAATCTTCATTATTTCCTGTCTTCTGCTGGTTTGGGGCTTTATTTGCTGTTCTTTTTCCAGCTCCTTTAGATGTAAAGTTGGCTTGTATATTTGAGATATTTCTTCCTTTTTTAGAAAGGCTTGGATTCCTATATATTTCTCTCTTATTATTGCTGTTGCTATATCTCAAAGGTTTTAAATTGTTGTGTTTTCATTTTCATTGGTTTCCATATACTTCTTAATTTCCTCTTTTACTTATTTCTTAACTTATTCTTTAGTAGGATGTTCTTTAATCGCCAAGTCTTTGTGGTTTTTCCAAGATTTCTTCTTGTGGTTGATTTCAAATACCATAGTGTTGTGGTCTGAAAATATGTATGGTATGGTATTGATCTTTTTGTACTTGTTGAGGCATGATTCATGACCCAGTATGTGATCTATTCTGGAGAATGTTCCATGTGCATTGGAGAAGAATGTGTATGCTGCTTCAGTATGAAATATCCTAAATATATATGTTAGATCCATCTGGTTCAGAGTGTCATTCTAAGACATTGTTTCCTAGTTAATTTTCTGCTTAGATGACCTATCCATTGCTGTAAGTGAGGTGTTAAAGTCTCCTACTATTATTGTATTATTATCAATGAGTTTCTTTATGTTTATGATTGATTTTTATATTTGGGTATTCCAAGTTGCGTAAATATTTACAATTCTTAGATCTCCTTGGTGGAAAGATCCTATAATTATAATAAAATGCCCTTTTTATCTTTTGTAATAGTCTTTGTTTTAAAATCTAGTTTGTCTGATATAAATATGGCTAGTCTGGATTTCTTTTGATGTCCATTAGCATGAAAGATGATTCTCCATCCCCTTACTTTCAATCTGGAGGTGAGTTTGGGTCTAAAATGAGTCTCTTGTAGGCAACATATAGGTGGGTCTTGTTTTTGTTTTTAATCCATTCTGATATTCTGTATCTTTTGATTGGAGCATTTAGTCCATTTACATTTAGAGTCATTATTGAAGATGCAGATTTCTAAGTGAAGCCAGGTTCTCCTAGTGGAAATGGCCAGTGAGGCACTGGAGATGTAGAAGTGAGGCTGATGTGAGGGATCTGAGGTCCTTTGGATGTCTCCTCCTAATGACCTGACATGGTTGCTGAGTCTCAGAGTCCTGGAAATCTGTGTTCAGTGAACCTTCATGGGGAAGAGAATAGGCAGATAACCTGAGAGGCAAAGGGTAAAAGGAAAGTGTTGCTTCAGGACCTCCAAGCCAAGGAGTGAGAGGAATTCCCAGTACAAAGTGTCAAGGCAGAGATGTGGAAATCTGTGGGGAGCTGATTGAATGGAAAATGAGGCTCCAGGAGAGACTGGAGTTTTGAAGAGGGTGACAGAAATTAGAACCTAGAAAAGATTCCCTGATCCCAGGGGAGAGCAGCTGTCAAAGCAGTCAGGGCCTGTTGAGTGGCAGGTACAAAGATGGACCCTCCATAGTTCCTTAGAATAGAAGTGATAGTGAAGTTGTGAGATGCACAGCCCCTGACACAAATACACGTGCTTTAGGTGAGAACAGCAAGGGGCTGAAGACTCAACACTGCCAATGAGGGAAAGGACCAATGTGGGATTTTCTTAAGGCTTAACAAGAAGAATTGGGATGTGGTTACACAGAAGTGCCAAGAGTGATGTTTCCAGGAAGAAGGGGAAGTCCTGAGCAGAGAAGCTTGAATAATGGGAATAAATGAAACCAAATTTTGCTCAACTTTCCAGTGGACCTATATTATATAATGTTACCCAATACCTTTTCTCAATCTTCTTCCTATTGAGGTATAATTTATTTACAATAAAATGCAGAGATTTTAGGAATATGGTTCAATGAGTTTTGACAACTGTGTGTGTGTATAAAACTGTGTAAAATCATCACCCCAATTAAGATACCAATCATTTATATCACCCTAGAAAGTTTCTCTGTTCACCTTTTAAGTAAATCTCCACCCTGTTCCCTTCCCAGGCAAGTATTGTTCTGCTTTCTATGACCATATATTGGTTTTGTATCTCCTCTAGAACTTCATGTAAATGGAGTCATGCAGTCTGTATTCTTTTGTATCAGGCTTCTTTTACTCCATATAACATCTTTAGATTTATCCATTTTGTTTTGTATATAGTAGTTTCTTTTGATTACTGAGAAGTATTCCACTGTATAAATACACAATCCATTATTTATCCATTTTCTTGTTTATGGATAGTTGGGTTGATTCCAGGTTTTGGATATCATGAATTAAGCTGTCATGAACATTCTTATGTAAGTTTTTTTTGTGAATGTATTTTTTCATTTCTCTTGGAGTGGAATTGCTGGGTCATAGGAGAAGTGTATATTTAATTTCACAGGACAAATTGTTTTCCAAAATGATTATTATTTTCTATATTCCCACCAGCATGTTTTTCCTTTTTAATAGGTGACTGAGTTCTCTAAGTCTTGTGATCCTTTGCCTTTGTTTCCCTCCTTTTTTTCTGGAGCATATTTTCCATTGTTTTATCTTCCATCTCACTGACTTGCCACTCTGTTCCTCCATCCTTGCTGTCATAGCATCCATTAGACATTGCCTCTCAGTTATAGCATTTTTAATTTTTGCCTGACTAGATTTTCATTCTTTTAAATATGCAGAAAGGGATTCTCTGGTGTCTTCTATGCTTTTTTCAACCCCAGCAGGCATTCTTATAATCATGGTTTTAAAATCAAGTTTAGACATCTAACTTCTATCTATGTCAATTAAACCCCTTGCCATCATTTTGAAGATGCAGATTTCCTTCTTATAATTTTTTAAATGTTTATTTTTTAAATTTTTATTTTTGTTAACATTTATTTATCATTGAGAAACAGAGAGAGCCAGAGCATGAGCATAGGAGGGGCAGAGAGAGTGGGAGACATGGTATCTGAAGCAGATTCCAGGCCTTTCTGTCAGCACAGAGCCGGATGCAGGGCTCAAGCCCATGAGAGTGGTAAGATCATGACCTGAGCTGAAGTCCGACGCTCAACTGACTGAGCCACCCAGGCACCCCTTAAATGTTTATTTATTATTGAGAGACAGAGAGAATCAGAGCACGAGCAGGGGAGGTGCAGAGAAAGAGGGAGACACAGAATCCAAAGCAGGCTTTAGGCTCTGAGCTGTCAGCACAGAGCCCAGTGCGGGGCTTGAACTCACAAACTGTGAGATCATGACCTGAGCTGAAGTAGGATGCTTAACTGACTGAGCCACCTGCATATTTAAAAGAATGAAAATCTAGTGTATATTTAATTTCATAGGACAAATTGTTTTCCAAAATGATTATTATTTTCTAAATTCCCACCAGCAATAAAATATTAAGTGCCAGATGCTCTTTAATATTTGGTATTGGTATTGTCGATCTTTTTAATTTCAGTCATTCTAATAAGTATAAAGTAGTATCTCATTGACTTTTTTTTATATTCCCCAATAGCTAATGATAATGAGCACCTTTTTATCTCATTGATCATTTACATATCTTCTTTTTGCCATTTTATTTTATTTAAAAAATATTTTACTTTGGAGTGATTTTAGGTTTACAGAGAAGTTGCAGAGAGCCTTTTGCCATTTTAAATGAGTTGTCTTTTTATCATTTATTTGCAGGAGTTCCTTATATATTCTTTAAGTCTTTTGTATTTATCATGTATTACAAATATTTTCTCCAAATCTACAGTTTGCCTTTTATTTTCTTTTCTAAAATATATTTTATAAATTCTATATTTTTCTCTAGTTTTATGAGATATAATTGACATATAACATTGTGTAAGTTTAAATTTTTTTAATGTTTTTAATTTATTTTTGAGAGACAGCATGAGCAGGGGAGAGTCAGAGAGAGAGGGAGACACAGAATCTGAAACAGCCTCCAGGCTCTGAGCTAGCCACCAGAACAGAGCCTGATGTGGGGCTCAAACCCACAAACCGCGAGATCATGACCTAAGCCGAAGCCAGACGCTGAACCGACTGAGCCACCTAGGTGCCCCACATTGTGTAAGGTTAAAGTGTACAATGCTTTTTCTTTTCTTAATCCTGAATTTTGAGCAGAAATTTTTTATTTTAATGAAATCTCATTTTTAATTTTTTTCTTTTATGGATAGTATATCTTGTGTCCTAAGAAATCTCTGTCTACCCTAAAGTAGTAAAGGATAAATAACATTTATAAATGATTTATAATAAACCTATGCTTATTACCTTTCTCTCTTTTTCCTAAAATGATGCTACTTTTGGTTTAAAATTACTAAGATAACACACACTGTTTTGATAAGAAGGTCAAGAATGAGAATGGCAGAAAATTCTACATTAAAGTGTCTCATCTTAGCAAGGTTACAAAACCTCAAAGGCCTAGAAGAAAAGGACTAAATTCCTTTAAAGAGTAGGGAAGTCCTTTGAGAACATGCCCCTTCCACTTCCATCAAATGGCACATGACTCATTATCAATAATTTTGGTGCTCTACATAAATCAGTTTTAGTTTGACTTTTTATATCTAACAAACGAAAGAGGAATGCATTAGAAGACTTACTGGTGATTAAAGAATCTAAAGGGAAACTAAAAAGGCAGGCTTTAGAAAGACAGCAGCTGAAGCAGCTGTGAGGATCAAGGGAGCAGGATCCAAAAGATGAAGAGACTGCAGTAGGGATGAGCCGTCTCCAGCTGTTCTTGTCTTTGTGCCACTCAGTTCAAGCTCAACTTCCTAGGGGAAAGTATCCGAATGACCTAATTTGGGCACATGCCCAGGGGACCTTGGCTGAAAGTCCCTCCTTCAAAACTGGATTCAATAGGAAAAGGAGATATTGCCCCAGAGGAAAATTGGGGCACTGCTACTAGAAGACGGGGGATGGATTCTATGAGGACAAATACAATACATGCTCACAACACCCTTAAAAAGGCAGAACACATATCTTTCCATTTGTGTTGTGTCTCCTGCTTTAAGCAGGATGAAATTGCCTTTATTCACTCATCTTTGGGTCTTCCCTTAAATAACTGGGCTTGGTTTAATTAAAATACATTACCTCCAAGCCCAAGTTCGTAAAGCAAAGTTCATCCCAGGTTAGTTTTGTTGTATTGTTTTAAATCTTGAAGTAGAATGTGTATTTCTGATGACTTAGAATTTTTCCTTCTAAACTGAGATGCAGAAACTTTATGGACTCTAATATTAAGTGGGGGAAAAGGGATAACCCTAAATAAAATAGATTGGAAGTGAATTAGGATTGAAAGTGATACAAACAGAACGTTTAAGCATTACATTCCCTTTTTAAAAAAATGCTTAAAAAGTTATGTTTCTTAATTTTACTCTTAGATGTTATATGCTTTTATGGACAAGTTCCTACACTCAATCTTTTTGCTCATTCATGCATTCTGCAAACATTTATTAAGGGCTTGCCGTGTGCATTAGCAGCAGGGTCTCTGGAGATCTGTGATGAGATTAGAAAAGAACCTGATTTATGAAGATGCACAATACACTATGATAGGAGTGAGGGTTGGGATTGACTGCTTTGTTCACTAATATTTATCTTTAGTACCTAGTGCAGTGCCTGAAAAGTAGAAGGAACTTAAAAGCATACTGTTGAATGGATGAATAAATGAATGGAGGGAAGAGTCAACTCGTGGTGTTGGAAGTATAGAAGATAATAGGACGGGACAAGTTCAGGAACATTTTCTTGGTTGTTTAATTCTGCTTCAACAAAACTCTTAGAAGAGTGAATGCTAGAGTTGCAAAAGCCCAAACTTGAGGACTGTCTGTCCCTCTATATTTCTGTCAGTCTCTGCATTCAGTTACAGATGGAAGTTTGTTATCTTATCTCCAACAAAGACTGCAAGAGTTGGATGTGCCCTTCTGGCTCTTTGTAATCAGGCTTTTTGTGACTGGGGACACTGGTAGCCCATATGATACTAACAATTTTTCAGTGTCTCTGTACTGAGGGTAAAAAGATGAGGCTTTTAGAATTTGAAAATTAGTTTTTCCTACATTGAGTGGTGTGATGTTGTACATTCTTCTGTAATAGATACTCACTTAACCCTGTATTTGAAATAACTCCCTTCTGAAGGAAGGTAGAGAAGAAGTGTGTGGAAGTCATATATCATCGACAAAGATCAAACTCCCCACACTGAGGAGAGTCCACTGGTATTTAAGGTTTGATCAAAAGAGTACTCCACATACCAGTTGGGCAGGGTTTTTAGGAACTACAAATCCATTAACATTCCCTGATCTAACTTTTGAAAAAAAATAAAACCTAGGTCTTTCCTGGGTTTCCTCTCTTTGTATGTTGTATGCTTTATTTGTTTATGTATTTCCATGTTTGTGTATTCTCTTGCTTTAATACACTTGGTCTCTCTTTAACTCTTACCATTGTGGGATCTAACTTGTTCTACTCAGTTTTCCATCCCAGGGGGTAGCATGGCTTATGAAAAGAGCAGAGCCTCAATGCCAAAAAGACCTAGCCTCAAATGCCAGTCATGCTATTTCACATTTAGGCAACTTTCAGTAAAGTACTCAACATCTTTGAGCCACAGTTTCTGTGCTGCTCAGTTATATTTCCATTTCTTCTTTCTGGGTGGATGGCAGGATTACACTTCTGATTCCCTTAATATTAGCACATGTCATTCACTTGTTATGGTCAGTGGATTGAGAATACAAGTAGTCATGTGTTATTCCTGGGGAGAAGTCTGTAAGAAACTAATCTTGTTGCCTTGCCCCTGAAACATAACAGAGGCTCTATCAGTATGATCCTGGAGTGAGAGTAACATGCACAGAATGTGTACCAACCCAGTGGACACGTAGCATGACCAAGAAATAAACTTTTATTGATTGAGGTCATTAAATTTGGGGGTTGTTACTCAACATGAATTAGCCCATCCTGGCTGATGTTTCCTGATATGAATAATGGTTATAAGATTTACCTCAAAGAGTTGTTGTGAGAATTACTAACCCACAGCAAAGGATTAAGAAGCAGTGGCTCGGGGAGCCTGGGTGGCTCAGTCACTTAAACATCCAGCTTCTGCTTAGGTCATGCTTGTGAGTGTTGGGCTCTATGCTGATAGCTCAGACTTGGAGCCTGCTTTTGATTCCGTGTCTCCCTCTCTCTGCCCTCCCCTACTTGTACTTTGTCTCTCTCCCTCTCAAATATAAACATTAAAAAAAAAAAAGAAAAAAAGAAAGCAGTGGCTCTTATTACTATTACCCCCCTTCTGCCAGCTGTCTGTATCTACCATTCTTATCAGACATTCCAGCTACAAACTCATACATGGCTCACTCTTGTCCATTTCACTCCACCCATAATTCTTCATTGCTCTACCGACCTACACCCCCACCCCCACTTTCCAATGCCTTTTCTTTGTCTTCTGTGACCAGAAGACCAGATTCAATTTGGTCGAACTCTCTAAACCTGTTTCTTATCTTTTGTTCTCCAAATGGGACAGAATTCATTTTATCTTATTTAAAAAATTTTATTTATTTTGAGAGAGAGAGAAGGGGAGGGGCAGAGAGAAGAGGAGAGAGAGAGAATTCCAAGCAGGCTCTGAACTGTCAGCATAGAGCCTGACGTGGCACTTGAACCCACGAACTGTGAGATCATGACCTGAGCCACAACCAAGAGTTAGATGCTTAAATGATTGAGCTACCCAGGCACCTCTGGAGACAGAATTTTAGAGTTAAAAGGGACATCACTTCTCTAAGAATCTGCAGAAACAGATCTTCGACCTCCCTCTCCAGCCATCAAATATCCATAAACACCTTGCCATCTGGACTTCATTGATACAAGTTACTTCTTCCCAGAGAGCTATGTACTCTAGGTCACTAGGTACTCCTTTTTTTTTTTTTTTTTTAAGGTCTTAGCATTCATTTCCTAAGGACACCAAATCATCTGTGGCCTCAAAAGAACCTGTAGTCATTTAATTGCTCTGACCTCACCTCTCACACACAGATTTTGGACACTCACCTATTCTCTGCAGTTTACTGTAGCCATGCTTTCTACCCCTGTTCCTATATTTTCTTCTCCCCACCCTTTCTAACTATCCTCAACCCTCCCTCAACATTTTGCTGAAACACCAGATAGTTGCAGTCCCTGGCAAGTATCGCCAGCTGATTTCTCTTCTGTTGCTTCTGGGCTAAAGGAAAACAATAAACTGTACAGACCCCATGACTACATGCTTTGTGTTATCTGAAACTGAAATAATTGGCTTTTCTGGACACTTGGCATTAGTGCTCACTCTTATTTCTCAGAAACCTCTCTTACCATGGCCTCTGGTTCTCTTCTGGACATACTTTACCTCTCATTTTAAAGGTTCACCTTTCTCTCTCCACTTATCATTTAACTGGAAATCCCTAGAGTTTTGTCCCTGGGACTATTTTCTTTTTTTGTCTACGTGTCTACATGTCTCTAGAGGAGTCTTATTTACCCTTATGGCTTCTATGACCATTTAAAAGTAGATGACTCCCAAATGGTTTTCCCTAGCACTTCTCTCTAGAGCTTTAGAAGTAGATATGCAATATCCTATTAGACATACGGAGGTGGATATCCTATGGAAATGTCCTTCAGGAAACACCTTTTCCCCTCTAATCCCAAAACTGTACCATCCCTCTATCTTGATCTGAGATGTCATCACCATTTACCTGTCTCCCAACTTAGAAACCTTGGTGTTATTCTCACCTCCTTTCTCTCAACCCCCACATACAGTCAGCTGCCAAATCTTGCTGCTTCTAATTTTAAAACATCATTTGACTTTGTTTCTTCCAAACTCTATACTACTGGCTTAAAATAGGCCTTCAGCATATCTTCTTTGGACTTATTGCAACAGCCTTGTAATTTGTTTCCCTGACCCCTGACAATATTTCTCCCCTCCCATAGTCTCCAACCTACCATTATAGTTATAAAACAAAGCTAACCAAGTCTTTTCTCTGTGTGAAAGCTTCTGGCTCCATATGCCCACGGGGTAAAGTTCACACTAGGTAGTCTGGCTGTAAATTGCTTTACCTCCTTACTCCATTCTATCTCTTCTCCATGTTTCCTTTCCTGCCTTCGTGTTCTCTGTGCATATCCTAGGTTTCTATTGCCTCATATTCTCACTACTTCCAGCACAAAACCATGTTTTCAGAAGTCTATGTTTAAATGCATATATATACATACACACACACACATATATATATATATATATATATATATATATATATAATATTTTTTTCAGGTTATTTCTTTTCCTCCTCTTCATCTGTATTCACTTGAAAAATTCCTACAGGTGTTGGGGTGCCTGGGTGGCTCAGTTGGTTGAGCGTCTGACTTCGGCTCAGGTCATGATCTCACAGTTCATGGGTTTGAGCCCTGCATCAGGCTCTGTCCTGACAGCTAGCTCAGCCTGGAGCCTGTCTTCAGATTCTGTGTCTCCCTCTCTCTCTGACCCTCCCCTGCTCACACTGTCTCTCTCTCTCTCTCTCAAAAATAAAAAAAACATTTTTTAAAAAAGAAAAATTCCTATAAGTGTTAACATCTCGTTTAAGCTCATGTACTCTGTGAAGCCTTCCCCAATTCTTCCAGGCTATTAATGCTCTGTTCCTTTTGTTCCCAGAGCACTTTATATTTGCTTCAGATTTTACTGTGTGACTTTTAATTTTTCTACTTATGTGTTTGCACCTTACATTAGACTGTAAGTTTTTCATTGTCAGAGAACTTAATAGAAGTTGTTCAATAAATAATCATGGATTAATGCAACATTGTTTTCCTCCCAAGGTGTTTTTGGTATCAGTCTCTTCTTTTTATTTTTTGTTTAATTTTTAATGTTTATTTATTATTTTTGAGAGAGAAAGCGAGCAAGAGACAGAGTGTGAGTGGGGGGAGAGGTAGAGAGAGGGAGACACAGAATCAAAAGCAGGCCTAGGCTCCAAGCTGTCAGCACAGAGCCTGACGCGGACTTGAACCCACAGACAACCTGATCATGACCTGAGCTGAAGTTGGACACTTAACTGACTGAGCCACCCAGGTGCCCCTCTTCTTTTTCATTCTTTCTATTACATCCCTAATAAACAGTCAACTCAAACTTAGATTTTTAATAGCCTCCAGGATGACCATCTAAAGAAGCATCATTCAATGATATAAACACCAGCTACATGTGGCAATTGAGCACTTGAGATGTAGTTAGTCCAAGTTGAAGCAAGCTCTAAATATAAAATACACATTGGATTTTGAAAACAGTAGGAAAACAAGAATGTAAAGTATCTCAGTAAGAATTTTTAACTTTATTTTAACAATTACTCATATGTTGAAATGATAGTATTTTGGATATACTGGATTCAATAAGATATATTATTTAAATAAATTTTTCCTGAGTCTTTTTTTTCTATTTTTAAATGTGGTTACTAGAAAATTTAAAAGTATATATGTGGTGTGCATTATATTTCCTTTAGATATCGCTGTGCCCCTTTAATCATGTGAATCATTTCTTGGTGGTAACCCTGTCTTCTGCCATTTTTTTTCCCCTTAATCCTTGCAGAATCTCTTGGGAGGGGAAAAATGGTATCTGTTTACCGGTTTTGTTGGACTAACTTTCCCCAAACATCCCTTTGTTTCATGCTACTGTCCTACTTGAAGAGTCTGCAGGTTTTCTGTTGTCAGTTGCATCAAGGCCACATTGCTTTGCCTGGTTCCTCAAACATTTCATTCTATTGCACTTCACTTACCCAGCCTTATCTCTTACTCATCTTAAGTAGTACCTTTGACCTTTAGTCTGTGGTCAAAGATCCTTGCAGTCTGTGCTTTTTGGGAATGATTCTTTTGCTCTGTATTTCCTTCCTTGGCCCCCCATTTAAATCAAGCCAGTCATTAAGATGTGACTTAAAACTTTTACCTCCCACATGTTTTTTTTCTGTTTATTGGAACTCACTCTGATATCTACTAGTTATTTGTCAGAGACACACAGTTTAAGCTCTGATTTGTTCAATTACTCAGCATCTTCACTGATATCACCATTCAGTTGAATTCCACAAACATTTTTGAGATCCTGTGCCAAGAACAGGGATAGGTGAGTATGAGGGTCACCTTTATGCAGGGCCTATGCTAGGAATTGGCCCTGTAGAAAAGTATAAGACACAGGCCTTATCTCATTGTCTTTCTTAGCATCTGCTCCACCATAAGCAAGGGCCATGTTTATTCTGATTACAAAAGCTTCATATGAGAAATTGCCAATATGCCACGATATGCCAAAGTAGTCAAATAGCCTCACACAGGGTTCAAATCCCATTAAATCCAGATTGGGGAACTCTGGGTTCTAATTAAGTGTGTTCTTTCCCTAGTTTTTCATGAATTAAAGAACACTGTTTATACAGCTTCTTGTTAAAGTGACATCACCCAGTATTTGCCTCCTTGGTCATACTTTATCCTCCTGATGAAAGGCCTTGTTTTCAGGTGTTTTAGACTGTGGAGCCAGACTACTTTGGATTTGAATCTCAACTCCTCCACTGGATAGCTCCATAACCTGGGCAAGTAACATAACTCCTCCATACCTCATTTTCCACATCTGTATAATGAGAATAACGTTATCACAGGATTGTGATAAGGGTTAATGAGTTCATAGTTTTTGGCATAGGGTAACCACTCCATGTCAGTCCTTAATACATGTCACTACCAGACTATTTCTCTGGGACTGTTTTGACTATTTTATTCCATGTGTGTCTCTATCTTCTAGTAGAGTGCCTGTTTCAAAACTGCAGGTGAATAAACATGGAATGAATAAATGAAGGCTCTCAATCACTTTTATTTATGCATTTCCAATGTTCTGCAAGTTAAGTGCAAAGGCAAGGAAGCAAGTCAAAGTCACCTCCTTGTAAAGGTCTTTCTTCACCCGGTTTCACCTGAGGGTCCCCTGGGACAATTTGATCTCCAAGGCGGGGAAGCCCACAGCGGGCAGCGCTAAGTACCTTCCCGGGATCACCTTGGAATGGCCCAGGGCAGACAGCCCTGGCGTGCCAGTTTCCCGGGAAGTTCGGCGCATGCGCAGCGCGTCAGGCGCCTGGGTTCCTTCCTGCGGCGCCACCCGGAAGCCTCAGCTCAGTCTGCCCCTCCCCCTCCCTCGCCGGCTCTGGCTGTGCGTGCGGGGCTGGCCCGGCGAGGAGGCGGGACACGTCGGCGCTGCCACCGTCGCCGCCGCCCCTCCTCCTCCTGTTCCAGCTGCCGCTGCCGCCGCTTCCTGGGCTGAGTCCGCCCGCGGTCCCGGCGGCTCCAGGTGTGTTCGCCCCGCCCAGCTCCTGCCTGAGTCCGCCGCCGCGGTAGCTGCCCCGGGCTTCCCTCCGCGCTTCCGAGATGGCGACGCGCTCCTGCCGGGAGAAGGCTCAGAAGCTGAACGAGCAGCACCAGCTCATCTTGTCCAAGCTGCTGAGGGAGGAGGACAACAAGTACTGCGCCGACTGCGAGGCCAAAGGTAGCGCGGACGTCGCCGCTCCTAGTCCGGGCCTCCTGCGGCCGGTGACCTTCCCGTCGCCGCGGCGCCCGGGGCCCGAGCGGACGCCGCGGCTGCGCCCGGCCGGCCCGGGCCCTTGAGGGAGGGCGGGCGCAGGCTGGAGTCGCCCCTCACCTCCGCCAGACGCGGTGGCGAGGTCAGGCCCGTGGGCGCCGGCACTGGTCCCGGCCCCCTCTCCTCCCCAGCCCCGGGGCAGAGCCGTGCCCGCGTCGCGTTGCTCAGACCCTCCAGAGGGCCGGGGTCAGAACCGGGCCGGGAGCACGGAACGGGGCGACGGCTTGGCCAGTGCTTAGAGTTAAAGGGTTGCCCTCTACCCGCCTCAGCTCGCAGGTACATCCGTGGGTGGGGCCACCCTTAGTCTTGGTCTCCGCCTCGACTCTTTTCCCGCGACCACGTCCTCCCTCTCGGGGCTCCGAGGCTCGGTAACCCAGGTGGAGCCCCACCTGCCTGCCCACCTGACGGCTTTGTACCGGCCTTTGGCTTCTTCCTCAGGAAGAGTATGGTGATCCTGTTTGCTGGATTGGAGTTTTACTGAGTGAAACCATTGGGGAGGGGTCTTTAATAGTAGTAGTAGTAGTAGTGATAACTGTTTTTCATTTGGATATAAGCCAGAAGGAAGAGGACTTTCATTACCTTAGTCCCTTGGACAGTGGGCTTATTATGTTCCTGAAGGTTTTAATAATTAGATTGTCGCTGACCAGTTGGTTTGGGAGAAAATGTGGACACTGGTTTGTGTGGCCCTTAGACATTAAAAGGGCATTTTTTAAAGATCCAGAGGTGAAAAAAACCTATTTTTAGTTTGTTGGTTGGAGGGCTTCTGCCTCAGCCTTTGACGTAGATCCACTGTTTTTAGCCTATCTGTTTGGGTTTGGAGATCTAATTTATATTTAATGTCTTGTAAGTAATCTCATGAGAAAAATGCTTCAGATTTTTAAAAACAAACCTGTCATGTGTTTAGGAAAAGATCTTGCTTATTTGTAAATTCGTTTGTTTATTCGGTGAGAAATAGGTAGTTCTCCAGAGCAGGAGTCAGGCTTGAGAATATCATTTAAGATTTTTGTTATTGGACCTAGACTTTCTTGAAGCTTTACTGTTCTGACTCAGTGTTGTATAAATGAGGCACGGTTCAGTGGGCTGCTGTTGTTTGGTTAGACTCAGCCACACAGCATCAGGAAGTCGCTACCATAACAGGTACTGGCTTACTGGAAGATCATGTGGGAATACTGTAACTAGACCATTTTATGAAGCACTTTTCATATAGTAACTTGACTCACCCAAGCTTATATTTATTTTGTGTAACCTTTCAGGTGATGAGTTAAAAATGCCTGATTATTGTAGTAAAACTTACTTACCTGATACTGATTATGTGTGTGGATTTTGGGGGAATGCTCTTTGTTGTTGAGGCTCAATTATTCATCACTGTGCTAGTACAACACTGAAAAACAGGGGGCCTTGGACAGTGAAAAATGGCTACACTTTGGGTAATAAGCTACATGCTTAAAAAGAGATGCTAGTATATTTTAAATCTATTCATTAAAAAATGAATAGTAACAGTTTTAGTAAGTACCTTCATTAGGTATAGAAATAATTGAAAAATAATGTTTGTTTAAATTTTGTCACTACCAAAGTACTTTCTAAAATCAGATTTTCACTAATGCTTCCTAAAGTAATTTATAGGTTTTTAAAAAGCCATTTTTTGCCACATGGTAACATTTTCATTTCCATCTTTTTTTTCATTTTTAAAAATGTTTTATTTATTTTTGAGAGAGAGGGAGAGTCAGAGCATGAGCATGGGAGGGACAGCGAGAGGGGGAGATACAGAATCTGAAGGAGGCTCCAGGCTCTGAGCTGTCAGCACAGAGCCTGACGCGGGGCTCAAACCCACAAACCGTTGAGATCATAACCTGAGCTGAAGTCAGACACTTAACTGACAGAGCCACCCAGGTGCTCTGTCATTTTGAAGTGAGGAGAGGAGAATCATGTACTTTTTAAATTAGGACAAATATTTTAATCTGAGGAAAAGGGAGCATTGGTTTTGCTCAGTATTTGTATTGCCACTGAGGTCCATAGATTATATATTGAATAAATGTTTTTAGTTGTGGTTTTGTTTGATCTTCTGTTTCTGGGTTTGTTTTTGAGAAATGGAGAAAGTGAGAGAAGAAAGAGAGTATCAAGAGTTTGAGGATGCAATGTGAAGGGCATGGACTCTGGTCGTGATTTAGGAAGATCATAATTTTTTTCCTTGTTGCAACTAAATCTTGAATGAAATTAAATTGATCTAATTTTTTAAATGTTTATTTATTTTTGAGAGAGAGAGAGACAGACAGACAGACAGAGCATGAGCCGTGGAGGGGCAGAGAGAGAGGGAGACACGGAACCAGAAGCAGGCTCCAGGCTTCAGGCTGTCAGCACAGAGCCTGACATGGGGCTTGAACTCAGCGAACTCTGAGATCATGACCTGAGCTAAAGTTGGAGGCTTAATCGACTAAGGCTCCCCTTAAATTGACTTTCTAAATTATTTCATTGTTATATCTTGATCTTCCAGGAAAAAATATCACAGTTAAGTTTAATTAGTTTAATTAGACTTGATCTCATAGTTGTATTACTTGAAAAATTTGACATGATTGGGCTGTTGATATAATTAAATATATTTTGTGCAAGTTTTGAGTCTTTGGTGTGGTTGAATCCCATTATAGAACTCTCTTAGTAGAGTTCTTAGCTTGTTAAATGATTTGGGATTCATTATTACACATGCGAGATGACATAGTAAATAGAGATAGTGAAATTCTTATTCAGTGTATTTTTAAAAGATATGTGAAGGGTCTTATTTTACAGCTTAGCTATTATAAAGAGGTCCATACTGTATATATGTATTAATGTTTTCCTCACTGTTTAATAAACTACATCAAGCTTTTTATGTATTTTGAAGCTATTTCCTAGTTAGCTCAATTTTCTTTTGAAAAATACTTCCTCCACTGCTCTTTGAGAACATGTACCAAAGGCTAAAGTTAAAGTGTAGGGCTAAAGATTACCCTATTCTTTTGACTTGTAATAGTTTGCAGAATTATATCAGTTGGATTTTGACATTTTCTTACTGAGTCACCAGTGTGTGTTTCCTGAATTGACATTATTTAAGAAGTAAGGAAGGAGAAAAGGATGGCTTAGGTGACAGTTTCCTGCTCTTGATCCTACACTTACTAGACCTTTTGAGCAACTGGAGAATAAAAACAGGCAGATGGAGCTGCCCTTCCTCTCCTTGGCCTCATTGGTGACTCTGTGGGAGTTTTAACACAGTTCTATTGGTTACGAGTTGGTGGCACTTTATGGAGCAGTGAGGATTTAGAGCCCCTAGCCAATCTAAAGTTTATTTTATAGTATTTGAAATTTCATCCATGGTGAATTATAGCTTTGATTCTGACCATGTATAAGTTGGCATGAAAATGTTGTCTCTTGCCCAGTAAGTTTTGGGGTAGTCAGAAACATAAGGTTTTTGAACCCTTAGAGATTGTTTTGTTCCACCTGTCTGCTTTTAAGAGGTTAAGTTCCTTGCCCAGATCAAGTATTTATTTCTTCATTCCATGAATCTTGACTTGAGGGAATACTGCTAAGCCTGTATTGGATTACGGAGCTAAACAAATTTGTGAGACCTAAGGAGTTGGTTCAAAGAGGACCGCATTTTTGCAAATGAATAATTCCAAAACAGTGTACCAAGTGTATTAATAGCGGTTGTAAGAAGTTCCTCCCTCTATACTTATTTTAGCTACTGTCCCCATCGCATCTGACTTTTGTCCACTGGTTGTCTTCATGGTTCCTAGACTGCTGCCTCAAGGCCTTTCTTTGCACATGCTGTTCTTTCTGCCTGTGAAGCTAACAGTTTTTTGCCTGATCAGTTTTACATATCATCCCCTTTCTGCTTAAATGTCTCTTGAAGGGAAATGATTCTCCCTGATTTCCTATATTAGATTAGACTTCCCTTTATATATGTAAGACACATCCTGAATGTTCTATTACACTTAACTACAATTGTAATTAAACATTACTTGGGTATTTACTGGGTGGTCTATATCCCCGTTGGATTATAGCTGTAAGAGAGAAGAGACCTTGTTTGTCTAACTTAGGCTTGCGTCCCCTGCCCTCTTTACACAACGGGTGACGTGGTAGGTTTAGTGTGACTCAACAAATATCTTTTGAATGAATGAATGTGAATGAGTACAGAGAGCCGAGGGCAGTCAGTAGGGTATGTAGAAATGAGTTCACGTGTAGGCATGTGGAGTAACTCTGTTGGGAAGTATTTACAGGAGTCCTTTTTGAGCTAGGTTCAGAAGATGGAGTGGGATTTTAGCAGATGGAGAAGGAATTAAAGGACATAGTTAGCTGCACATGCAAGATGCAGGTATATAAAATAACTTAAGAGGTTTCAATATGGACTTTTTTGGGTAAGCTTTCTCTAAGCATGATCAGATTTGATGGTGGCAGGTCAGGAAGAACTGAAATGGTGAGAGATTCCAGGCTCATCACTTACTTATTACAATAGTCCAAGAAAGAGTGTAAGGACATGAACTCACTTAATGTTGGGGTACAGGGCAGGAAACCGGACAGCTGTAGCTATTTTAAGGAACAGGGTGTTTACATTGGAAGCTCTGGAGGAACACAAATTGGGAACCATTACTGGACTTCTGGTTTCATGACCACATACTATTACCACTGCTACTGTTACCACCACTGCTGGGGCTGCTTCTCATGGGTGAGACTGGGAAGCTGATGGGAGAATTAGGACTGTGGTTACTGCAGCCGTTCAATGTCTGTTAGACATTTTTGTTAGCTGCCCTTACTATAGGAAGAAGGCCTTTGCTGAACTTGTGTCTTCCACATGCAAGTAACTGGCAGACTGATGTCCAACACTTTGCCTTCAAGGGAGTTTATTTTTTTTATTTTTATTTTTTTTAAGCTTTCTAACCTTTTCAAAAAGTAGAAAAATGAAGAGAAGGTTGTGAAACCTAGTCCAAGAGTCCACTACAGGCAGCAAAGATGGAGAACATTTTTCATGAAGGGTGTAATATTTAAGAGTTCTTATATAAGCCCATTCTAAAGTAATTCATGCTAAGAAGTAAAGTTCACTTAAGGAACTAATGTTTATAATGATGCTTGTAGGATAAATTTACACCAACAAAATCTTTGATTATAATTCACCTAAAGAGACCTGCAAATCTGAAAATTCCCTCAAAATGCTAACCTTCAGGTTTGATTGGTTCGTTGTTTTTATAATTCTGCTGATCTTGAAATTTTCTCTGATGATTATGTGTAGAGCCTGGTGTCAGAGCCGGGATAGAAAGCACTGGTCTCTCTCTGACTTACCAGTTTAAAACTTGGGCTGCATGTTTCCCCCTTCCTTTTATTGCCTCCCAGTTCTTTTTCTTGGTCATTTTTTTAAAAGATTAAAATACTCTTATTACTTTGATTTCATAGATTAATGACACATATGTTTTTATGTTAAGGATTAAGGAAACATAATTCTTGCTGTACAAGATATATAAATAACCCTATTGACATATGAGGATTTGAACCCATGCTCTCTTTAAGATAAAGTCAAATATTTGACATTCTAATTACATATTTTATAAACTCAAGCTTTTTCCTTCTGCTAATAGTCTTTCCATTTTATAAGAGAAGGTCAAAGAAAGTTGGAGGTTGTTTTGTTTGTTGATGGCCTTATATTCTGACCACTGTAAAGAATTGATTTAATAGGTATATAATTTTGTTGGTAAATCAGTGTTTTCTGGGCACTGCAAAGATTAAGTGTCATGTCAGATACTATTGTGTGTTCTAAAAAGTTTTGGGTATGGTCCACAGACTAGTTGGGGACTTCAGCAGACATGAGACAATGATGTGTTAAATTGTAACTCTAAGTCTATGTGTAGACTGTAGAGTCATTAAAAGTTTAGTGATGGGAAAAATCACTATGACTTGGAGAAGGTTAGAAGTTAAAAAAAAAAAAGGCAAATAATAATATACCCGTATACACAGAAGTTATATAGTGCTTTCTTCTTGCTAGGCAGTGTTGGGAACATTTGACATCTATTATTTAATCCTCAAAACAGATCTTTGAGTTAGGTAATTTTATTATTCCTTCTTACAAATGAGGAAACTGAGGCACATAGAACTTAAGTTTCATAAGGTTGTACAGCCAAGACGTGGTAGAGCCAGGGATTTCTTCATGAAAAGAAAAAAATTTTGGATGGCTACTATATTTTTGGCATTCTAGGAACTGGGGATGAAGCAGGGAATAGGTGGATAAGGTCCAAGCTCTACAAGATCTATTAGTCTGTTAGTCTGTTGCAAGCAGGCCTGACTTGAGAAGTGGAGCCTTGGTTGGCATCAGGGAACTTGGATTGGGGGAGGGTCTCACTACTGTAAGTGATAAGAGTCAGTCACTGTGCCTAAGCTGTACAGTGTGGTTTATGCTAAATGCCTCCTTTCCTTCTGGGAGTCTGGAATTTCCATAGTACTAGGTAAGGGTGCCTATGTGACCAAGCCTACCCCCCACCTCCAAGCACTGAGTCTCTACTGAACTTCCCTGGTTAGCAATATTTCACACTTGTCGAACATCATTGCTAATACAGTTAACTGTGTTTAGTGCAACTCCAGGGGAAGGGGACACCTGGACATTTAAATGTGCCTGTTTTCTTGTAAACTTTGCTCCGTGTACATTTTCTCTTTGCTAATTATGCTTGGTATCCTTCTATTTTCTGTAGTAATAAGTAAATTACAGTTATAAATACAACTGTATTTTAAGACTTGTGAGTGTTTTTAGCAAATCACCTAACCTGAGGGTGGTCTTGGGAACCTCCCAGCATATTTGATAATATATATTTTCGTCCAGTACAGGATACAGGACATGTTTGAGTGTCAGTGTATTTTGGCTATCTCTAGAACCTAACCTACCAGCAGGGGTACAGCCCAGAGGAGCGAGTATTAGCATTAGAGGAAATTCTGACTTTCCTGTGATGATGTGGAAGTAGGAATCTGGACTGTAGAGTAGGATTTGAACTTAGAGCTACTAACTGCATGTTTGATGGCATGAGACATGTGTCTTTGCAGTTGAAATTTTGTGATAGAAGAGACGATTGTTGGGAAGAGACTATGTATAACCATAAAGCTGACAATGTATTTCTCAGAGAGATTATTGCCAAATATGTTCGAGCATGGACGGTGTCTTTGTCTTAAACTCCTTGCTTTTAATTTTTTTTTAATGTTTAGTTTTTGAGAGAGAGAATGTGCAGGTTAGTGGCAGAGAAAGATACACACAGAATCTGAAGCAGGCTCCAGGCTCTGAGTTGTCAGCACAGAGCCAGACAACCTGGGGATCAAACTCATGAATCTCGAGATCATGACCTGAGCTGAAGTTGGACGCTTAACCAACTAAGCCACCCAGGAGCCCCATAGTCTCTTTGCTTTTAATAGGAGAACCACTATAACTTCAAAATACTAACATAAACAAAACAGAATTTTCTTCTGATCACTAAGCTTTATTCTACAAGTTGAATCCTTAAAAAAATTTTTTTTAACGTTTATTTATTTTTGAGAGAGAGACACACACAGAGCATGGTCAGAGAGAGGGAGACACAGACTCAGAAGCAGGCTCCAGCCTTTGAGCTATTAGCACAGAGCCTGATGTGGGGCTCGAACTCATGAACTATGAGATCATGACCTGAGCTGAAGTCAGGTCTGACTCACGGTGACCGACTTAGTCACCCAGGTGCCCCTTTACAAGTTGAATCTTTTGAGGCGTCCTTTAGGGGTGTGTGTGTGTGTGTGTGTGTGTGTGTGTGTGTGTTGGTTTTTGGTCTTCCAGGTAGCTGCTTTGTTTTCTTTTTCTGCAGTTCTGTTTTTAGGTCAGATATGGATCTATATTGGCTTTTTTTGTGTGTGTGTGATTATGTTCTTTTTTTTTAATGTTTTATTTTATTTTATTTTTTTAATATAATACAATTTATTTTTTTAACATATGCAATTATTTTCCATCATTTACAATACAGTAGTTACAATGACACTCCAAACAGAAAAGCAAAGTAGAAAATCAAAACCCCAACTTCTATTTCATGTAATTAGACTTATACAGAAATTAGAAGGTTATGTAACAACTAGGTAATCACCTAATTTCACAGTTATCTGAAGTGGCAATCGTTAT
>NC_043706.1:61398939-61450584 GCF_006229205.1 Suricata suricatta
TTAAGTCTTTGGTGTTGTAAAAGCAACTTCATTTAAACATAACCACCCCCACCACCAAAAAAAGAAGAGAAAAAAAAAAGTAACGAAAATAATAAGGGAAAAACCCAAGACACACTTCCTAGGGGAAAAAAAACAGCATGTAATATTGGCTTTTTAAAAATGTTTTTATTTATTTTTGAGAGGTGGGGGAGCAGGGCACAAGCGGGGGAGGGGCAGAGAGAGCAGGAGACACAGAATCAGAAACAGGTTTCAGGCTCTGAACTGTCCACACAAAGCTCAATGCTGGGCTTGAACTCGTGAACTGTGAGATCATGCCCTGAGCCACTCAGGTGCACTTACGTTGGCTTTTTAAACCACAGAAACAACTTGATAGACTTGAAAGAGCACTGACTTGGATTAAGTTGGTAAAGCTAGGTTTGAGTCCAGCTTTTGCCTCTTAATTTACTTGGTGATCAGTTGTCCCTGTCCTCATTGAAACTTACTGCAAAGATTTATTTCAGCTCTGATGTGATCTGTGATATGTGTTCTTTTTTGAAACCCATGTCTTCTATAACTTCTAAGTCAGTATTTACTATTATTAATTTAAAACAATTTTATTTTTTACATTAATTAATAATTTTGGGTCTTATAGAACTTTGGATCGTGATCAAACCGGTATACTTTTAAAACTTTTCACTGATGATTTGGTTCTTTTTGAGCAGATTTACCTGGTATTATCTTTAATTATCTCAAGCTATATCATATAACTCACAGTAATATTCCTCACAGATTGAGGAATCCTTTTGTTTGAAACTTTTTCTCTTTATTGCTTTCGTGGATTAATTAGAGTAAAATCAAAGAAACTACCACCTGCTCTACTAAAGCCATACTTTAGGACTGTAGAGGCATATATAACCATACATTTAGTCATACATAGTACCATACATACATATCATTTAGTCATACATAGTACCAGATGGAAATGATTTAAAAAATTTCACTTAACACAGGACTTAGGGGCACCTGGGTGGCTCAGTTGATTGTCCGACTCTTAATTTCAGCTCAGGTCATGATTCCAGAATGGTGGGATAGAGCCCCACATTGGGCTCTGTACTATTGGAAATAAGTGTCAATTTCATGCTCATGTACATTTTGAGTGGTAAATATGAGGACTTTGAGAGTGTAAAAGATAGAGAATTATAAGCCTTACAGTAAATCTCCATTCTCTTTGCATCTTTCCTTTCCCCAATTTTTTTTCCTCCATCTCACAAGAGAGCCAAGCAATTGCTTTTAGGAGTGATTGATGATAGGCTTTCAAGTGTCATCACTGATCTTTTGTAAAGAGTGCATTTCAAGGACCAATGGGCAGCTAAACCCACACTTAACAAGAAAATAAAGGGAATTTAAAACTTCTCTGGGAAATTATATTTAGGATAGCTTTATTTTCCAATACAGGAACCTTCATTAAAATTATGGTTTAGTTTAGGTATTTTTTAGTTGATGCATTTCTACTCTTGAAAGTTGCTTCTAATATACGGCAATAATGGTTCATTGTGCCAAAAAAACTAGCAGAAGTGTGATTTTTGAAGGGAAATGATCATCACTAGTATATTAATTTCCTATTGCTGCTATGAAAAATTATCACAACTTAGTGGCTTAAACAACACAAGATTATCATTTTACAGTTCTGGAGGTTAGAATCCAAAATGAGTCTTCTTGAACTAAAATCAAATGTGTTCCTTTTGGAGGCATTAGGGGAGAATCTGTTTCCTTAACTTTTCTAGCTTCTGGAAGTCACCTGTGATGTTTGTCTCATGGCCCCTTCCACCATCTTCAGTGTGTGGTCTTCAGATACCTTTCTGCCTTTTTGTGCTTGCATCAGTACATCTTCTCTGGCTTTTTTAAGGACCCTTATGATTACATTGGGTTTATCTGGATGATCTAGGATAATATTATCTCAGTGTTCTTAACTTAAACACACTTACAAAGTCTGCTAGGGACTATGATAATTTATAGGGAGCAAATAAAATACAGTCTAAAGTTTATCATATTTTTAGCCAAAAGAATGCCCCATCAGTACTTTTAGCTCCAAGGATCTGTACAACTTTTTGGTTCTGTGATACTGGAATTTTTTGTTTTGAGACTTGTGGCTCACTTCATATGACTTGAAAATCATTATTTGGTGGCAATCCCTGATTTTAATGGCTTCCTATTTTGCCAAAATGAGTTATTGCCTGTTTAAATGAAGGGGGTTTTCTCAAATTTATGTCTTCTCTTAATAATTCTTTTCTTGTATTGAGTAGGACTGTTTCTGACCTCACAAGAGTGATCTTTTTCCTGAGATTAGCTTGCCTCAATCTAGGGTTCATGATAGTAGGACATATATTTAAATAGACAAATCAGAACAAAACTGTTGATTATTTTTAATGGGAAACAGTGGAGCATGAACTTGAGTCCTTAGATAATATGATCCTTCACCAGTGTACTAAATCATTGTCAAAAATCAAAACTCTGCACACTGGGTAAAACAAAGTAGAAAGATGAGTTTATTATAAGACTTTTTACCTGCAAGTCAGGAAACTCAAGGCTATAACAGTGAGTTTGGAGTTGCTCACAGATTAAGGGGTTTTTATAGAGTAAATACAGAAGTTAGTTGGTTGCCTAGTGGTCATCTTTCTAATTTGAATTTGGGTAGCTTAGTTGGGAACAAGAAAGTTCATAGATGGTGTGAACAGACTTGGTTTTTGATTGTTCTAGTTGGTGTCTTTTACTTACTTCTGAGAAGAACTGTAAATTTCTGTGATATTAGATTGTTCCTTTATGCATTGGTGTTGACTGTGTCCAATATGTTATTGACATAAGTGATGTCATTTTGGTTTGGTTCTTCACCTTCTAGACTTAAGAGTATGAAATCACATTTTATATAGGTGGTTAAAATATAAAATCAGCTTTGACTGGGCTTTAAAACCCTTTAAAGAAGAGTTTATATGTCTTTATGTCTTCAACTGTGTATAATTATTCTTATGAAAACAAGAATTTCATTACTTCAAAATAATTAGGATTTATTAAAGAGAAGAAACAAAGGAAAGCTTCCACATTTCAACCTGTTCTACATAAAGTTAAATATTGTCTCTAATGATCAATGGCCATAGGTGAATATTCCTCAGTTATTTCTCCTTGACAGCATTACTTTTTATGATTTTAATATTAAATTTGTGTAATCTTAAATGTTGATATATTAAGAGTTATATAACTATTACATAGTATAATGTAATGAAGCACTTATAGAGAGTTTGATATTTAGTAGGTAGTCAGTAAATGTTGCATTTGAATCTTGTCTTGTATGATAAGACCTACAAACATTTTTGTTTTCTTTTTTCCTCCATTTATTTTATTATTATTCTTAATGTGTTTTTAAAAAACTTTTATTGAGTGTTTTAATTCTGGTTCAATCAACATACGGTGTTATATTAGTTTCAGGTGTACAATGTGGTGATTAAACAATTGTGAACTTGGTGTTCATCATGATAAATGTCTTCTTTAATTCTCATCACCTATTTTCATCCTCCACCCCTGTAACCATCAGTTTGTTTTCTACAGTTAAGAGCCTGTTTCTTGGTTTGTTCTTTTTCCATTTGTTTGTTTTGTTCCTTAAATTCCACATATGTATGAAATCATATGCTGTTTTTTTTCTCTGATTTATTTCCCTTAGCATTACAGCATATATATAGCTCCTCCAATTACTTTTTTTAATGTTTTTTAACATACTTTAAAAAAATTTTTTTTAATGTTTTTTAATTTATTTTTGAGAGACAGAGAGAGACAGTGTGAGCAGGGGAGGGAGAGAGAGGAGACACAGACTCGGAAGCAGGCTCCAGGCTCTGAGCTAGCTGTCAGCACAGAGCCCAACACGGGGCTTGAACCCACGAACCGTGAGATCATGACCTGAGCTGAAGCCGGACCCTTAACCGGCTGAGCCACCCAGGCGCCCCTTAACATACTTTTAAGAGACAGAGAGGGACACTGTGAGTGGGAGTGGGACAGAGAGAGAGGCAGACACAGAATCCGAAGCAGACTCCAGGCTCTGAGCTTTCAGCACAGAGCCTGATGCAGGGCTTGAACTCATGGACCTTGCTTGAGATCATGACCTGAGCCGAAGTTAGATGCCTAACCAGCTGAGCCACCTAGGCACCCCTCCTCCAATTAGTTTTTAAGAGAATTATTCTGGGTGTCGAGGTAAGGAAACTTTCCTCCTCCTGATTTTCCCTAAGTTTTATTGTTGTGAAATTTTTCTGAATTTTAAGTGTTTTTTATTTTTAACTTAGAAGTTATAATTGATTATGAGGGTTAACTTTTGGATGCCATTATTGTAGGAACTAAAAACAAACAACTATCCAAATATTTGATAGAGACACATTCTCTTTTTTGTAACTTGGTTTCCTTTTCTATTTGCATTAAATTATTTTTTATAAGCAAAAGTTGCTAATCTCTTATTGTAATTACTCTCCCCATATTGTAAGATTACAAATGATTTTTCACTGTGGAAATTTTGTTCAACTATTGTACAGAAACATCTTCCCTTCTGTTTATTTACTGAAAATTAGTTGTTATTTGGGATTTGTTTTTTAATGGGGACAATGATTTTACTTCTGTAGATAAGACCAGGCTGTCAGGTGATTGCCTTCTTTTTTGACCTTTCAAATTTATGGCCATTATACTTTGACTGTTTTTAACTTAGTTGGTAAGGTATGCCAGTAAACAACAGGAAACAAAGGTTTTTACCTAAAATAAATGTTTGTCTAGCTTCTACAAAAAATGGTGGAGGGGACTTCCAGTTTCTAGTCTGGCTTTAAGACTAGAAGGAGCTTCAAGTCTCCATCCTTACAAGTAAAAAGCTCAGCAAACTGCAAAATCAACATTTCTTCTTAGATCTTCAGAGAAGTGAAGTCACAGGGCAAACTGCTGTCCCCAAAATAGGAGAGAGAGGCAAATATAGAGAATCACAACTCAGTTACAATTTTGTGGGAACCAGTACTGGGATAGGAAAACTAATTGACAAATTGCTGGAGGCTCACTGAGGACAAATCTAAGAGTCAGAAAGTCCAGGAGGACACGATTAAGGGTAAGGTACTCCCACTTTGGCGAGTTTTACTACCAGGATCTCAACATAGTGAAAATGGGAGAAAAATCTATGCTTCTGGCAGGGGAAGGAGAAAAGGAACCATTTTGAAATACACCAGAGCATTCTGTTCTTTTAGCAAGGTCTGCCTTCTGGAGAAACTATTTAACTGGTGTTTAACCAACTCGGGGCAAGGGAAATACCTAACTCCAGCCACCTCTAGCCTTTCTCAGGCAAGAAGTGAAATGCCAATTCCAGTCTACTCTAGCCATCCTGTCCCATGAGGGAAGGGGACAGCCGTGTTAGGGGGAACTGAGATTTGTGAAGCTCACAGCACAGAGGCAGAGAGAGGCTTACTGAAAGACTGAGACCTACTCATTGAACTATGGAATGCATCCCACCACATTACTAAAACTGTCTACAACAGTTACTTTTATTTAATACATCATATCCAGCTGCCAAGAAAAAATTACAAGGCAGGGCACCTGGGTGGCTCAGTCAGTAGAGCATCCAACTTTGGCTGAGGTCATGATCTTGAGGCTCAGAGTTTGAGCCCCATGTTGGGCTCTGTGCTGACAGCTCAGAGCCTGGAGCCTACTTCAGATTCTGTGTCTCTCTCTTTCTGCTTCTCCCCAGCTCGTGAAACACAAAAACATAAACATAAAACTTAAAAAAAAAGAGAAGAAAAATTAGAAGGCAAAGAAACAGTAAATAGTTGAGGTTCTTAAATTTCACAGTGAAATTGTTTTAGATACCAGAAATATGGTTACAGGCTACCAGCTCACACCTTGTGAGCTCTAAATATAGTTGGAAAACCATGTAAAAATACTTTAGTATATTAAATTCATGTGTAAAGCATATGTATACATAACTTATATAAAATAGCCAAAGTTATACTTTGTTCAGTTTCAGTAAACTTGTTCACATCAAATCTATTCCAACGTCTTCCAGTTTAAAAGATTCTGAAGTTTTATAGAAGAGAGTATCAGTCCCACATAATACTGTTACCCCAGAGCAAAGGGACAGATCTGTAAATTGTTGCTATTTAACTGAACTATAATCTTTATGGTAGATCTTGAATACTCATATTCAAATTATTTTTAGAATTCACATGAATTAAACATTATACTGATCAGTGACACTTCATATATGTAGGTGTTCCTTGAAAATGTCTTATATGGAGGTTGTAATTACTGTTTATTTAAACCTCATTTTATATTTCTTTACCAAGTCAATGGTACAAATAAATTGGGAGTGGGATCCTTCTGAGTTAAAAGAAGATTAAGAGATATAGCTAATCATAGTCCATAGTCCTTGAGAGGATACTTTTTGAAAAAGATACTTACAAAAAGATTTTGTGGCATAGCACAGTTGTGGGAAATAGAATACATACTAAATATTAGATGGCATTGAGAATTTATTAATTTGGTAGGTGTGATAATATTGTGGTTATGGGGAGAAAATTTATATTTTTTAGAGATTCATACAGAAAAAGTTAGAGGTGGTATCTTGATGTCTCAAGTTACTTTTCTGTACCTCAACATAAAAAATGAAAATATGGCTAATATGGCAAAATCTTAACAATTGTTGAATCTGGCCAGTGGATATGTAGGTGTTCACTGTGCTGTTCTTTTTTTATGTTCTTTATTTGAAAGTCTTGATTAAAATTATGAAAACAAGATTTTAGGTTTTGTGTTTAAGAAATAAACTCAAGCTACCAAATTAGTAAAGGGTCCCCTCTGTATATAAAAAATGTTTAGCTTTCTTTGGTCTGCAGGTTTTTCTTTTTTTCCATTTGGAAGGATAGCACTAATTAACTAGTCTTGACTGATCATATGTTTCTGGACATTTATATAATCCTCTATCAAATGACTGTTTTTCAACATATATCAAGTATCCTGAATGTGCTCAGAGTCTGCGTAAACATACCAAGAGAATAAAAGAAGTTTTAAAACAAACTATAATTACAAAAACTGTGATTAAGGAATAATTACATTAACTTTTGGCTTTTTATTGTAGACCCTTGGTTATTTTATGTTGCTGGTCAGAAAAATGATTGTCATGGAACTGTGTTAGTGCTGTGTAGTTGTTTTTAAAAAAGCATTTGAAAATACAGTAATGAATGTTCTAATTTTACTTCTCCGTCATCTTTTAAGAAAACATTGAAGAGAACTGCCATGAACACCATGACAATACACCAGAACCTCTAATCCTAATCGCCATCTTGGATTTTATCCAGGGGTTACTTAAAGAAGTATTCATTTCACAGGTACTTTATGAACACCTATTATATGTAAGGCACAATTGCTAATTGCCATATGAATTGAAGTATTACAAGGTATGTGAATCCTGAACCCAAGGCTTCTTGTATTTTGGACTTTCCATTATAGGACACAGAAAAAGAAGTGGATTCAGGTGCTTATGGAAGCCCTAGAAGGGGTAGAAAAGTAGGCTCCATATTGAGCCTCTAGGACTCAACTCTAGGACAGACCACAGCAGAACTGACCTTCCAGGGAGCCATTAGCCCTGGGGCTGTCACTGAACTGTTGAGTCTAAGAAAACATCAAATCGGCAGTAGTCCAGGGATTATTAGAAAGCTATATCTGCCTTAAAATACCTGTAAACTGGTGAGTAGGTACTGGAATGTGGGGTCTGTCCATCATCTGTGTCAAAATTGCTTGACACCCAAGAAGCGGGAGGCTAGACATTCTATGATCTTGTCCTCCTGCAGAAAATAGCTAAAAGGACAGGAGAATAGTTACTTCACTTTTGCTTTCAAATATTGAATAAATGCATCTAAATTGGTGGAAACATTCTCAGTCAGAACTTTATAAAAGAATCTGAGAAATAGAGCTTTTTAACTTTTTATTCTCTGAAAACAGGAACGTACACCGGCAATACGGTGGAATAGAGGTTGTGTGAGCAAATCAACAAGCTCTACCATAGTTTCTGTCCTAGCTAGTTGTATCAGAATCAATAGAATGATTGAATAGAATCAATAGCTTGAGACGGAAAGAACTAGAAAGTCCTCGAGCAGCTATTGTTCTTTCTTTGTCTTTGGCTCTCGCTGTGTCTCTGGGTCTGTAACACATGATTCTTTTTGCCTGCTTCATTCTTTACTGACTGCTGTCCCATATTCATATGCTTGCCTATACCTCAGTAGTTCCTAAGTCTGTATGACCTGCAGACTTCCTATAGATGGTTGTCTTTTTCTTTGGGTCATATACCATATTCCTGGGTGAGATGAACTGGTCCAACCTGGGCCATATGCCTACCTCTGATCATTGTGGCATGGAGGTGATGTGGTTTGAAGTAGTGGGTTTCAGAGATAATGGCCAAGAAAGAATTCTTGGGACATCTTTGGGGAAAAGTGGTTTTATTAAAGCATGCAGACAAGACTGGTGGGGAGAAAGAGCTCTACTGGGGTTGTGAGGAGTGACTGATTATATAAGATTTTCTATTCTGTGGAGGGGAGTGTGGTTATAGGGCTCTAGGAAATTGAGTGTGTAAGTTTCTGAAGATTGCTTTTTTCTTTTATAGCATTAGCAGTTGCAAACTGATGGAGACTCTGTCCTGCATGACCTTGATCTCTATCAGTTAACCATTTATTTTTTCTTTTGTTCTTGGGCAGCCTGAGCAATGTTACATATATCGCACCTTAGGAGGGTGGTGATTGTGGAGTGTTACCTTGTGCTTTGCCCTCAGCCTTGCCGTTTGCTCCCTCATCATTTCTCCCTTGAACAGTTTTGACCCTTAAATCTTTAAGGTTGTTGAAGGTGGAATGTCTCATGTTCTGTAGCTCCTTTCTGTTGAGTAGAGGTGTATAGGTGTCCTTACCTATGGGTCAACATTCATCATCTGGGGAGTTTATGAGTTACCAAAGGCAGAGGCAGCTGAATCCACTGTGGATAGTAAGTATCTCTGTGAGTGGTAAGGATCATCAATGTGAAGTCATTGTAGTGATGGAGTTTTGGTACCAAGTAGAGACATTGAAAAAGGCAACCTACTAGGATTAATATGTCTGTAAGAATAAGAAGCCCAACAAAGAGACCCCTAACAGTTGACTATAACCCCCCCTCCAAAACAGGAACATAACCAGTTATTTAAAGAAGAGGAAAGGATTTTATAGAACCTCAGTTTGGGTATTCATATCTTTTAATAGCCCTGTGACATTTTTATAATCATCTGGGGTATATACATCACTCTCTTAATAATGGCACATATACCACTTTGTGTTGCTGTTAAAACATCTAGTGCCATTCTATATTGAACTTTTTATGCATTTGAGTTTATTTTCTTTTTGAGAGAGAGAGAGAGAGAGAGAGAGAGAGAGAGGGAGAGAGGGAGAGAGAGAGAGAACGTGCATGTATATGAGAATGGGGAAGGCAGAGGGAGAGAGAGAGTCTTACTGAGGAGGCTTCAAGTCTAGCTCGGAGCCCTGTGTGGGGCTTGATCTGACAACTGCGAGATTATGACCTGAGCTGAAATCAGGAGTCAGATGCTTAACCTACTAAGTGACCCAATTACCTCTGCAGTTATTTTAGTGTTTAATAATGTAATGCTGTTTTGAGAGTCATTTAAGACTTTAATTGTGAAACAGGTGGTGTTAGCCTTCATGTAGACTGTTTTGTCTATATGATGTAAGCATCAGATAATTAATAAGAGGCACTTTTATAGAAACAAAAGAAAAAGAAAAGTTAATGGTTTAGAGCAAATTATAAACCCAGTGTCTGAGTCTCAAATGCCGCCAGTGAAAAGATTTTTTTTTAGTGACACAAATTTAACATTTACAATGAAATTATGCAAAATCAGTTGACACAACATGAGAATAAATTAGATTTTACAAGGTATAATAGTTAAAATACCATATTTGCAAAATCTTATTGCTAGGAAACAGCTACTTGGCATTTATGTTTTTTGGCAAATGCTTAATTTACATCATTTAAAGAGTAGCACAAATGTATTGATAATTTCCACATTGTTAGAACTTTGTACTGTTTTTTTTAAAAGTTTATTTTTTAATTTACATCCAAGTTAGCATATAGTGCAACAGTGATTTCAGAAGTAGATTCCTTAATGCCCCTTACCCATTTTTGCCCATCCCACCTCCCTCAACTCCTCCAGCAACCCCCTGTTTGTTCTCTATATTTAAGAGTCTATTATGTTTTGACCTCTCCTGGTTTTTGTATTATTTTTGCTTCCCTCCCCTTATGTTCATCTGTTTTGTATCTTAAAGTCCTCATATGAGTAAAGTCTTATGATATTTGTCTTTATCTGACTGGCTAATTTTGCTTAGCATAATACCCTTCATTTCCATTCACGTAGTTGCAAATGGTAAGATTTCATTCTTTTTGATTGCCGAGTAATACTCTACTGTATATGTATTACCTCTTTATCCATTCATCCACTGGTGGACATTTGGGTTATTTCCATACTTTTTGTTGATAGTACTGCTATAAACATCAGGGTGCATGTGCCCTTTTGAAACAGCACACCTGTATTCCTTGGATAAATACCTCGTTGTGCAATTGCTGGGTCGTAGGGTAGTTCTGTTTTTAATTTTTTGAGGAGCCTTCATACTGTTTTCCAGAGTGGCTGCACCAGTTTGGATTCCCATCGAATGCAGCCAATGAAAGGATTTTTTTAATTTAAAAAAAAATATTTATTTTTGAGAGAAAGAGACAGGGCATGAGCAGGGGATGGACAGAGAGAAGAGGGAGTTCTGCAAATGACTATGACTGCCATGGAAGAAAGAATATTCACTGAGGGTTTTCTGAATTACAGAGGGTTCAGGTAGAAAAGTTAAATGTTTGTTTGTTTACAGATGAATACTTTATCACATTTCTGTAAATCATAGATATTTTAAGAGAAAGTTTCCTTAATCTGGAAGAGCAAACATTAGAGAACGAGCAGTGTTTCAAACAGGAATCACAGAAGTTATAATCATCTTCTTCATTTAATTTCATGTTACTAATTCTTGTTCAGTTTGAACTCAGCTTTTAATTAGTTCTGGAAATTCTTACCCATTTCAGTTTTACAATTTCAAAAATATAAAAAACTTGTATTTTATTTAGAAAGACCTTTTTATGAGTCTCTTTGAAGATGAAGATCGTTTTGCAAATGACAATGATAATTGATAAGGAAATTCAGTTATTTCTCCAACACAGAACATTTTAATAATCAAAATACTAAGCAAGGATCTTATACCAAAACACATTAAAACTTCAGGAATTTCATATATCTATATCTGAATAGTTATAGCATTTACTCAAGCAATACAACCTAGAGCTTAGCATAATTTTTTTGACAGTTCTTTCCAAGTAACTGAACATACCCAAAAAAAGTCCTAATTGGTCAAAAAGATTTCATTTACAATTTAAATCTTGAGGAAGTTTGTTGGAGAACCTGAGAAAGTTTTAAAGACATGCCTGAATAGGATTACAGATCATTACAAAACATTAAAACTTTAAATTATTTACTTAATCAAGGTGACAATAAGAAATTCCAAAGGCAAATATGTAGGGTTATATAGTTGTTAGCAAAGCTTAGCCCCTTTAATATTGAGAAATTTAAACCTTAATAAATCAAAGACCTCATAGAGACAAGACATAGAAAGTGGCGGGGGTTTTTTGGCAGATAAAGACCAAGAGAAAAAAAAGTCTTTGTTTATATTTTCTTATCAAGAGCAGACCAGCAATCCAAGAAAAATGTCTTTTTAACCGAGAGAAAGCAAGCAGACTTTCAGTCTAATATTAGTGTACTTTTAAAATCCATTCATTTCAACCTTAGTCTATCCTGACGAGAGATGGAATTCTTTTGCAAAGATTTCCCTTCTATAAATTTCCTTTGCATTTAGTTTTTGTCCCAAGCTTTTCCCTCCAAACAACCAGTCTTATTTGAGGACAAAATTACTTTCTTTTACCTTCAACAAAAATGTATCTTTCTTCAGATCTTTCTTACACATACAGAGTTGCTTCCCTTATTTCCATCAATCTTAATTAATTACATTTTGTGGGATTTTAACTCTTAGAAACCTTAGTCTTAGTCTCCAGTGAAAGCTAAGCAGTAACCAGCTCTGAACTGTTATACTGTAATTCTTTAGAAGGCAAATTTATGAATCAGTTAAGCACAAAGCTTGTTTTTCCGACCATTTTAAATATCTTTAGTTTCTCTGCAGTAAGAAGCCAAAAACATTTTAATCAAGGTGACAATAAGAGATTCCAAAGGCACATATGTAGGGTTATATAGTTGTTAGCAAAACTTGGCCCCTTTATTTTATCTCATTTGGAAAAGACCTAGATGTCCAATGAATTCAATCCAATTTATCATCTAAACAAAACTTTAAAGTTTCAGATTACCAAAGACTTTGAAAGCTATCTTTACAACTATCCACAAAAACTTGAGACCAACAAAATTAACCATCACTTAAAGTCATCCTTCGCTAACAAATTGTAACAAAGGTATCACAAGCTTATTTGACCTTCAGTAAACCTAGGTAGAATAAAAGTTTCAACTAGTTTAAATACCAAATTATGTTCCACCTGGGTCCACTTAAAAGTTCATCAGTTCGTTCCCCTTTCTTGATTTTACCTGGAGCACCCATGGGGAATTTTGAAGTGGGTGAATTTAAGCCCAAAGGCGTGCTCTTTGCTCCTTGACATTGAAGGTGGAAGGAGGAGCTAGTGGTGCCGGAAGCACCGAGGATGGTATAAGAGCCAGTTATGCAGGCCGCACCTGAGGTGGTTCAGAAATGAGAGAAGGAAGAGGGGAAGGCCAAAAGAGGTAAGGTGCTCCCAGGAAGGCTGGAAGCCGATGAACGTCCAGAGGGCAGAGAGAGGGGTTTCCTGGTCTTAAAGCCTGTCTGTCCGCTCAAACAGATGAGTAAATGCAAGTTTCTCCCACCAACAAGTGGAATTTAGGGCAGATCATGTCAGGCCTAAGTAGACAGGGAACTTCTCTGGAACATAAGGAATCTTGGCAGCTGCTTGGGAATATTCCTTAAAGTATGTGTCCCAAGGTGGACTAACCACAGTTGGCTCCAATTATATTTATTAGCCTGGGAAATGAATGAGGGAGAAGCCCCCCACATATTGCTAAATTAACCTGGGTTTGTTAGGTGGAGCAATGAGAGATAGTGTCCCCTTCCTTAGGGATGGACTATGTTTCCTGCAGCAACCTGGTTCTATTAGGAGGAGGCCTGTTTCGACAATTATCATCTTGGTTTTGCAAGAGTTCCTTAGGTCTGGACCCTGTTTCAGAACCCTAAAGCCCTGGACCTAGGGTACCTCTGTCTATTGTCCTATTTTCTGCAGGAGAGATATAATTGGTAGATCCTACTGAGTCCATGCAGTGTTAGAGGAGAACAGTCATTTCTTAAATTTTGCAATCTGAATTGTTTCCAGTGGGTTAAAAGGCATTCCAAGGGGGAGTTTTGGGGAATCGAAGAAGCCTAGAGAAGGTCTATTACCAAAAATGCCCCCTGAGTCTCGTGGCATCCCTCGTAGGATATGTCAGAGGTTCCTGGTGTCACAAGCAACTGGAGGTGTCCTTTGAACAAAGCCATTTTTAATCACTGTTCCACTGTAAAGGCCCTGTATGAGGGATTATTGGTGTCCCCTCACTTACCCACTGCATTCTAGAACACAAATGGGTACTGGTGAATGGACCAAAATACCATGCTGTTCGTGTGGTACAGGCTGTGCAATGAAGGGTGTGAAGAACCTGTCATTTTTAACTTACGGAAAATATTAGAAAAGTAGCAAGTAGTTAGTAGGGAACATTGATGGAAAACAATAAAGATAACTAGTCTTTTGTAGTCAACTTCTCTGGGAAATGGTGCCCAGTTTGACTTTAATTCAGTTAGGTACTGGTTTTGGCCATTTCCAAGTGGAGGTCTTGCAGCCAGAAGCGGCTAGACCAGGGATGCGTAGGGGATCACATTAGACCAATGAAAATGTAACCTCACATGGACGTTTTAAGATTGCCAGCTGTTCTGGTGACTTAGGTGGCCGTACTGTTCTCAAGACAGACAACTGTCTGTATAAGGACAGGAATAAAGAGAGGGCATCAATGTTCTGGGTCTTATTACTATTCCAGCCAGTGTACTAATAACTTCTAGCCAAAAAACAGGCTTCCTCCCCCCTGTATAGTAGCCATGGGTTAGAGGATTGCAGCCTGAGTAGTCAACATGAAAGTGTTTCCATAAGACGATACTCTTTGGGATGCCTGGATGGCTCAGTTGGTTAATTGGCCAACTTTTGATTTAGGCTCAGCTGTGAATGATCTCACAGGTCTTGATTTTGAGCCCTGCACTGGGCTTTGCACTGACAGCATGAAGCCTACTTGGGATTCTCTTTCTCTGCCCCTACCCTGCTTGTGTTCTTTCTCATTCTGTCAAAATAAGTAAGTAAACTCTGAAAGAAAAAAAATAAGTAAGTAAACTCATCAGAGTCCAGATGAAAATACTTGAAGCCTCACTTTGGGCGCCAAACTGATGTGGTTTGAAGTGTTGGGGTTTGGATCCAAGAAAAATTCATGAGATGTCTTTGGCGCAAAAAGGTGGTTTTATTAAACAACGGGAGCAGGACCCTTGGGCAGAAAGAGCTGCACTGGGGTTGTGAGGAGTGATTGATTATATATAAGATTCTATCCTGTGGAAGGGGGAGTGATGTTAGGACTTCAGGAATGAGTCTGTAGGTTTCTGGAGTGTGCCTTTTTTTCTTATAAATCATTAAGACAGTTGTAAACTGATGGAGACTGTTCCTTGCATGGCCTTGAGCACTATCAGTTAACCGTTTGTTTTTCTCTTTCCTTTGTTCTTGGGCATCCAGGAGTGCCCGAGGAATGTCGCCGATATGCCACCATGGTGGGCAGTGGTTGTGGGGTGTTAGCTTGTGCTTTGCTCTCAGCTTGCCTTTTGCTCCCTCATGAGAGGCAGGAGAGCTGTAGGAACAGCAAGTAGGAGTTTCTTTTCCATGGCTAAGAGCAGGCAAGTCTCTAAGAGGGAAGAGTAGTATATTTAGTTAAAATATTAATGCACGATTTAGAGGGAAATTTGGTTCAAAACATAGATGAAGTGGTTAGTTCTGGGCAGGAGAAAAAAGTCAGGAAGAATGCAGACCAGTTTCTGTGGAAGAGGGGTCTGAAATCTAAGGGACAATTATATGATGAAGTCATTTGCTGAGAATAAGGATAGTGGGACTTTGTAGGGGAGTTTAAATCTGTTCTCTGCATAGAAAATGTGCTAAAAGTATGCATTTTAAAATAATTTTAAAGTGTTTTAAATGCCGTTCCCTTATGATGGGCATTTGCTCTCTAACGTGGTTACAAAGAGTCCTGTTGTCAAAGCTTTGTGTACACCAAATTATTTCTTCACAGTAAGATCTTCTGTGTAAAAGCATTATGTTAGAGTATACTGATTAAAGGTGTTTGATTTATTTTGCCAGGAGTCTTGGGGTCTTCCCACCAGTAGTGTATAAAGACTGGCTGACCCTCTGCCCCTAACCTGTCACTGGCTGTTTCTGTTTTTGAAAAGTTTTCTTAACATGGTTGGTGAAAATTGTATGACACTGTTTTCCTTCTTAAAATTAATCATTTTAATGGGCTTATTGGTCATTTTTATTTTTTCATGATTTATCCTTATATTTTGGGAGCAGGGGTTGACTACCTTTTTCACATTTTTCTCTTGATCAGTCATTGGGCCACAACACAAAATTCCAGGCAACATTCATTCCTCTGAGTATAGTGGTAGGCCACACCATTCACTCCTAGATTTTATAAGCCATGAATGAATCTTTAGATGCATTAAGTGTTGGTGGAGCACTTTGGGAAGATTTTCAGGCCCTTACCTACATTTTTTTTTTTTTTTTTTTTTTTTTTTTTACATTTTTCTTGAAACCATAAAATTATAGAAAGTTTAGAGATGGAAGAGACTCATCATGTGCCTAGTCCAGTCTCCTGGTAGAGCAATGAAACCTATGAAGGGAGAGTAGATGACTTGCTCAAAACTTTCTAACAGAGAGGTTGGGAGTGAACTCAGGTTCCTTGGGCTGTTGCCTTCTGAATCCATAAATGAATGTGTTACCCTTCAGCTTTATAAAAGGTAACTCTCAACTTTTAAATTTTTTCATTTTCTTTACATTCACAATCTATACAATGAGAAGGGTGGTAAGTTCTGCATTTTTATGCTTAACCAAACCCTATCTGTGTAAGAATATGATGTTAAGAAAAAAACTGGTAATCACAGTAAATAGTGGTTGCATATTAATTATTTACCTAGCCAGTTTTTTTTTAAACACTGATTTGGCAATAAATGTAAACATATTTCAAAACTTAGAATGCTATTTGTTGGTGTCTGCAGTGTTATCTAAAAAGCAAATATTATCTCATGAGATAAATATGTAAATGGTGCTGAGAATAAGCTTTGAAAAGAGGGATTTTTGTAAATATTGGGTATCTTTGTGCTTGAGAGGGAAATTTTGCAAATACAAAGCACTAGATTGTTTGTGAAAGAGCAAACAATATAAAGGAAAGCTGTAATATGCTTGCTCAAATTTTTGAAGTTGAATTTTTTTAATGATGCTATATCACCTGAATAAAGTAAGAAACAGGTTTGGCAAGGCTTAAACTATAGGACAGTCAAGTGAAACAAGAATTGTTCTAAAAATTAAGCTTCATTTCATTTTCTCCTTTTATTTTGAACCGTCCTGATGACTAGTGAATCCTTAAATTATTACCACCATTTAATTTCTTTGCTACGGTAAATCGACATTTGAAAAATGGCAGGGGAGTGCTTTTTTTTTTTTTTTGTAGTTTTTATAGATTTTGAAGTTTTTCAGTGTCCTTGTGATATTTTGAATTTATGTACATATTCCTTCTTGGAAAGTTTTAAGATAAAAGTTACATACTCTATAATAACTTTTCCTCTACAGTATTCTTCCTCTAGTTCACTGTGGGTTCGCAGATTCCTTGCTCTGCTGTTATCCTTGAGAGGACACTACCTCAGTAGCTAAAAGCATGGGCTTTAAAGGCTGAATGCTTTGGATTAAAATCTCATCTTTCCCATTGCTGCCTCTGTGATTTCATTTCTTTCATTATCTCTCTCCCTCTCCTCTCTTTATCTCCTCTCTCCTTTGTTCCTTGTAGTGGGAGTGTGGTATTTAAACTTTCTAAGCTTCAGTGTCAATATATGTAAAATGACCATACCCGTTGTCACAGGATTATGAGAGTTAATTACGAAGTAATGTCTGGCACAAAATAAGGGTTGATAAATGAGATGGGTGTGATAATTATGTCAGGTCTTTTTTTTTTTTTAAACAGTCAATTAGTCATTTTATTACTTTGCAAGAAGCATTTGTGAATTATACTTTGGTAAGTAATGTAATTGAGCAGATTTTTAGCATAAGAGTACTTCATAGAAGGTTCAGGAAAAGAAGGTAGTTATCTTTTTTTTTAAAACCCTTTATGTGCTGGTCCACTAGAGTAGACATTAGAGGTGTACAGCAGAGGCCCAGTCCTTTACTTTGAGGAGAAAGACAGGCCATATGCACAAATATTATATATATAAATATATTTATAATGTGTATTTATACTATGTATGTCTATATAGTCTGGATACCTCTGTGAAGCAAGTAGTGCAAACATTAAATGTTACAGAGGTTCAGAGAAAATAAAAATCACCAAGAGCAGGAATTGGGGAAAGCTTTTAACAAAAGAGGTAGTTGAAAAGAAGAGTGGCTGAGTTATTCTAGGTAGGAAGAAGCTGGAAGCAGGTTTGTTCGTATACTTAGTGCATATGTTTTTCATGTTCCTAGAAGCAGGTATAGGTACCGGGCAGAAATTTAGGAGAGTGGATAGAAAAGGAGTGATTGTTGTTTTGGGATTTGCCAAAAGTGTTTATCAAAGCCATGAATGGATTAAACACTTACAGACCAGGGGGTCAGTGACCAAGACAGGGGGAGGCAGTGGTCAGAAGTAGAATCATTGAAGGAACTCAATAGTGGCCTGCAAGACTGCAAGGAAAACCAGAATAGAGAAGCTTCAGGAGAAGGGGGCTTTCAGAAGGAGGTATGTAATAGGGGGAAAGGAAAAATTTATTGTAATAGGGATGTAAAAGGGGCTAGAAAAGGTCTCTCTCTCTCTCTCTCTCTCTCTCTCTCTCTCTCTCTCTCTCTTTCTTTATTCATTTCTGGGTATTTTCTTCCTAAAAAAGAGCATTTAATTTTGGTAGATATTAAAACTTTTCTAGGGGTACCTGGGTGGCTCAGTCGGTTAAGCGTCCGGCGTTGGCTCAGGTCATGATCTCATGGTTCGTGGGTTCAAGCCCTGTGTTGGGCTCTGTGCTGATGGCTCAGAGCCTGGAGTCTGCTTCAGATTCTGTGTCTCCTTCTCTAACCCCACTCACACTGTCTCTCAAAATTAAACAAACATCAAAAAAAAAAAAAACTATTTCCTAAACAGTTTATGAAAGTGTGTGCTGTGAAACTGCTTCAGAGCCTGATTTCCACCCTCTGTACTGTGAATTGAGCAAAGTGAATTTTCAGTATATTGGCACTGTTTTTCAAGTTTTTCTCAGGCAAACATTTGCCTTTTTTTTTTTTTTAAAGCATTGATGAGGGAGGGAAAGGCAAGCGGGGCGGGGGGCGGGGGGGAGGGCAGAGAATAAGCTAACCCACGACTCCCCCAGGTGGGATTTGTGTAACATTCCTCAGGGACTCCTGGATGCCCAAAAACAAAGGAAAGAGAAAATCAAATGGTTAGAGATCACAGTCATGCTGGACAGAGTCTCCATCAGTTTGCAACTGTCTTAATGATTTAAAAGAAAAAATCATTCTCTAGAAACCTACAGACTTAATTTCCTGGAACCCTAACATTAGCTTCCTTTCCATAGAAAAGAAGATCTTAGGTAATCAGTTAACTTCTCACAGCCCCAGGGAAGCCCACAGGTCCTGTTCCCATTGTTTAATAAAACCACCTTTCTGCACCAAAAAGTCTAAAGAATTCTTAGCTGGTGACTCTGAACCCCACTCCTTCAAATTATATCAGCACCTTTGCCAGATTTCCTTGTTTGTTTTGTTTTTGGCATTTAGTTTACTTTTGAAACAAATGCTTTGTTTTTTTTTGTGGAATTTTGACAACTTTTATATTCTGTGAGGAAAATACTTTAGAATTTATTTTTTGGCTTAAGGAGTATTGTTAATATATATGTAAATAGCCTTGAAAATCAGGCTTGCCTGACATTTTGTCAAGGTTATTTTGTTTTGTTTGAGGGATTATAGTTAACTCTTGGATCGACTGATAAAATTGACAAAAAGTTGTCTCTGGGGTGAACTCTCAGAGTCTTTTTGAAAAATATGTTTATTTTTAGGAAAGTTTCTCTCTTACTTCCAAGAAGTACAATTTCTTTTGTGTAAGTTATTATACTAACGTCTTCTGATTCGGTGCTCTTGTACTTATGGAACATTTGAAATTGGTGTAAGATGTGTTTATTATATATATATATATATATATATATATATATATATGCCCTCTGCTGGTGAAAATGCATTATTGCTCTTAATAGCTTCAGTAATTTATTAGAATTGAAGCAATACTCCATAATATCCAGGACCTTGAGAGGCCTAGCTATTGTTAGGAAAAGGTCATTTGTTACTGTTTAGTACCTTAGTCATGAGACCCTTCAGATGTATATCAGCGGCCATATGCTTGGAGGATGATTGCTAACATATATCTTGGGAGGTAGAGGTAAAGAAGTTTCCAAAGGAAATATACATACATACATACACACACACACACATATACACAAAGATACATACATATATACATATGTATACACATACATGCACATATATAGTACACATGTATATGTATATAATATATGTGTACACATACATATATATTTTTAATAAAGGAAATATATATAGAAAACATGGGAGATATATAGAGGAAATACATATATATTTTTAATAAAGTTTTTTTATGTTTATTTATTTATTTTGAGAGAGATAGGGAGAGAAGAATCCTAAGCAGGCTTTATGCTGTGCCTGGAGCCCAATGTAGGTCTCAATCCCATGACCATGAGATCACAACCTGAGCCAGTATAGAGAGTTGGATGCTTAATCAACTGAGCTACCAAGGTGCCCTGGAATTTTTATATGTTAAGGAGACTTACAGGATGCTGGAGGTCAGGATAACGTTAAGCTAAGACTGCCTTTAGCAAAGTATCAACATCCAGGCATTGAGTTCCTAGAGTATGGTCATTCTGCCTGTGTCAGGGACTTGTCAATGGGCTGTAAGTTGTAACGAAATTTATTTTTTTCTTTTTCTTTTGTTTCCCACATCAGGTTGTATGGTAATGGCATTCTTAAAAACATTTAAAAAACATGCACAGCTTTTCCAGAATGGCTGTATTATTTTACTTTCCCACCAGCAGTGTATGAGTGGTCCCTTGTTTTTACATCTTTTCCAGCATTTTGTGTTGTCACTGTTTTTTTACTTTAGCCATTGTTAGATATGTAATGATAGTGATATTGGTTTTGATTTGCATTTCTCTAATACCTAATGCTTTTGAACATCTTCTTATGTGCTTATTTTGCCATATGTATGTTCTCTTCAGTGAAATATCAATGTTTTTCATTTTCTAAAAGAGTTTTGTTTTTTTTACACTTGAGTTTTTTTTTAATACACTTAAAGGTTGTTTTTTTTTTTTTTTAAGTTTATTTATTTTGAGAGAGACAGAGACACAGAATCTGAAGCAGGCTCCAGGCTCTGAGCTGTCAGCACAAAACCCAGCTCAGGGCTCGAATTTACCAGCTGTGAGTCATGACCTGAGCCTAAATTGGACGCTTAACTAACTGAGCCACCCTGGCACCTCTTTTCAGATTTATTTTTAAGTAGTTTTTATTTTCAAATGTTATTGTAAATGGATTTTTTAACGTTTCAATGTTTAATTATTGGAATATAGAAATACAGTAGGTTTTTGCATATCTATCTTGTATGCTGCAACTTTGCTAACCTAATGTATTTTTTAAAAATAGATTTAGATCTCCTACCTAGCTGATTTGTTATCCTCAAATAAAGACAATTTTTACTTCCTTTCCAATTTGGATGCCTTTACTTTTCTTTTTCCTGCCTTATTTCACTAGCTATAATCTTTGGTAAAATGAAAGAGTGGTGACAGTGGACTGACTTGCTTGTCTTGTTCGTGATGTTAAAGGAGAAAGCATGTATACTTTGACCCTTAAATATGTGTTGGCCCAAGGTTTTTCACAGATTTTCTTTTGTTGATTTGAACTCTATTTCTAGTTGCTGAGACTTTTAAATATCAGAAATGGATGTTGAATATTATCAATTCTTTATCTGTATCTATTGAGATTATAGTTTTGTTGTTATTCTTGTTCTTTAGTATAGAGAATTACATTTGATTTTAACTGAATGTTTAACTTGCATTACTGGGACAAACCACACTTGGTCATGATGTATTATCTTTTTCATATATTCCTGGATTTGATTTGCTAAAACTTTATTAAGAATTTTTGCAAATATCCGTGAAGGGTGTTGATCTCTAAGTTTCATTTCTTATGATTTCCTTGTCTGTTTTTGGTATCAGGGTTATGTTGGCCTTTTAGAATGAATTGGGAATTACTCCTACCTTTTTATCCCTCCAGTTTTCTCAAGATTTTCTGTAGAACTTGTATCATTCCTTAGTTGGTTGATAGATTTCCCTAGTGAAACTATCTGCACCTAGAAGTTTTGCTGGAAAGTTTTTAACTACAGATTCAATTTTTTAAATAGATATTAGGTTAATCAGGTTGACTTTTACTTGTGCAAGGAGCTCATTTGTGTCTTTCAAAGAATTGGTGAATTTATTAGCATAAAGTTGTTCATAATATTTTCTTATTATCTTTCTAATGTCTATAGAATCTGTAGTGATGCCACTTCTTTCATTCCTATTATAGGTCATTTGTGTTTTCTCTCTTTTTCCTAATCATTTGGGTTAAATTAGTTTTATATAATTGATCAATTATAATAATCATTATAATCAATTTTAATAATATTCTCAAGGAAATTTTTTAAAAATTTTCATTGACCTTTGTTGTTTTCCTGTTTTCTGTTTCATTGATTTCTGTCCTCTTTAAGTCACCTTTGCTTTTGAGAGATATTCAGGTAAACAGTTCTCAGTGGACAGTATTTTACTTTCAGTACTTTTAAGATATTGTTTCACTGTCTTCTAGTTAGCATTGTTTCTGATGAGAAAATTGTCATCATTCTATTTGTTCCTTTGTACATTATGCATTTCTTCCCCCTAGTTGCTTTTATGATGTTTCTGTTCATCTGTAATTTTAAGCATTTGTTTTGATGTTCCTTGGGTGATTTTCATGTTTATTGTCTTTAGGGTTCTTTGGGTTTATGGTTTTCAAATAATTTGGAAACATTTTTGCAACAAATTAAAAGAAAATGAAAACATTTGATGATACTCTTTATGTTATTACGTATTTCATGTTTCAAAGATGATCTCATTCTATTTCTATTGTTGAAAACATCTGTTAATTTAATTATAGCCTCCTGTTCTCAAAGTGACAAGGAATTTGGCTTAATATTTACATTTATTCTTTATGCTAAACTTAAAGACAAGGGTAATATATTCCAAAGTGTTATGTGTTAAAAATCTTGATATATCAATGTTTTATTGTTTTATCACTGCTATCAAAGATAATGGGGTCCCTGGGTACCCTAGTTGCCTGGGTGGATCAGTCCGTTAAGTGTCTGACTCTTGATTTCAACTCAGGTCTTGATCTCGGGGTCATGAGTTCAAGCCCTACATTGGGCTCCATGCTGGGTGTGGAGCCTTAAAAAACCAACCCCCCCCCCCACCAAGATACTAAATGGGCTTATTTAGCCATATCTATTATTTGTGAACTTGAAAGAAAGTAGTTGAACTCTTGTAGCTAATTCAGAATATCATTTTAGCCAACAATTTCTGCCTTCACCATATCAAAGGCTTTTTTAAAGTAACAGTTCTGTATAGAATTACTAGTTATTTAAATTATTTTTTCCTCTTCAAGCTGACGATTGTTATTAATTGAGCCATCATCTAAAGAAAGTAAAGAAAAAAAGTTACTTTTCTTTTTTCTTTTTAAAGTTTATTTTTGAGAAAGAGAGAGCACGTGTGCAGGGAAGGGGCAGAGAGAGAGAGGGAGAGAAAGAGAATCCCAAGTAGGTTCTGCACTATCAGTATGGAGCCCAATGTGGGGCCCAACTCACAAACTGAGAGATCATGACCTGAGCTGAAACCAAGAATCAGACACTTAACTGACTGAGTCACCCAGACGCCCCACAAGTTACCTTTTTTTTTTTTTAAAGTTTTATTTATGTATTTTGAGAGGGAGAGGCAGTGTGTGCAAGCCTTCTATTCTTCTTCACCAAGGAAGTGAGGGGCAGAGAGAGAGACAGACAGGATCTCAAGCAGCCTCCGCACTGTCAGTGCAGAGCCTGACCCCTAGGTCAAACTCACTAACCGTGAGATCATGACCTGAGCTGAAATCGAGTCAGGTGCTTCCTGACTGAGCCACCTGGATGCCCCCAAATTACATTTTGTACAAAAAGTAGTTTTGTGTAGTTAGCAATAAGCACAAACTGAATAAGTTGAGTATCGATTATATGTTTTTCTTAAGCTGTGATTTCATTCATTTCACTGAGCTGTTCAACAACTCTTCTTGGTAATAGTATAAAATAAAATTTAGAAGTCAAGTCGCTCTGCAATGTCTTTAGACTGTGTTTTCACTTATGCCGTCCTCCCTTGTTTTCTGTTAGGTTCTCTTGATCAAAGATACTGTAGCTCCCACCTCTACATGTGTGCTTGGTGTTTGTCATCAGGGCCTTTGCACTTACACAAAGAAAAGTTTGTTGTTTTCTAACTGGCTCCTTGCTTTAGCGCTTCATTTGTTATTTACTTACCTATCTATCTGTGTATTACTTAATTATAATTTATTTAACAATTTGAGAAGTATAGTGAATCTTGTAGGTAAAATACATGCATACTTTTGATAGTGCATGTGAAAGGATCTGTCTAAAATTGTCTTAATTACTTTGATTCTCTGCAAACCAACCTGGGCCACTCTACATGGCTTTTAGTGTATGTTCTCTTTTGACAATAAATTTATGATCGTCGAAGATATCAGTTGATATACATAGCATCAGAGCCTTCACAGCCACCATAGGTTCTCTCTTCTCCATCTAGTATGTTCTTGTGAAATTCTACTTTACTTCCAAAGGAACTTTAGTAATTTCCTGGTGAGGCAGGGATAATCACAGTCTGCTGCCCACTTTCTCCTATAGAAAGTGCCTAGGGCTCTGTTTAAATGCCACTTTATCAGTGTTGTCTTCCCTGACCACTGTACTTAAAATAGTATCCTTTTTTTTTAAAGCACTTCCTATCCTTCTTACCCACTTAATTTTTTTCCTCCATAGGCTTTATTTTAAAATCTGACATCTTATACATTTAATAACTTGTTTCTCTCTCTGTCTTGCTCCACTGGGATATATAATTCTTGAAGGAAGAGACTTTAATCTATTTTAGTTCCCAGCTCAATCCACAGAAAGTTTTTGGCACATAGTAAGCATTCAGCACATTTTTGATGGCAATAAATCAGTGAATGAGTGAATGAACAATTAACCTTCTGAGTCTTTTCTCCTCATCCAAATCTCATCTATATTTCCAGGCCCACTTCCAAGTTACACCTCATTCATGAAACTGCCTTTGAATGAAGCTGCCTCCCAACTACTTCAGCTCATCGTGATCTTTTCCTCCTTTAAACTCATGGCCATTTCATATCAGTGTAAGAGACAATTTTCTAATAGATACAGTTGCATATGATTGGAGTAGGTTCTAAAATTGGGAGAATTTTATTACTTGAATTGTTTACGGAGTGACAGGCTGGCTTTGTCAGTGGAGGGGACATGAGTTCATATATATGGTTTTCTTTGTGCTAAGTGCTTGTATACTTCTTGCCCTTTAGTTTTGAGAGACCCTAAGAGGTAGATGAACTTACCCTATTTTGTAGTTGTGGAAACTGATATTTAGAGACTATAGTTCTATAGTTACATAGTCATAAATGTCTAATTGGTGTTTCAAAACGAGGTCTTTCTGTGTAGAAGAGCTATTACGGTGCCTCATTGCGTAACTTCTTCATGAACTCAAGGAAGGTCTATTATAATTGTGCGAAGTTTGGTCTTTTTACTAAGGAATGAAGGCCTGAATGGCATAGGATTAGAGCATTTGGTTAGGAAGAAAAAATGTTTGGATAATTATATAGTTAGAAACAGAGAAGGGAACCAAAAGGGAAATAGAGGCACCAAACTTTATCATTCTGTTCGTATCTTGGCCTGGTGATTGGTCAAGAATTTGACAGCAACGTTGTTTGATCTTATTTTGATATTTTTAAGACTCGTTTTTTGCTGGGTTTATTGCTTTGATTTTTGTTTTCACAGGATCCAAGTGATCTTACTTAAACATCAAAATGAAAAATCTATTAAGCCAGTCTCTAAAGAGTAATAACTCATGTATAGTTAGGATGCACATTAATTAAAGTTAAAACTTATCGAGAAGTTACATGGACTAGATACTATGTTTTGTGCACATTATCTCATTTAATGTTTTCCATGACCATTATTGTCAAATATCTGTTTTCAGCACCATTTTACAAACACAGAAGCTAAAACCTTAGGAAGTGTGTCCCAGCTCACAGTGAGATGGTGAAGTCAGCAGTGGCCTCAAACTTTTTGTCTCTGAGACACATTGAGGAAAAAACATTTTGCATGGTGGCTCAATATATATATAAATACATACGACTGAAAGAAATGTTTCTTGAATAACATTTATTCTTACTATAGTATTGTACATTCTGTTTTGTTACATTTACTTCAGAATAGATATAACATATAATGGGTCATGATCTGCAGTCTGAAAATCTCTGCTCTATTCACTTACTGACTGTATGATAGTAACCCACTTTTGGTTTCTTTACTTGCTTGTATCCTCTTTATTGTAACTACCAACTTGTATTTTGATAGCAGAAACAAAAAATTTAAGTCTTGTGGTGAAAAAAGGTTATTTTCCCCAATTAGGCTTTTCATTTTAAAGTAAAACTGATGAACTAATTTCTTATAGTTAGTGGAGATCATGTTTATTGATACTGCAATTTTTGAACTTGACTTTTCTCATGGTTTCATGTGTACCAGATATATATCATACTAAACTGTTTCTGAAAGAAACTTTTATCTAGCTGCTCAGCAGATGATTTGGTAAACTACTATAGGATCCGTGTAAAATAGAGATTAAACTAGGTTCATATTATTGGTCAGATTGTACTGCCATTCCATTTATTTTCTGTACACTTGAAATATTCACATATTAAAAAATTAGGTAACCCTACGTGTATTTAATAAATGCTTTTGTATTAAAAAACACATGGAAATAAGTCTTTCTCAAACTGCCAGATGATGTCCCCATTAATCAAAATTAAGATGCCTGTACACGATTTCCTAAATTATTTTATGTGATGAGTATTTCTAGAATTTTGGCATGAATGTGTAATAATTCAGGACCTAGAATTCAGGAATGAAAATAAAAATGAAATAATTGAATTGCTGATGTATAGGCCTAGGGTATTTTAAATAAATCAATGTTCAATTCTACAATTAAATTGTAGAATTTAATCATTGGGAAATAGAATAATTATAGAATATAATGTAGGAATAGGTATTGTTGGGGAGGAAACATATTCTTTACCCTTCAGAATTCTTCTGGCTGGTCTAAGAATTAAATTGACGTGAGAGATAGATTAATAGGAGAAAATAAAATTTAATTCATGTGTGGAAGTCTCATAGATCTAGGACCTAAGTAATGACCAAGGCAGGAAGCTGCTGTTATACTTTTTAGACAAAGGAACATAAGTCTGTGAGGAATTGACAGGCCAAGGAAAACTTACATTTGGGGACTTCAATTAATAAGGAATTCTAAACAAATTTGGGGTGGGGTAGTAAATTAGCAAAAGTAACAAGGTGGTTAGTTTATGCAGCCTTTTGGCTCTTTCTTACCTCTTTCACACTGGAGATTTAGCTCTTGATTTCAGGGGCACAAAGGAGGGTCAGAGTGTCCTTTTTGCACAGGATGTTTCCTAAGTAACTTTAGTTCAAAATAATCAGTTTGCCAAAGTGGCATATTTTGGGGGCAACCTCCACAAAATCTAGTTGTTTTATATTTTGTCAAATAGGTTTGTCTTTCTTTGTTATTCTGAGTTTTCCTTCGATCTTACCAATAATTGGTTTTTGTTTATCAGCTACTTTTGATATTAGTTTCTTTTGCTATAAATTAGTTTTGATGAAGTTAGAATAAATTTATTCCAATTAGGTTGTACTGGAATATAAATACATATAAATATATATATTTAACATTTATTTTTGAGAGAGAGAGAGGGAGAGAGAGACAGAATGCAAGCAGGGGAGGAGCAGAGAAAGGGAGGGAGACACAGAATCGAAGCAGGCTCCTGGCTCTGAGCTGTCAGCACAGAGCCTAACATGGGGTTCGAACCCATGAACTGAGATCATGACCCAAGCCAAAGTCAGACGCTTAACTGACTAAGCCACCCAGATGCCCTGATAGGTAAATTTTTCCCCCTCCCCTCAGTTTTGTTGTGATTGTTTTGACATACAACATAAGTTTAGCTAGTATGGCATGATGATTTATCTTACATATTATGAAATGATTATTGCAAGGAGTTTCCTTAACATCCATCATCTCATAAAGACATAAATATATGTATGTATGTACTTTTTTCTTTGTGATGAGAACTCTTAGGATCTACTCTTAACTTTCAAATATATCATACAGCAGTGTTAACTATAGTGGTCATGTTATACATTATATCCCTAGTACTTGTTTATCTTATAAACAAGTTGGTGCCATCTGACTTTCTTCATCCAATCCCTGCTCACCCTGCCCAATCTGATCTCTTTTTCTCTGTGTTTGGTTATTTTTTTGGTAGGGAAGATTGAGTATGTTAAAAGTCAATCAATTCTGGAAGCCATTGAGAGTATGGTCAAATTTGCCTCTTACTGTTGCCTTGACTGACAGAAAATAAAACACTTATTTTTAAAAGTGAACATTTTGGCATTTAAAAAGACTTGAAAACATAAAACCTAATATAAAAAATGTATAAAGCTAACAATTTTTCAAGTTGTATTTTTAGGTAAATGTGTTTCAAGTATACTGTTTAAATAAATAGAACTATGACAGTTTTCTTTAATACATTGGGGAGACATATTTGGGTATTGATTCTTATTTTTCTTAGGTATTTTTATCTACAGGTCTTTTTTGTTATTGTTTTTAAATAGTGCACACAGGCATGCACATGTATGCAAGTGAGGGAGGGGCAGAAGGAGAGGGGGAGAGAGAATTTCAAGCAGATTCCATGCCTAGCATGGAGCTCGATGTAGGGCTCCATCTCACGAATGACCATGAGATCATGACCTGAGCCAAAATCTTGAGTCAGACACTTAACCAACTGAGCCACCCAGGTCCTCCTACCTAAAGGTCTTAAAAGTTTAAATACATGAGGATTCCAGAAAAAAATAGGTTAAGTTTTAAATTTAATGTATCATTTTAGTGCTGTTGATTGGGAAAGAAAATGTGTGACTTGCTGATTTTTCTCAGAGCAGATTTTGTTAAAATAAATGACAAAAACAGAATATTTTATTATTGTTCCCTTCTCACATAAGCTGTTTCCAGTATCTTTTTATTTTTATTTTTATTTTTGGGTCATTGGTACTAGGGTAAATATATATAAAGCCTTCTCCCATTTCAACTTAAAGACTTACTTTGTTCAACAGTAATTAGGCATGTTAGTATATATAGCCTTACTTCAGTCTCAACTTGTAAGGAAATTCTTGAGTGTAAGTTGATTCTCTTTGCCTCATTCACTTTTGCCCACAAGCCTACACTACTCTTGTATTTCTGATAATTATGATCCATTTTTCTTACAAGACTCAGAGCTAGAAAATTTCCTCTTTGTCTTGGCTGTAGAATATGTGTAGAATATATGTTAAAATCTCTTTTTGAGATTTGGAAGAAAAAATTATACTGCTAGAAACTTTAGAAAGAAACGGACAAATTAACAAGATGACAAAATTCAAAATGTGATAATAATTCCTTTTAAGTGGTAGGAGAAATCTTAAAGTATTTCAGTATCTCTAGAAGTTGGGTTAGGGAAGTAGGTGAAGCTGACTATGAAAGCCTTGTAAGTGATGCTTAGGGGAATTAAACTTTATCTGATGGATTATAAATTTTAAGCAGTGTTTGTGTCCAGAAGGTTATTTCAGAGAACATTGTAATAGTCTAGGACTCTAGCTGATGAGATCTTGAATTGGGGCAGAGGCCCATCTGGAATGAGATTAAGTCCTGGATTTGAAAAAAAACTTATAAACAAAATGATTAGGGTGTTTGCTTGATTGAATGATTATGTATGATACAAGAAAGAGGAGTTAAGAATGGCTGACTTCTCCCCTTAAGTCATTAACTGGGTAGTGTTATTACCAGCTGAGTTGGAGGAATCAGGAAGAGCTGTGTGAAAAGGAGGGGAAGAGAGAAGAGTAAGTGGAGAGGTGCATTCCATCTTGGACATATTTAATTGGTGATGCTGTGGTATCCAAGTTGGTTATTAAGAATCTGATACTTAGTGGGGTGACTGGGTGGCTTAGTTGTTTGAGCATCCAACGTCAACTGAGGTAATAATGATCTCACAGTTCATGAGTTGGAGCCCTGCATTGGGCTCTGTGCTGACAGCTCGGAGCCTGTCAATCTCTCTCTCCCTCTCTCTCTCCCTCCTTCCCTCCCTCTCTCCCTCCTCCCCTCCCTCTCTCCCTCCCTCCCTCTCTCCCTCCCTCCCTCTCTCTCCCTCTCCTCTGCTTCTCCCCTACTCATACTCTGTGTCTCTCAAAAATGAATAAACATTAAAAGAAATGAAAAAAAAAAAGAATCTGATGCTTAGAGAAGAGATGCCACATTTTCTCCATTATAAAAAAATACTTTCTTGTGTTTCTGATATTGAGAAGTTTCATAATTAATGTGTACCTTTAATGTATTATTTCTCCTTAAAAACTATTATTTTATATCATATATAATCAGTGGAATAGGAAGTATAGATTTTGGCCTTTTAATAGTAGTAGATGAAATTGGCATGGAAAAGTATGGGATACAGAGAAAAGGACATGCTAGTCTTACAAAAATGATTTGTAGATAGAGTGCTTTCATATGGATTTTGTCATTTGAGATTCATAGTAGTCTTTGAATATGGAAGATAGTGGTATTTTCATTTTCAGGTGAAGAACCTGACAGTCAAAGAAGTGTAAATACAGGGATAACTTTTTTATTAATTATTTTTATTATGGCTGTCTGTGGAATGATCATGCACAAGTATTCTACTATGCTCATTTATTATTCACTTCTACAAATGAAAGCATATAATAAGATGAAGTAAACTATTAATGCAGTACTCTTCCCCCCCCTCACTCTTCAAATGTTAACAATTTACCACATTTGTTTTCTTTTTCCTGTATATATACTTTAATTTTTTCCTGCACTCTTTGAGATATGCTCCAATACTCCTAAATACATCAGTGTTTATCTTCTGAAAACAAGGACTTTCTTACATAACAAAAGTACAGTTACCAAAATTGGAAATTATCTTGATACCATAATCTATAGATTTTACTGTGTTTTTACCAACTGTCCCAATAATGTGAGGGATAACCTTTTGGTTTGTCAGATTCAACAAACATGAGTGAAAGACAGTGTTACAAAAATAAGCAAACTTTTAGATTGATGTCAGAGAGTTTGTAAACAGTCTGCTTTCTTAAGACTAATGGACATAAGTTTGAGTATAGTTGTCTTCTTTGTGTCCTGCAGTTAGACTTTGAATTTTGGAGAGATTAGGGGTAGATTACTTTTTGTTTTTGCCTTACAGCCTCTTCCCATGCCTGATAGAATAGCAGCGCATGCCCCCAAACATTCTTTGGAGGAATCTTAGCATTATTTTTCTTATTTAGCTTTATCTATTTCTCTCTTGTCTTTGTTTCATACTTACTAAGCATGTGCTAGGTACTGAATTAAAATGCTGGAAGTCTGTATATGTAGTGAGTATGATGGTTTATTCCTAGGGACTACAAACAGTTTGAACAACAGCCATTTACAAGTATTTCATAGTAAATGTTTTACTACTACACTTGATGTAGGGATGTAAAAGTAAACCCTTAAAAAAACAAACAAAACCTCATTGGTAATTCTTTGTTTGAGAAATTTTTTATTTTTGAGAGAGAGAGGGTGCAAACAGGGGAGGGGTAGAGAGGGAGACACAGAATCTGAAATAGGCTCCATCCAGGCTCTGAGCCGTCGTCAGAGCCTGACGCAGGGTTTGAGCTCCCTGAACGGTGAGATCATGACCCGAGCTGAAGTCGGACACCTAACAGATTGAACCACCCAGGCACCCCTCATTGGTAATTCTTAAACATGCCTTAAACATTTCTTAAAGTATACCTTAACGTGAGGAACGCATATTCTGTGTTTATTGTTCCTGTTGCCTTAATTCCTCTTGCCCAGATAGCTGCCTGGTGTGTTCTGCTACCTTCTTCAGGTATCTGGTGAAATACAACTTTTCCTGACCAAATAACAATTACCTTTTCCCTTCTTTCCATTTTTCCTTTATTTTTCTCCATAATGATCGCTGCCATTGACATACTGTTACTTTTACATGTTTGTGTACAGCTTTCTGTTGGAATATAAGCTCCATGAGGGCAGTACTGAATCTCCAGAGTCTTAAATAGTAGTGCCTTGAAATAGTAAGCATTCAGTAAATATTTGTTGGTTAAATACATGTGCTGCTATTCTGAGTGTAACAAACTCAAAAAAGGAAAAAAAAATTTCTGAGGGAATTAAATGTTACAACTTTAATGCTCTTTCTGAATAGAGAAGTTTTAAAATTTCTTTGCTCTAGAACTTTTAAAATTTCTTTGCTCTAGAACTTTTCAAGATTTTATATTCTGTATGATTTATTACATATAATAATTGCAAGGTTATTAGTTTGGTTGTACATAAGGTTCATAGCAAATAAGATACTGAAGAGAGGACTGTAATGTGTTAAAAGCTGATTTTTTAAAATTAAACAAAGATATTCTTTTCTTACCATTTAATGTCAGTTTTGTTTCAGATGAACTGTAGAAGAAGAAATTAATTACCTCCATTATTGTAGGGCTTTGCACTTATAGGGCTTTTTGTTTGAGGTTGGTTTTGTTTTTGTTTTTTAAGATAGGAAATTTCTGTGAGCTCACTTTTTAGTGATCGCAATCGGTTAGCCTCTATTAATGCTTCATATTCCAGCCTCCAGGAAGTGATGGATTAAAACAGCATCATTCTTCAAATCAGTATTGTAGTGATTCTTTGAAGCTTGTAAAGTCACTTAGGAACTATGATTAGCAAATGTCATCCCTACATGTCATCTTTAGATTACTGGTGCTACTTTATAGGAAAACATAAATTTGAGGTAGGTCAACCATAGGTGACTAGGTCATACCAAAATAGGTTACTTTCATATTTTAAAAAAAGGAATATTTTAAAGAACATTTTATTTCCTTCTTAGTAAATCATTGTATGTTAAAATACTTAATATTTTAAAAAATTAACTAAATATTTGGTGAGTTCAAAAAATATATATATTTTTAAGTTTGTTTATTTTGAGAGAGAGATACAGAGAGAGAGCTAGTGGGGGAGGAGAGGGGAGAGGGAGAGACAGAATTCCAAGCAGGCTCTGCCTTGTGAGTGCAGAGCCCAGTGCAGGGCTTGAACTCACAAACTGTGAAAGCATGACCTGAGCCAAGATCAAGAGCCAAGATCAACAATTTGCTGAAAGAATGGTTTGATAATTGTTGAAATACTATTTGTGGAACTTCTCTTTAAACTTTTTGGTTTTATCCTGAAGCCTTTTTAATAGCACCTGCATCCATGACTTCTTGGCTGACATTTCTGTCTGTCTGCTAGGGATCTATATCCTGAGATCATCAACTTCAACTACTAGTTCTACTACTGGCTGCCATTCTATTTTTCTGGTAAAGTAAGGGAAAAGCAATAAAAATAATGTGTGATGTTCATGGCTACATTTAAAGAAATGTACACAGGTTTGTTTTTTTAAATTTTGTTTAATGTTTATTTTTGAGAGAGAGAGAGGCAGAAACAGAGCACAAGTGGTGGAGGGGCAGAAAGGGAGACAAAGAAACCAAAGCAGGGTCCACACTATGGGCTGTCAGCATAGAGCCTGTTGTGGGGCTCGAATTCACAAAATGTGAGATCATTACCTGAGCCAAAGAGAGAAGCTCACCGACTGAGTCACCCAGGTGCCCCTACCTGGGTTTGTTTGTTTGTTTGTTTTTTAAATAACTTCATGGAGATATAATTTGCTTATTGTAAAATTCACTTAAGTGTCTAATTCAGTGATTTTTAATGTTTTAAGAGTTTTGCAACTATCACCATAATAAAATGCCATCATTCCTAAAAGACCTCTCTTCATGCTTATTTGCAGTGGTTCTCCTCCCTCCAACACACATGTACAGGTTCTTCTGCAAGGTTGTAGGTCACCTGTTAACAGTGTCGAAAACATGTTTTCATGGGTTGTTGCTTGGTTTTCTTGCTGATCAACAAGTGAACTAATCTATGACCTAGCTGACCATGAGCAATGAAAGGCTAATCAGAATTTTGGGGTAAAGAACAAAGGGCCTTGTGATAGGAAAAGAAAAAGGGCTTCTTCCTTGTTTCATGTTTGATTGTGGACAGTATTTTGCTGCAGCCTCTTCTCTTTAGGATCTTTTCTGTTTTAATTTTGTAAAGTTTTATTTATTTTGAGAGAGCGAGTGAGCAGGAGAGGGGCAGAGAGAGGGAGAGAGAGAATCCCATGTCGTAGGGCTCAAACTCAGGAACTGTGAGATCCTGACCTGAGCTGAAATCAGGAGTCAGACGTTTAACCCTCTGAGGCACCCTGGCGCCACTCCTTTTTATATATATTTTAATGTTTGTTTATTTTTGAGAGAGAAGCAGACCGTAAGCAGGGGAAGGGCAGAGAGAGAGACACACAGTATCCAAAGCAGGCTCCAGGCTCTGAGCTGTCAGCACAGAGCCTGACACAGGGCTCTGGACTCATGAACCGGGAGATCATGACCTGAGTCGAAGTCTGCAGCCTAACCAACTGAGCCACCTAGATGCCCTCCTTTTTTTTTTTTTTTTTTTTTTAAGTTTGTTTGCTTATTATGAAAGAAAGATACAGAGAGAGCGCTAGTGGGGGAGGAGGGGTGAGAGGGAGAGACAGAATCCCAAGCAGGCTCTGCCTTGTCAGTGCAGAGCCCAGCGCAGGGCTCAAACTCACAAACTGAGAGAGCCTTGATGTGAACCAAGATCAGGAGTCAGATGCTTAACCAGTTGAGCCACCCAGGCACCCCATCTTTAGGATCTTTTTATTGTGTGTCCCTTTCCCTAGGCATCCACTACTGTGATGCAGTGTTATGAAAATACTCTTTACAGCTCAGTTGATTTTTGCCCCCCTCCCTTTCCCCTGCTACTGCCCCTCTCTTCCCCCTTGATCAAAATTCTCTATCCTTTGCAATTTTCTTCTTCAACAGATCAAACCAAATTCAGGTCTGCTGCCTCTAATCTTGGGTTTTATGGGGAAAGAAATAAAGTGAATTATAATAATGTGGGAAGCATTGATACTTCTGGAAAGTTGAAATAATTATTTACATCTTTTGATCTATATTATTGGCTTCAATAGTAAGTGACTTGGCATTTCAAAAAGTTAACACAATAAAGTAAAAGCAGTCAGCCAGTGTAAAGGAATTTTGTTTGGAAGGTTGGAATTATTGTAGTATGAGATGCAGAGTTTCCATAGATGCATATTGAGATATGCCCACGGTATAGTGTTGGCTCTTTCTCTCCCTCTTTCTAGCATTTAAAACCCTAAATTTCTCACTTTTGAAAATGATGTGGTAATATTACCTACCTCACGTTTATTAGGATTTCATCAGACAGTGTATCTGGAAATATGGTGAATGATGTCATGCATATTCAGTATGGTGGTGGTTTCCTCTAAAAGAACCTTCTAGCAATTTTGGCAGCAATAACTCAGGCGGCTCAAGGTCTTAGCTATCATTTGTAAGCTGGAGGCTGCCTACATTTTTATACCAGATGTTGTGCTACATCCAGAGCATCCAGAGGTCAAGAAAATGATCCTATTCTCAAAGAGATCACCGTTTCTCAGAAAAGATAGCTAAGACAATTAACTGTAAATCATTGTGATAAATGTTAAAAACATTTTGGGGGAATTGGAGAAGGCTCTATAGAAGAATTAGCCTTAAAAAGAAATTACATTTAGCAGTTAATGTTATATTCTCTATTCCGTATCTTGTTTTATTTTCTGTTTATAAAAACATCAAAATAGTTTTTATGTTTGCTAGTCTGTCATGGTAATCAGAAACTTAAGAGAAGCTATTTCTCAGATGGTACGAAAGCTATAAGACAAGTTTATTCAGTATATTCACTGATGATTGACATGAGTATTTTAGTGAGACCAAATAACATCTTCTCCTTTGTTATTGGATTAAGTGATTATGAGATAAGTGATTATGAAAGAAGTAATATCTATGATTATGAGATAAAGTAATATTAGTTTATTAAATGCTAGCTTGTTTGTGTTGCTTTTAGTGAGATAGTGATATGGATAACTCAAAATTCTAAATAAACTTTGAATTTTTTTCCCCAGCAGACTTGATTCCTAAAATAAATTTTCACAATTTAAAAATAAATTTTCACAATTTGAGTCAATAGTAGTGAAAACAGATAAAGAAATATGCTAAATGTTTGAGTTAAAGACCTTGTCAAGAATATTCTAGAATCTTGCTGTTCTAAATGTGCTTTGTGTATGGCAGGATGGACATCATCAGTTGTTTCTTGGGAATGCAGGATCTCAGATGCCACTCCAGGGCTACAGAATTAGAATCTGCGTTTTCACAATATCCCCAGGATTGTGTATGCACATTAGAGGCTGAGAGATACTGATCTAGAACTGACTTTGCCTTAATCTTTAACTTAGTTTGAGATATAGCTGCTAAAATAATTAAACCTTCCAGCTAATTACCTACTTGTACTTATCTAATTGTTTATCTTAGATTTTTATATAAACTTCAGAACAAATTGCTGGAAGTATTATAAATGATGGAAAATAGGAGAGGCAACTCTAGGTAGAACAGTCATGAGAGTCTGCTGTGAGCAGGTAGCATGGGAACTGAGGCCTATACAAGAAAGTGAACCAGGCATGTGAAGACCCAAGGAAGAAACATTTGGGGCAGAAGCAACAAATGCAAAAGGATGAAGGCAGGACAGGACATGTATAATCATAGTATGTGAGTGGGAGTGCCATGGTGGACTTGAAAGTGCTACTAGGGGCCTTCTTCATGGGAGTCAGGGTAAACCATTAAGCCTGCCATATAAGGCCTTCTGCTGTCTCCTGAAGCTGTCCCCAGATACGTTTTATCCTCTACCCTCCAGTCATACCAAAGTCTTCTACTGTACCATACCTTTTTTAACCTTTGCCAAGAATGTGCCTTGGTATATTCTGTGTCTATTACCTACTAGTCAGCCTTTAAATTTCAGATCAAGCCTTTACCACCTATGTGTGACCTGCATGCTTTTCAGCAGATTTTGTCTCCTTAGTTGGAGACATTTCCTTGTATATCACCTTAAGGTAAAATTGACACTCCATGTTATAATTAAGATTCCATATTGATACATGGAGGTTATTCTTTGTCAAATAGTATGGTGAGATAATCATACTAGTGAACGAACATTTAAGTTATTTCCAGTTATTTTAGAAACCAAGCTGCTATAAATTTTCTGGTACAAGCTTCTTAAATGTACGTGTATTAGTTTCTTTGTAGTGTTTTTCAGCCATATTCAACCATGACCCAGAGAAGCGTTTTATAGCATTTGTCTGTATCCATATATATGTATGTTACTAATTTTTTAAAAATAGGTTAACAAAACTATATTTACCCTTTGCATGATTCACCTAAATCTTTTTTCTTCTCTTCTAAAAATACTTACTTAGATTAAATTAATGAGTTGTGACCTGCCATGTAAAATAGTAGCTGTAGGGTATGTTATATGTGAGTGTGTATGTGTATTAAATATGCCGTATTACTTATATAAATTGGTAAAGCTATGTATATGTGTGTCTAAGCATGTGTGAATCATTTGCCTGGTAGAAGGGTTTATTCATTTAGAATTTTTACTAGATTTCACCAAATTATTTGTTTTAAGTGATTATATCTATTTATACTTGGTTTGGTCTTCTCAGTCTGGGAAATTAGCTTTTTACTTTTGTGTGTATGGTCTTATGACAGCATTTACTTGGCAGAGTTAGTAAGTACTCACTGAATAGTTCACTGAATGAAAATTAGGATTTCATACTGATACTTGAATGACTGCCATGTTGAATGTTTATTTATTTATTATCAATTTTAGGTAAATTTTACAAACCTAATTTTATAGAGCGAATAACCCAATTGTAATTTTGGTTAGGCTTTTAAAAGTCTATTTTGGGGGGTACTTGGGTGGCTCAGTCGGTTAAACTTCACATTTCAGCTCAGGTCATGATCTCATGGCTCATGAGTTCCAACCCCACATTGGACTTTGTGCTGAGAGCCTAGAGCCTGAAGCCTGCTTCAGTTTCTGTGTCTCCCTCTTTTTCTGTCCCCGCCCCCCCAATCCTCACACTCGCTCTCTCGCTCTCAAAAATTAATAAACATTAAAAATTTTAAAAATAAAAAAGAAGTCTGTTTTTGAAGGTCCCTGACTATATTAGTTAAGATGTGATAACTGTATTCCAAAGAAAGATGCATTGACAAATTTCATTATTATTTCAAATGGTAAACAATGATTGGGGCTAACATTTCCAGTAAATGATAACAGTTTATTTTTTCCTTTCAGGAATCAATAAAATGGTTTTTATAGTTGTATGAAGCTGTATAAAACCTGAATGGCACTTACCATTTAATTATATCTAGCTTTTTGTTAAATAGTAAATGGCCATTTTTTCTATTACTGCTAACATGATTCTTGTACAGTGTTTTTATACATTTGATCTCTTTGTAATCTTTGGTTATTGTAATATGCACCACTCTGTTTGGTGCTACAACTTTTTACCTACATGGACGGTTATTATCACATTGTGCAATTGATGCTTTCTAAATCATCCAGTCATAATATTTACTGTATCAAAAAAAAATTGTACTATAGAGAAAAGTCTCCATTTGTATTTGGCTATGGGTCTAAGATATTCTGAGGGGAATCATTCTATTTTAAGAACAAAAATGGAGCCACACTTGGAGAGTGTTGAAAAATCTTTTCCCATCATAGTCTGGATTCACTGCAGTTTTAGGAGTTGTTTTTGAGGAAAGTTATGATACAGTTGTTCTGCAGACCAATGTAGAAACTTTTCTAGAGGAGGAAAGTACTGTATTTTGATTTTTAAAACTCTTTACTATGATAGTAACTTGCACTTCAGTAGTACTTTAAAACTTTCAAAGTATTTTCCATACAAGACTCTCCTAAGTAATGAGGCAGCCACTCTTGACTCCACTTAACATACAGGAAAGTTTATGCAGTTCACTTGTGGCAGGGTAGGTTGAATATAGGTCTTTTGGTTTCTAATTCATTATGATGCTGTTAGCCATCAGACATTTAAATAGAACATATCCCAGATGTTTCTCAGGTTATCGGTGTCATTTCTGAAACTTAAAAAGGATATTTTGGCATAAATTGTATATGCATAAACTACCTCCTAAGGAATTTTTGAGAGGAATGTGTTTAGTTTAACTGCATTGTAATTATTGGGTTTGGTGTTATTTTATAGATTTAACTCTCACCTTTAGATAAAAAGTATGTACTTAAAACAGAAGTCTAAGCCAAAACATGGAATGAGCCTAAATGTCCATCACCTGATGAGTTGATCAAGAAGATGTGGTATATATACACGATGGAGTACTACATGGCAATGAGAGGGAATGACATATGGCCATTTGTAGGAAAGTGGATGGATCTGGAGGGTGTCATGCTAAGCGAAATAAGTCAGGCAGAGAAGGACAGAAACCATATGTTTGCACTCATAGGTCTAACAGGAAAACAGGAGAAACCTGATGGAGGACCAGGGGGAGGGGAAGAGGGAAAGAGAGTTGGGGAGAGAGAGGGATGCAAAACTTGAGAGACTATTGAATACTGAAAATGATCTGAGGGTTGAAGGGGGAAGGGGGAAAAGAGGTGGTGGTGATGGAGGAGGGCACTTGTGGGGAAGAGCACTGGGTGTTGTATGGAAATCAACTTGACAATAAATTATGAAAAAAAAATTAAAAAAATAAAATTAAAAAAAACAGAAGTCTAATGTTTTAAAAAGCTTGGTTTTTATTGATACCTTTTACTGTATATAGTTTTTTCATAATCAAGTGATTTATAAAAATCAACTAGGTATAAGCTTCTGAATAGTTGACATAATTGACATATTACTTTTCTTTTTCCATTTTTACTTTAATTATAGAAGCAATATATGAAAATAATCATAAGTATACTTAAAATTATTGATAAAATATATTCAAAGATATAAAGAATAGTATAGCTAAGGCTTTGTATTCTCATATCCTTAATAAATTTCTCTACAGTGTTTTTCAGAATTTTTTAACCATGATCCAAAGAACTAATATTTCATAACATGCCTTAGTTTATCTATAACCTTTTTAAATTCAGGGTTATATTTGGGATTTATCCATGTTGTTATAGACTTCTTGAGGCAGACCTTATTGTTCCTCATTCTTTCTAATAGTTAATTAAAAACATTTTTTCCAGTGTGTTGAATATAAAGGTTGTTGTAGTTTTAAAGGGGATTTTCTCTATCTGCTAGTGAGGTCATGCATGTTTTTATATGTTTATTGTCCATACATTTCTTCTTATGTGAATTACCCATTCATATCTTTTTGCACAGTTTTCTTTTAGGTTGGTTGTCTATTTCTTACCAATTTCTACATTTCATTGAAAACTCCTTAATTTGTATTTGTTGGCAGTCTTTTTAAGTTTTTATTTATTTTGAGAGAGGGAGAGAACAAGCTGGGAGGGGCAGAGAGGTGGGGGGGACAAAGGATCCAAAGCGAGCTCCTTGCTGACTGCAGAGAGCCCAATGTGGGGCTCGAACTTACAAACCATGAGATCATGACTTGAGCAATACCTTACACATTTAATAAAAAACTTACTTTATACTGTGGGAACATTACTGGTCCTGATTTAAATATGCTGAGTGAAAAAACACTAGTCACATAAATTAGTTTTAAATTCTTAGACAAGTTTGGGAAAGTTTCTAGAAAAGCAAAATTAGTAAACTCATTAAGGTTCTTAAAGGTTGATTTATTGAAAAAAAATTTTTTTATAGTTTATTGTCAAGTTGGTTTCCATATAACATCCAGTGCTCTTCCCCACAAGTGCCCTCCTCCATGACCATCATTCCTCCTCCCCTTTCCTATTTCCCCTCCCCCTTCAGCCCTCAGTTTGTCTTCAGCATTCAAGAGTCTCTAATGATTTGCCTCCCTTCCTCTCCCTAACTCTTTGTCTCCCCTTCCCCTCCCCGTGGTCCTCAGTTACCTTTCTCCTGTTAGACCTATGAGTGAAAATATATGGTATCTGTCTTGAAGGTTGATTTATAACCTTGCTGCCAGTGCCATTTGAAACTTTGAGCAGGTAGAATTTTGTAAGGCTCCATTATAATTGTATAAAAAGCAGAATGCTTCATTTAAATGCTGTTATAGTATCTGTCTTAGTTTTCAATATTTGTTTATCTTTGTTTTTTCTCCTTAATTAGGTCCTCGATGGGCTTCCTGGAATATTGGTGTGTTTATTTGCATCAGATGTGCTGGAATCCATAGAAATCTTGGAGTCCATATATCCAGGGTCAAATCAGTCAACCTAGACCAGTGGACACCAGAACAGATACAGGTAAACATTTCCTTACTGAGAGGTTTTTTTTTTGTTTTTTTTTTTTTTAGTATTTAAAATGAGGGGTGCCTGGGTGGCTCAGTTGGTTAAGTGTCTGACTTCGGCTCAGGCTATGATCTTCAGCTTCTATGCTGAAAGCTCACAGCTTGGAGCCTGCTTCAGATTCTGGGTCTCCCTCTCTGCCCCTCCTCCACTTGTGCTGTCTCTCTCAAAAATAAATAAACATTAAAAAATTAAAAGATATATTTAAAATGAATTTAAAATATTTAACCCTTCTTATATCCAAGGCTTAACATTGAAAAGTAATATATTGCAATGTATGTGCCACATATAAAATTTGGATGTTACTTGAATTGTCCACTCACAAATGTTTATTTCTTTTTGGGTCTGTAGTGAACTCTGTTTTTAGTCTATTCTTATCTCAAATGTTGATTTTGAAGTCTTTAAAAAATGAATTCCTTTTCTTGTGTTGATGAAATTAGTCAGTATAATTCCATAGTCTGTTTTGTTTTTCTGTCAGTAGAGGGAGCCTGGGTAAAGATAAAGAGTAAATCACCTCTTATCTAAGAACTGATTTGAAAGATTTCCCTTTTGTACAGAAATGTTTTCCATTTTCAAACAGGGCCCAATAGTTGGAAGATAGCCCGGTTAGCAAATGTTCTAATGACTGATTTGGATTGTCTTGAGTGGTTTAGTATTGTTAGAGATAAATTTGTAATTTTAAGGGTTTACCATTTTTACAGTGTGACAGTCTTACATTTTCAAAATCTTACTTTCTAATCCTTAAGATTAACTGCTAAAATAAAAATGTTTATTTCTTCTGGTTTTAATTTGTAATTCACGGTGAGTTTATGCTACTTTTTCTTATGCCCTTTTTGAACTAGCTAAATATACAAATATATATTGTTGAACTTCAGTGACACTCCTATATATCTCCAATCAGAAAACACCAAAAAGAACACAAAAATTGGCATGGATAAGGTGAGGTAAGGATGAAAGAATAGAATACAATGCTGAGGGGAGTAGGTGATAAAAAAAAAAAAAAACAAAGATTTGGTTTAAAAAAGTGAAACTTTTGTACTAAAGACCTATTTATGCCAAAGTAAATTCTAGACAGAACCAGGATTTAAATATTTAAAAGAAATTAAACCCTAGAAATACTTGAAAAAAATAGAGCTTCAGGCTGTAAAGTCAAACATAATTTATGTAGTTCGCTCTTAAGTTTTTGAGGTTTTTGCTGGCTAGGGCATAAAGGAAGTATGACACATGTATTTTCATGATCCTTGAAGAGAAAAGTTACTTGTTCTATCAAGGAAGCAGAGCTTTTGAACATTGCATATAAGACAGTGTTATTGATAACATCTCTCTAGTAACTGCGATAACAGATTTCAAATGTTTCGTAAGTTGTCTTCAAGAAAATGTGAAGTGTAGCTTGAAAATGCAACTTGGTGTTTGTACTAGGTTATGGAGGTACAAAACATTCAAGACTCAAGGTGTATTGCCTTTTAATGATTCACTTCACACTAAGGATAAAACATGAAATCCATGGACAATTCAGTTCTTCAGATATAATATTTTTCTCAACTAGGCTGTTAAAAGGGATTGAATAGCAATTTATTTGAGGTAGGCAGCTGTTCTTTTCCTGTAGCTTAGCGCAGAACTTCCCAGTTGGAGGGCTACGGTTCACTTGTTTTCTGTGGAGTAAGTTATAGTTACACAGCAAGATACTGAACATTAAAAATGGAAGCTTTGGAAAACAGTTATTAAGTAATATACAATCTTTGAAATTGTATTAGAACATAATTTGTATGGTTTCAACTGTTAGTTTCTTGAAATAAGAGTTATTCTTTTGGATGCAAGACTCTGATGAGTATCACCAGAGAATGCTCTGTATGACTTCATATACCACACTGCTCCTCTTAAAGATCAGGGGTTCTGTGGTAAGAAATAAGGTTAGGATGTGCTCACTTAAAAATTGAATAAGTAGACAATGAAGTTTTATTTTAAAAAAGTATAGAGAAAAAAGCATAGAGAAGTTAATCACACAGATGAGCATGTCATCTAATATTTTTGTGGTGAGCCTTGGAAGTACTTGTTCTTTAAAAATCATTCTGGGAGTACTATTCAATAAAAATCCCCCCAGGTTCCATTCTGTAGAGCACAGCCTTTATTGTAACCTAGAAAATTTTGAGGCCACTGATTCTAAAAAGGCAGTAGAACAAAGTGATTTAGAAAGTTGTCTCTAGATAGTTAAGTTGCCAGAGTTAGACCTGGATGAGCTTGATACCACACCTCAGGGTGCCTCAATTTCTTCATTTGTGAAATGTAATAGTAAGGGTATCTACTTGTGTAGGTTCCTCTGAGGATCAAATACGTTAATATGAGGAAAGCATTTAGAACAGTACTTGGTACATGTTACTTTGTTTATCAGTTATTAGTAGTAGTAGTTCATTTGTTCATAATGTAAAACTCTCAGTACTGTTGCCTTGAATATCTTTCTGATCCACACAGCATAGCTTCTTAGTAAATACACTGTGATGAATTGGTTGTTCAATGAGTAAATAAGCACATTGACTCATTGTATGATACTATTGAGTATAAATTACTTTTTGAGAATAATTGTGAAGTATAAGTCATTTTTAGTAATATTGGATGTTAAGGCATTTTGACATGGTTAGGGGATCATATTGGTTGTCTGTTGAGATTGCTCCTTATTCAAATGTAAGCATATCCATTTCCCTGTAATGGTGGGTTTGTTCCATTTAATCCAACTCTATTTATACCTGTGCTTTTTATTTTATTTTATTTTATTTTTGCATACAAAATTGAAGCGTAATTATAGAGACAACAATTTACAGAGATAAGTGAGTTTTATGTGTCTTGGCAAATGTCTATACTTTGTCATCAACACTCCACTGAAGATATACAGAGCATTTCCGTCACCCTGGAGAATTTACTTGTGCCAGTTGGTAGTCAGGTTCTCTAGGGGCAACCACTACTCTGATGTCTGAACCTTTAGATTGCTATACAGTGAGATTTTTATTTTTTTGCTAAGGATTAGGAAGAGTGAAGATCACAGTGTGATTTAGTGTTCTTTATTCATAGGACATTTTATAAGAATTTCTTTGATATTAAAAAAAAAACTTGGGAGATTATTATTTGTAGAGAAGTACTCACTCTACTGCATATGGTTCTACCCTATGTTTTCCCTTACCACCCCCCCCAACGTGTCATGAAAATCAGGCGCTTAATTTTCAAAGATGATACTTAGTTTTGGGGAGTTATATATATATATTTTTTATATCTTTAATAATAAATGTGGAAACATGATTTAATCTCTGAGCCCAGGCAGACTATAAAAATGTTATTTTTTTTGGTATCTCTGTAAAATGTAACTACTTATTAAGTTTTGCTTCAAAGCTTCTTATCAATTAATATTATACATGCACCATATTTATGTCAGTTATTTATATACATGTTGTGAGTGTGTGAATCAAGTTTTAGGACATCTGCTATGTGTCATAGCTGTGTTAGAATAGCTATATGCTTATTTTTAAAAGAAGATAATTTATCTACCAAAACTTATTTTGGTTTTTATTAGCATGGAAATAGAATTACTCACCTTACATTTTAATCAAAAAATTTTTTTGAAATGTGGTTGATGGTCAGATTAAATATCTTTGATTTTGAGTTTATTGTCAAGCACTTTTCAAATTTTTTAAGAGGACTACTCTATACTTTTATAAATACTATAGTCTTTTATTTCTTTTTTGTATTGGTCTAATAATCCTAAGTATTATCATTTTTCTGCATTATATACATTTTTAAGTTACTCATTTTTCAGGCCCTTATTGAGGGAGTTAAGATGAAGAATACCTTATTTTTATTACAGAGGAAGGTTACTTGTGCTCTTAGCTTACTTTGTGCAGAGTTTTGTAAATTGTGCTGCCTAATAAAACATCTTAGTGAGATTTTTGTCCCTGTTGTAAAGTATACTCCATATATTTGGTATTTATCTTGATAACTTTTGGACTACTTTTAATATTTTATCTGGAAATCTTTTAGCAGTCTTCTCTCAGATTGTTTACTACCAACTAGTGTCATTTATTGATATGGTACTTAGTATTTTCTTGGGAACACCAAACCTACACAACTGAAATTTATCCATTTATGAAATATATTGTGGGGAACTTCACATTTGAAATTGCCAGTCTCCATAGATAAATGATTTAGTGAACTTGCCTTCAACATTTGTAGGCAAATGTAGTACCCTTTTTACTTTAGCTTTGATTATATTTTGGCTAAAAGGAAAGGTCTTTAAACCTAAGTCTTTTCACATGGTTGTTTCCTATTGTAACAAAAATTTGAAGCTTTCTTTCCTTGTTCCATCTAACCTGAGTGTTTCTACTTTGACTTACAGCTTTTTGCTTTGTTTTAGGGACAGAATAGTAGGGGTTGGCTGGTAGTTTCTCTGCCTTTATTTTCTTTCTTTTTTTTTTTTCCTCTGCCTTTATTTTCATTTGCAGCTTTCCTTCCTGCTTTTCCACCCAAGAATTATATTCATTTGGAGACATATTTAAATTCTTTTTCTTTGAAATGTATTACTCACACTCTTCTGCCATAAAAATCTTCTTAAAATACCATCTTTCCCTCAACATACAACTCTTGGCCTGTTCAGCCACTGAGCATTTATTAAATACTCACGGTGTGCCAGCTACTATATTCTAGTGACTAGCTCTCATCTTTCTTTATCAGTTGAATTTCTTGAGCAAGATCTTTACCCTCTATTTCATTACCTCACTTCTGCCTCTTTTAACTCATTTCTGGTCCCATCATTCTGCTAAGTTTACACTCATAAAGAGTACTAGTTACCCTAATGGCCGAAACCAGCTCTCCTCCCTCTGCCTTGGTCCTCCTGCTTCACTTGATACTACCCACTGCCTTCTTCAGCTTTGTATTTGTAAAAAAAAGCTGAAGTTGTTACTATTCTACATCTTTTACTTGGTTTATTTAGGTTTGTTTTGTTTTGTTTTGTTTACTATTTCTTTTTCTGTTTTTTTTCCCCCTCTTGGACATTTTCTATAATTTTGTCATTAGTCTTAGCCCTGTTGTTCTTTAGTCTTTCTCCATAGGATAACTCATTTACATGCATAGATTCACCCTTTTGTTTGTTTGTTTGTTTGTGCAGATGGTTCTCCCCTCTCTTTCCAGTAGTGACTTCTACAGTGAATGTCAGTTCTTTTTTAGATTGCCTGCTGGAGAACTTTGGTGTTCATGGATTTTTCATTCTTAAGAAGCCTTGGATACCTTTGATGCGAAATTTTAATTTTATGTTCTGTGAGGCTGGATTGATTCCATAGCACTGGAATTTCACCATAGCTTCACATATCTATTCATCTTTATGTGTTAAGTAATTCTTTGACATAATTAACACTCTTGTTGCTTTATGAAAAATACTTTGCTGTGAAGCAAAGAACGCTGGCTATTAATGCAGTGATAGAATTGAAGAGAAATGAATAGATATGAACAGGCATGTTACTGTTTTTTTTTTTTTTTGGCCAGGTAACATAATGCTTTTGAGTAGAATAAAGAATAGAATATCAATATTAACTGTTGCTCTATAGCAGTACTAATAAAACCTCTGTATGTTTCATATGGAAACAGGATAAAAGGATTTATGAAATTGTTTCAGTGTTTCAATGTAGGAAATTTTGGCCTACAGTTATAGTTATTAATGTGTAGCATTTGTAAATGTTAAGGTTGGTAGATCCCTACTAATCTGCAGCTTGACACATTTAAAATTTTAAAAATTATCTGGTTGTTCAGACTGGTTTCTTAGTTAATATCATTGTTCCAGTTAATCTTAAAGCTTGTGGTCTCCTGTAGTTCTTACTTCTTTCTTTTGTGTGCCTCCATATTTGATCAGTTAATTCTTTTATTGCTTCTGTTGCTTTTTATTCTCATCTCTCCTGCCGTGTCCACAGCTCTAGCTTATTCCTAATCTTCCTATCACTGTCACCTCTCCGTTACATTTACATACCACATTCAGATAATCTTTCTGGCACACTGCTTTGGTCATTTGACTTCTCTTCCAAGAGATTTGTATTGGTTCTCCTCTGAGAATCATAAAAGTTTTATTTCCTTAAATTGGTAATCATATACCTCTGCCATCTGGCTTTATTGTATGTCTATGACCTTACTCCAGATGCTTGAAAGCAGATCGCTTTGACTGTGTAGAGACAGCTGTTCCTGTTGAATTCTTCTGGCAGTATGTGTGTTTTTTTTTGTTTTGTTTTGTTTTTTGATATTGCTGCTGTTGTAAATGTTGTCTGCATATTCCTTTTTCAAACCAGATCTTTCCATTCTTTAAAACCCAATAAATCCCTGTGGTAATAAAGCTTCTTCTAAATATGAATTGTGCCTAATTATCTACTACCACATATTGTTATTTACTTTTGTGCATGTCTGTTGAGTTAATTGTAACCTTGCAGGAGTTAGAAACTTTATCATACGTGTATTTGTAGTCCTTGTGCTGGCCTCTGCAGTGCTGGGAATACAGTATGAGCTTAATTTTTGTAATGGCACCCTGAGAACAATCTTTGGTTTGATATAATTCTGTGAGGGAATGTTTGCTATAGTTAGCACTAAATGGGGAGAATGGGGAAAATGAAGAAAAAAATCAAGCATATGCTCTCAATTTGTCCTATATTATTTATATAGTGTCTTTTTTCATTTTTTCCCTTTGTCCTTTTCTTCCCATGTTCCTATATACTTTTAAATTCTCCAAATACAGCAGCTGTAGGGAGTATAATTAAAGCTTGTGCAATGGAAGTTCCAAGGTAATATATGCAGATACTTGAAGGCAGTACTTTCCAATATTTCAAACCATCGAAAACTGAAACAAATTGCTTTGGAAAGTAATGAATTTACCATTATTGGAATGATTTGTGCAGAGGCTGGGTAACCACTTGGAAATCTGTAGCTGAGATTCAAGCACTGAATGGGTAGAGGAAGAATGCTTTAGATGACTCTGAAGTCTCTTCCAGTCTTGATCTTGAGATTCTTTGATTGTATGTTGAGTCTTCTTTACCACAGCAGTTTAAAACACTTTCATTATTTGCATTTGAATAAGAATGGTATATTACAGTTATAAATGTGATTCAACTTTTTCCTAAAAGTCAAATTCTACCTTAGAGGATAAAAATTTCTACACTTGAGGATAAATCATAAGAAGGTCACATGATTCTCAGGTTAAGTCTGAAAGAGAGGTTCTATAAGTGGTTTTTTTTTCTTTTTTTTCTTTCATAGTTTCTATTTTCCTTTTCCATTTTTTCCCTTTACTTTTATGTATTGTCAAGTTGGTTTCCATGTAACACCCAGTGCTCATCCTGACAAGTGTCCTCCTCCATGCCCATCACACCCCTTCCTTTCTCTCCCTCCCCCACCAGCCCTCAGTTTGTTCTCAGTAGTCAAGAGTCTTTCATGGTTTACCTCTCTCCCTCAACTATATTTCCCCTTCCCCTTCTCCATGGCCCTCTGTTAAGTTTTTCCTATTCCACTTATGAGTGAAAACATATGGTATCTGTCCTTCTCTACTGACTTATTTACTTAGCATGAAACCCTCGTGTGCCATTCATGTTGCTACAAATGGCCATATTTCATTCTTTCTCATTGCCATGTATAGTATTCCGTTGTATATATAAACCACATCTTCTTGATCCATTCATCAGTTGATGGACATTTAGGCTCTTTCCATGATCTAGCTATTGTTGAAAGTGCTGCTGTGAACATTGGGGTACATGTGCCCCTATGCATCATCAGCACGGCTGTATCCCTTGGGTAAATTTCTAGCAGTGCTATTGCTGGGTCATAGGGAGTTCTGGTAATTTTTTGAGGAACCTCCGCACTATTCTCCAGAGCGGCTGCACCAGTTTACATTCCCACCAACAGTGTAGGAGGGTGCCCATCTCTCCACATCCTCGCCAGCATCTATAGTCTCCTGATTTGTTCATTTTAGACACTCTGACTGGAATGAGGTAGTGTCTCGGTGTGGTTTTGATTTGTATTTCCTTGATGATGAGTGATGCTGAGCATCGTTTCACATGTCTTTTTGCCATCTGGATGTCCTCTTTGGAGATGTGTTTGTTCATGTCTTCTGCCCATTTCTTCACTGGATTATTTGTCTTTCAGGTGTAGAGTTTGGTGAGCTCCTTATAGATTTTGGATTCTAGCCCTTTATCCCGTATGCCATTTGCCACTATCTTTTCACATTCAGTCTGTTGCCTTTTAGTTTTCTTGATTGTTTCCTTTACAGTGCAGAAGCTTTTTATCTTGATGAGGTCCCAAGAGTTCATTTTTGCTTTCATTTCCCTTGCCTTTGTGGATGTGTCGAGTAAGAAATTGCTGTGGATGAGTTTGAGGAGGTTGATTCCTGCTTTCTCCTCTAGAGTTTTGATGGTTTCCTGTCTCACATTCAGGTCCTTCAGCCATTTTGAGTTGATTTTTGTGTATGGTGTAAGAAAGTGGTCTAGTTTCATTCTTTTGCTTGTTGCTGTCCAGTTCTCCCAGCACTGCCTGTTAAAGAGGCTGTCTTTTTTTCGTTTGGATACTGTTTCCTGCTTTGTCAAAGATTCATTGTCCATACATTTGTGGGTCCAGTTCTGGGTTCTCTCTTCCATTCCATTGGTATATGTGTCTGTTTTTGTGCCAATACCACATTGTCTTGATGCTGATGCTTTGTAGTAGAGGCTAAAGTGTGGGATTGTGATGCCTCCTGTTTTGGTTTTCTTCTTCAATATTACTTTGGCTATTCGGGGTCTTTTGTGGTTCCATACAAATTTTAGGACAGTTTATTCTAGCTTTGCGAAGAATGCTAGTGCAATTTTGATTGGGATTGCATTGAATGTGTAGATTACTTTGGGTAATAATGACATTTTAACAATATTTATTCTTCAATCCATGAGTATGGAAGGAATGTTTTTCCATTTCTTTGTGTCTTCTTCAATTTCCTTCATAAGTTTTCTATAGTTTTCATCATACAGATCTTTTACATCTTTGGTTAGGTTTATTCCTAGGTACTGTATGCTTTTTGTGTGTGTAATTGTGAATGGGATCAGTTTCTTGATTTCTCTTTCTGTGGTTTCATTATTGGTATATAAAAATGCAACCGATTTCTGTACATTAATTTTGTACCCAGTGACTTTGCTAAATTCATGGATCAGTTCTACAGGGGTTCTGGTGGAGTCTGTTGGGTTTTCCCTGTAGAGTATCATGTTATCTGCAAAACGTGAATGTTTGACTTCATCTTTTCCAAATCTGCTGCCTTTTATTTCATTTTTTTGTCTGATTGCTGATGCTAGGACTTCAAGCACTATGTTATACAACAGTGGTGAGAGTGGACATGGCTTTCCTGTTCCTGATCTCGGGGAAAGCTCTCAGTTTTTCCCAATTGAGGATGGTATTAGCTGTGAGCTTTTCATAAATGGCTTTTATGGTGTTTAAGTTCCTTGTATCCTGACTTTCTATAGGGGTTTTATTAAGAAAGAATGCTGTATTTTGTCAAATGCTTTTTCTGCATCTATCGACAGGATCATATGGTTATCTTTTCTTTTGTTAATGTGATGTATCACATTGATGTATTTGAGAACATTGAACCAGTCCTGTAACCCAGCAGTGAATCCCACTTGATTATGTAGATATGCTGTTGAATTCGATTTGCTAGTATCTTGTTGAGGATGTTTGCATCCGTATTCATCAAGGATATTGTCCTGTAGTTTTCTTCTTTTTGCTGGGAATCAAAGTGAGGCTGGCCTCATAGAATGAGTCAGGAAGTTTTCCTTCCATTTCTATTTTTTGGAATAGCTTGAGATGACTGAGAAGAACTCTGCTATAAATGTCTAGTAGAATTCCCCAGGGAAGCCATCTGGCCCAGGGCTCTTATTTGTTGGGAGATTTTGATAATTGATTCAATTTCTTCACTGGTTATGGATCTGTTCAGATTTTCTATCTATTCCTGTTTGAATTTTGGGTAGTGCATGTGTGTTTAGGAATTTGTCCATTTCCTCTAGGTTGTCCCGTTTGTTGGCATATAATTTTTCTTAATATTCCTTGATAATTGCTTGTATTTCTGAGGGATTGGTTGTAATAGATCCTTTTTCATTCGTGGTTATGTCTATTTGGGTGCTCTCTCTTTTCTTTTTGAGAAGCCTGGCTAGAGGTTTTTCAGTTTTGTTTATTTTTCAAAAAAGCAAGTCTTGGTTTCATTGAACTGTTCAACTGTTTTTTGGGGTTCTATTTTGTTTATTTCTGCCCTGATCTTTATTATTTCTCTTCTTCTGCTGGGTTTGGGGTGTTCTTCCTGCTCTGCTTCTAGTTCTGTTAGGTGCGCTCTTAGATTTTGTATTTGCGCTTTTTCTAGATTCTTGAAATA
>NC_043706.1:61450684-61452774 GCF_006229205.1 Suricata suricatta
TTTATTTTTCAAAAAAGCAAGTCTTGGTTTCATTGAACTGTTCAACTGTTTTTTGGGGTTCTATTTTGTTTATTTCTGCCCTGATCTTTATTATTTCTCTTCTTCTGCTGGGTTTGGGGTGTTCTTCCTGCTCTGCTTCTAGTTCTGTTAGGTGCGCTCTTAGATTTTGTATTTGCGCTTTTTCTAGATTCTTGAAATAGGCCTGGAGTGCAATGTACTTTCCTCTCAGGACTGCCTTTGCTGCATCCCAAAGAGTTTGGGTTGTTGTCTTTTCACTTTCATTTGTTTCCATATATTTTTAAATTTCTTCTCTAATTGGCTGATTGGCCCAATCGTTCTTTACTAGGGTGTTCTTTAACCTCCATGCATTTGGAGATTTTCCAGCCTTTTTCCCTCGATTGATTTCAAGAGTCATAGCATTGTGATCTGAAAGTGTGCATGGTATAATTTCAATTTTTTATAGTTAGAGGGGCTACTCTGTGACCCAGTGCGTGATCTATCTTGGAGAAGGTACCATGTGCACTCGAGAAGAAAGTGAATTCCATAGCCTCCGGATGTGGAGTTCTGAATATATTATGTCAGATCCATCTGTTCCAATGTGTCGTTCTGATCCATTGTTTCTTTAGTGATTTTCTGCCTAGTTGATCTACCCATTGCTATAAGTGGAGGATTAAAATCCCCTGCAATGAGCACATTCTAATCAATAGGATTGTTTCTGTGTTGGGTTAATTGTTTTATGTATTTGGGTTCTCCCAAATTCGGTGCATAGACGTTGATAATTGTTAGCTCTTCCTGCTAGATAGATCCTGTAATTATTATATGATGCCCTTCTTCATCTCTTGTTACTGTCTTACTTTAAAGTCCAGTTTGTCTGATATATGTATGGCTACTCCGGCTTTCTTTTGACTTCCAGTCCCATGAAAGATATTCCTCCATCCCCTTACCTTCAATCTGAAGGTATCTTCAGGTCTAAAATGAGTCTCTTGTAGACAGCAAATAGATGGATCTTGTTTTGTTATCCATTCTGCTACCCTGTGTCTTTTGATTGGAGCCTTTAGTCTGTTTACATTCAGTGTCATTATTGAAAAATATGGGCTCAGAGTCGTCGTGTTCTCTGTATGGTTCATGCTTATGGTGGTGCGTCTGGTACCTTGTGTCCTGGCAGCATTTCCCTCATAGAGTCTTAGGATTTCTTTTAGGGCTGGTTTAGTGGTGATGAATGTCTTCAATTTTTGTTTGTTTGGGAAAACCTTTATGTCTCCTTCTATTCTGAATGACAGGCTTGCTGGGCAGAGGATTCTTGGCAGTATATTTTTTCTGTTCATCACATTGAGATTTCTTGCCATTTCCTTTCTGGCCTGCCTAGGTTTAGTAGATAGGTCTGCACCTACCCTGATGAGTCTCCCTTTGTATGTTAGGGCCCTTTTATTCCTAGCTGCTTTCAGAATTCTCTTTTCATCATTATATTTTGCTAGTTTCAGTATGATATGTCATGCAGAAGATCGGTTCTTCTTATGTCTGAGGAAGTTCTCTGTGCCTTTTGGATTTCAATGCCTGTTTCCTTCCCACGATTGGGGATGTTCTCTGCTATAATTTGTTGAAGAACCCCTTAAGCCCCTTTCTCTCTTTCTTCTTCTGGAATACCTGTGATACAGATATTGTTCTGTTTGATTGTATTACTCAGTTCTTGAGTTCTCCTTTTGTGCTCCTGGATCAATTTATCTTTTTCTTGGCTTCCTCTTTTTCTATAATCGTGCCTTCTTATTCACCTATTCTCTCTGCCTCTTCAATCGTGCAGTGGTCACCTCCATTTTATTATGTACCTCAATTATAGCATCTTGTAATCCGTCACAACTATTTTTAAGGTCCATAGTCTTTGTAGCAATAATTTCTCTGATATCTTCCATGCCTTTCAAGCCCAGCTATTAATTTTATGACAATTGTTCTAAATTCCTGTTCCATTATATTTCTGTTTTGAGCACTTCTGTAGCTATGACTTGATCCTGGAATTTCTTTAGTGGAGAGTTCTTCTGTTTCATCATTTTTGCTAGCTTTCTGTCTCTTATAAGTTTCCAAATCTTGTTATGTGC
>NC_043706.1:61452874-61471425 GCF_006229205.1 Suricata suricatta
CTCTGATATCTTCCATGCCTTTCAAGCCCAGCTATTAATTTTATGACAATTGTTCTAAATTCCTGTTCCATTATATTTCTGTTTTGAGCACTTCTGTAGCTATGACTTGATCCTGGAATTTCTTTAGTGGAGAGTTCTTCTGTTTCATCATTTTTGCTAGCTTTCTGTCTCTTATAAGTTTCCAAATCTTGTTATGTGCTCTGCACCTGCAAGTACTGCTCTGTTAAAGGAGATTCATTGACTGTCCATGGCCTTCCGGTCAGGAGGTGTTTTTTAATGGTGTCCCTTGGTCTCTCTTGTTATTCCTTTGGTTATTTTTTTTCCCTACTCATATTGATATTTGGGACTCTCCCCCATGTGTACTTTGGCTTGTTTCTTGAGGTAACCCTGAAAAGGAAAAAAGACAAACACACAGGGATCAGAAGCACACAAACACACAGACAAATCAAATAAACAAGCAAACCAGAAGGGAAAAATTTTAAAAGCAGGTGAGGGCCAAAAACAACAAAAGGGAAAGGACAGTCTAAAAGCATAAAACCAGAAATCCCAGGTACATATAAAGAGCAGGGAGGAGGCAGTGCTGATGGAAGAGCATATACTAAGAGAGAAGTGACAGAGGTGGGGAGGAAGCGAAATTGAACATTGACCAGGTAGAGAAACTAAAAGGCTTAATTCAGAGAAAGAAAGAGGAGAATATGGTAAGAGGTGAGGAGAAGAAAAACAAAGGTAAAAACAGAGATGTTACCCAAATAAACTATACAGTCTGATTATTCCAGGGAGAGAGAGAAAGGAGCGTAGTGAAGGAGGTATAGAATAGGCATCAAGAGAATGGTTTAAATGTGAGTGTTTAAGCAAACCTCTGACCAGAGTGCCCAGTCTAGTGGAGGGGAGAGATAAAAATGAGATAAGGGAAAATATATTTGAATAGCAAGATGGCAGTGCAGCAATGTTGTTCTTGCCCTGGACTCTGGTTAAAATAAAAAAAGCTCTCCTGTGCGGATGGGCGTGGTTTGGTATAGGCTGGTCTCATCTCTGCATCCTGCTGGCCGCTCCCTGAGGTCCCACCTAGGTGGTTGTGTGGAGGAAAGTGGCGGAACCCGAGACCCTTCTGGAAACAAACATTGCAACTCACTTTTAGTTCCGATCTCCTTGTGCTGTGGGTATAGCCAAGGTGGGCCGAGTTGTGTTTACCAAGCCCCACCTCGTTTCTAGATCTTGGTCCTTGCACTTTAATGATACTGCCCAAAATGTACTTCCACAGGCTGGGTGGCTTCCTAGCCAGGGATTGAACAGAGGGAGTAGGGAGCAGTTTCTCCTGGCGCCACCCGGGATCAGGGTGCTTAGCCCAAGGGAAAAGCCACAGCTAGAGAAAAAAAATCTCTGAAAGCCCTGCGGTTACAGGTAGGATGATGGGATCCCTCTCCATCCTGGACCGAGGTTTTTCTCTTCTCCAGAGACAGTTTATAGCAGTTTCAGCCACTCTTTCTCTTCCCCTCGCCTTTGCGGCTCTCCAGGGAAGCAGTTCTCTCCCCTCTGTGCCTCCGGGTCCTGGCCCATTTTTATCTTCCCCAGTTCACACTCACACACCTATGAGGCAGTCTTCTTAGTGGACTCTGTCTCTTTTCCTCCCACACTCTTGCAGCTCAGTGGCTTATGGCTTCAGTCCTTCCTGGTTTGAGAGATGCGGGCAGGCGAAAAAGTACGGAGCTCCCTACCTCTCTGCCATGTTGCCCAGGAGAAGAGTTTTGAACAAATATTTTTTTGTTCTTTATACTTTCATAAGGGGGAAAAATCACTAAATGGGTATAGATTTCTATTTTAACCTTGTTATTTTTAGAAATACCTGCTATCAGGTAATTTGGTACCTTTTAGTTTAATTTAGTAATAGATGTGCCATACAATTGACCTGCTTGTCTTAAACTTTTGTTCTTTCTTAGAAGAAAAATTGTCTTTAGGAAATTAAAATGACAGATTCTCACTAATATTCATCAGTGAGCTTTATTATATTCCTAATCAGTTAGTCTAAATACAGTGAGACTAGGTGAAAGAGAATTGGATGGGACTTTAAATATTTCTCTGTCGCCAAAAAAGTAATTGAAATTACAGGTACTTCCTTTGTTTTGCTTTTTAAATTTATTTGTTTTGAAAGACTGAGATACCAAGCAGGGGAAGTGCAAAGAGAGCAGGAAAGAGAAGCCCAAGCAGGCACTGCACTGATAGCACAAGCCCAACTTGGGGCTTGATCTCACCAACTGATCTGGGAGGTCATAATCCAAGCTGAAATCAAGAGTTGGACACTTAACCAAATTGGGATGTAAAGGATTATAAAAAGTAGGGGATGAAAGTGGCCAAATAGGTTGAAGAAGTTTTTTCCTCTTTGACCCTCTAACACAGTATTTCATTAAAGTCATGATACATTTTATTCTTTAAAAGCATATTTTGTGTAATAAGATTGCAGTTGATAGAAGTACAGCACTCCAGTGAGGTCTCTCTGCCATCTTTAAAAAAAAAAGAAAACTGGAGCTAGAATATTGATAGGTAGTTGAAACTTAAATTCAACTTGAATTGTGCAGTTGTGCAGGGTTGTTTTAATTTATGACCCCATTTTTAAGTCATTAAAGGAAAGTGAGATAAGATACAATGTTTTCTATGGGAATTCTGCATAGGAGAAAGATGCATTAAATAAAATATAACATTAAGATTAATTTTACCTTTTTTATTTTTGATAATGAGACTACTTAATGAAAATTTAAACAGATAAAACTAGCCGAGTTTATCTTTGTTGCCCAGCAGTGGTATACATGTAAGATAGTTGTTATGCATTGGTGTGTAGTCACTGCAGTCTTCCTGTGCTTAATGTTTGCAAGGTATATCTTCTTTCATGCTTTTATGTTTAACTGATACATATTTTTAAATATAAATAGGCTTCTTTTAGACAAGAAATGCCTTTGAGGTAGGCTCTTTCAGTATGTAGTTTCTCTTTTTGTTTTTATTTCAGTGACTTAAAAACATTTCTTCTTTTTACATTTATTTATTTTTGAGAGACAGAGAAAGAGCACAAGTGGAGAAGGGGCAGAGAGAATATGAGACACAGAATCTGAAGCAGGCTCCAGACTCTGAGCTGTTAGCACAGAGCCCAACGCAAGGGCTCCATGCTGTGCTTGAACTCACAAACCAGGAAATCATGACTTGAGCCGAAGTCAGGCGCTTAACCTACTGAGCCACCCAGGCGCCCCTTTCAGTGACTTCCTAAAATTAGTTTTTGAGTGTTCTGTCTCCTCGTTGAGTTTTCTTCTTTAGTGACTCTCTTACATGTATGTTGGGGTGGTTCAGCCAGTTGGGCGTCCATCTTTGGCTCAGGTCATGGTCTCACAGTTTGTGAGTTCAAGCTCCACATCAGACTCTATGCTGACAGTTCAGAGCCTGGAGCGTGCTTCAGATTCCGTGTCTCCCTCACTCTCTGCTGCTCCTCCACTTGTGGTCTGTTTCTCTTTTTCTCAAAAAGAAATAAAACTTAAAAAAAAATAAGTTAATACATGTATGTCGAATCTTCCTTGCCTAACTCCGGTATTTGCCACTTATTCTTGAATCCTTTTCCTTACTTTTTTTTAATTAGACATTTTTTTCCTTTTGCCTCTCCAGTTTTCATAGGCAATTATTTGTTGTGTTTATTGTTCTCATGTTCCATTTTATTTCATATTCATTTCTGAAAGATTTTCCTTTCATTTTTGATTCTTTCCTGAGTTTTTATTTTAATTCTGGATATTTCAAAATTCTGATTTAGTTCTTTCATAACTTCCCATGTCTTTTAAGTCATTTTACATATTCTTTCATATGTTGCCTCTATATTTGGCTTAGGTGTACAGGTTTGAACTGTTTTTTGAGCTTATTTGTTCTAGTGTGGATTCATTGTAGAGATATTATTCTGCTTCTTATTCTCTTTTTCGTCTGATAAGTGTATGAGATTTGACCTTGATTCTTTTTTGTTGATCACTTTTTTATGTAGTATTAGTTTTCTTTACTTTTAAAAGTAATTGAGATTCAAGATAGCTTTTCTAACTGTACAGACCTCTCTTCAGTGATTTTTGTGTAATGTTTAAAAATAAGACTACTTGTTTTCTGAGATTTTTTTTGGCTCTGTTCCCTTCTCCCATTTTTATCTGTACCTTTTCTTCCTTTAGTTCCATTTTTTTGGTCCGGTTCAATTTTGAATCCTTTCCTGGTGCTTTCTCCTCAGGGAAATTTGGTGGTTGTGTTACACAAATTCATAGGGGCTATATTGTTTTCCCTCATTTCAAGCTTATTGTAGACCTTTTGCACGTTTGCTATTGGGTTGGGTAAAACTCCTTTTCAGTTTTGTGTGCTTTCTTCAGACTGGTTTGTTGTAATTTCCTGTTTGTATGTCTTCGCTATTTTAGTGTTCTGTTTTCAGATCCACTCAACTCCGTATTAGTGGCAGGTATCATTCAGGACAGTGGTTGTTAGTGCCTCGTCTCTACCAGATAGCATTATGAGATTTATGGGGATACTTCATCACCAGGTTTTGTTGTAAATACTGTCTGTGGGTTTTTGGTTTTTCTATCTAGTTATTTTTTTGTTGTTTGCTTTTGGTGAGAAGCTTCTGGGAGCTTTAAAAACTGTGAGAATTACAGAATTCCTCTCACAAGCAATATTTTATAAAATAAAATTCCAGGTAAATAAAGTAGATTTGAAGAGCTCCATGATTTAACTACATCTGACCCATTATGTGTTAGAACAGTATTTAATCTTTCAAGGGTTTGACCCTTAGATAAATTTTCATAGTGCTTCATAGAACCAAGCATGTAATACGCTTTCAGTCCACAATTCTTGGTACGTATTTATTCAAGAAAACCCTCGGTCAAATAACTTTTTTCTTATTTCGTCGGAGGAATGTTTGTTATTAATTCTCTCAAACTGATGAAATTTCTCACATCATAGCCTTGTGTGCATACTTTTAAAGTTGATTGAAATTTAACTTCAGTTGATTCCTTGCCAGGATCATTAACTGTCACCTCAAAGAAGAGCTGAGCATGGGGGCAGCTTACAGTGTTAGGTTTATGTATTGCCTATATTTGCAGAGTGAGATGAACAAAGAAATGCAATACTGTTTGTAACAAAATTTAATCTGTGAGGTTTAATATGAAGTTTCCATTTTTAACCAATACATTTGAGAAAACATCACATGTATTTTGAATTTGTGCAGGATTATGCCCTCTTGATCTTTAAATTGTTTTTGAGTTAACCTTTTAAGGTTAAAAAGTCAGTAATAGTGTTTAGAATTATCTTCCTACTAACTGTTTATAGTTCTTTGGGTCAAAGCAGTGAACAAGATATTACTTAGATACTACTAAGGTATTACTTAGTGCAAGTCTTCATTAATTTAACTCTTTTCACTTTACAGTGCCTAGTCTAGATAGAACTCAGAGAGTAGAACTAAAGGAATACTAACTATTTGGAGAAAATGGCTTGTGTCTTCATGTAGAGTGCTATATTTGATAGGAAATTGTTATGTGGCAGTGAATGAATACTTTTGTGAATCGATCGATTTGAAAATAGTGTTATTATTAATTTCTTCGCATATAATATTTTATAGGTGTAGTCACTGCTCTTCCCTGCCATAGAAGATAGCAGGCATAGTCAAAGGCTGGGACCCTGTAGACCTGGGTTCTAGTTTTGGCTTTGTTACGCTGGGTAATCTTCAGAAAATCACTTACTAGTGGCTGCTTTTTCTTTAAAAGAAAATCATCAGTATCTAGTGCTATTCTAAGTCCTAAACAGATTTTAAAGATGTCTCATTACTATTTTTATAGTGACCTTTATTTGTTTAATGAATTTCTAGAAGCATATTACAGAATACACGGGGCCCTCTAGGCAGAATGATGGAGAAAGCATGTCATATTTGAGAAAGTGAAGTAGTTTTCTGTGACCAGAGTATTGGGTGCAGTTATATGTGTCATAGGAGATGAAGACAAAAGTTTCAGTGGGGAGTTCGTTGCTTTGGTCTTGATCCTATCACTGATGGGGGAGGAGATAGGGACATATCAGGGAACTCTTAAAATATTATAGATTGAAGAGTGATGTTTTAATGCTATGTTCCATTTAAGAGCCTACATCTGCTAGATTTGTTCCCACAATGGCAAGGCAGTGAGTGACTAGATCTTGAACTAAAGTGATGGTAAAGGGGGAGGAAGGGCAAGCCTATAACATATATTAAAGAGTTAGAATCACTAAGGCTTCTGACAGAAGAGGGGAGAGTCCAGGATGATTCCCGAGGTGGGCCTTAAGCTCCTAGGATCAAAGTAGTGGTTTATTCCTAGACTTAAAGTGGTATGGATTTCATAGTAAGTACAGATTACTAAAGACTGTGATGTAAAGCTTTTCCAACTTTGTCATAATAGTGTTTAATATTACTTTAAAAATACATTCTCTGAATTTGTAAGAACTAGCAAATGCTGCAACAGATAAATCATGGTCTGAGAATATCTAGAAATTGTGAAAAATATGAAAATTGGTACCTCTAATTTCACACCATTTATAATTTTTAGTTTTTAAATATGTGTGGTTTACTTACTTTGTTCCTTAAAACAACAATTAAAACAGAAAGAGAATAATTCCCCCGAAACAGAATTTTATGAAGCCTGAAGGAATGGACTCTGTATTAAATATTTACAAAGAGTTCCTGAGACCAAAAATGGTGGCCCTTCTTTTCCAGCAGCTGGAATCCAAAAGATCTTGAAACCAGTCCTGAAAAGCTTGCTCCTATGCAAGAAATCCTGGTGGCTTTTGAGAGGAAGATAGAGAACTATTCTGGAAAATTTCAAGTGGTAGTAGAGGTGAGTCACTGACATGAAGAATTTATCCAGGGACTACAAGTATTCATTTTCTCTTTTTTATTAACAATTTAAAAATATATACATTCAGATAAGGCAATTTGAAGATCTTAGTCTTTGTTTTCTAAAAATTTTAATGAATAGATTATAGAACAAGTAGTATTTCCTTGCCCACATAAAATTATATATATGTTGACATTTTAAGAAAAAAAAACAGATACATTCAATGGTGTAATCTTAAGCAACAGTTCTGTTTCTTTAAGATGATGATACTGGGAAAAGATATAAGTAAATGTCATTTATACTTGGAATGTAGGATATACTTGGATGGGATTTTAAAAAATGTACTAATTTAATTTGATTCATAACCTCTGATCACTAGAACACTTTGTTCTAGTAGGATTGGATGATACCAGTGAGGAGAGGAAGTCTTGCTCTCATTCACATGCTGCTTGGATACCCTAGCTAAGCTTCTCTGAATAATATTTTATTTAGAAACAATGCAGGATTAATGTAGCCCTCTCCTAATTATATATTGTTTTGGGGAATGAGAATTATATGGACAAGGCACAAACTTCAAAGGGTACAAAAGGTGTGAAAATAGTTTTCCTCCCAATTCTATCCCTCAGTCATCCAGTTTTTCCTCTGCAGGAACAACCATATTTATTTGTTACTTGTATAGTTTTCCCGAAGTATTTTATGCATATATACAAACATATAGGTAGTATACATTTTTAACTGTTCTCATATCCTTACACAATAATCATTGGTCTTGTAGGTGAGATTCTTCTCCACCCCCCAGAAAATTCAGAAGAGTTTTAATTTATATAGCTTTATCTCTCTCCCTCTAGATTTGATGTAGACGTGTAGCACCTTTCCATTACTAACTTGTAAGATCTATTGATTAGTTTAATAGTTTTGCATTTTTGCTATTGAGATATTAGAAGATTTAATTGCCATACTCTAACCTAATCATCAGAAACAGAGCAGTTAGCCATCTCAGTCCTTTATTTTGTAGCTGTTACTCTTTTTCCCACTTATTCCAGTTTTTAAACTTAGCCAGTAAACTCCAAAAGGCAAGTCAGTACACACATAAACATTTATGAAAACTATGCAGGGAGCTTCCTGTATTAATATATTAGTATGAATTCTAGCTTAACTATAAATGGCTTTTGACCAGGTAATTCTTAGTGTCTGAGGGAGAAAGTGCCGGAAGCATAGAGACAGATAGGAGGTAGGTACTGAAGAAAGAGAAAGGATACACAAGGTGAAAAAGAGGGGTTGTCCAAGGAGCCATAGTCCTTAAACATAGCTACTGAACCTGGACTTGACTGTACAAGTACAGTTGACCTAACAGCAGGTGGAAGTCATACCCTGAAGTAGTTGTATCACTTAGTTGGATTCCACAAGTGCTCTGGTTTCCAATATTTTGGAAGACTAAAGAAAAGAAAAACATTAGCAAGTTTTATTCTTAGGAGAATGAATCATTAAGTTGGAATTTTAGGTGGTCTGTCATTTACTTGCCATTTACTATTATTTCCTGATATAGATAAAGACTTAAACGTAGGCACATTTTGTTTCTGCCTGTTCCTGCTACTTCTTATCCTCACATTTATTTCAAGGCTCTTTTTTCACTAAAACTGATTTTGTGTGGGACTTATTATTTTTTTTCATTGGAGATGTCCCTGTTGACAAGAAATAGTGATTTTTTAAATTATAATTTATTGTCAAAGTAGCTAAGGTACATTGTATACAGTGTGCTCTTGGTTTTGGGGATAGATTCCCATGATTCATTGCTTAACATAAAACACCCAGTGCTCATCCCAGTAAGTGCCCTCCTCAGTGCGCATCACACATTTTCCCCTCTCCCCTGCTTCCTCTCATCAATTCTGTTTGTTCTCTGTATTTAAGAGTCTCTAGTGGTTTGCCTCCCTCTCTGTTTGAAACTATTTTTTCCCCTTCCCTTCCCCCATGGTCTTCGGTTAAGTTTTTCATGTTCCACATATGAGTGAAAACATGATATCTGTCTTTCTCTAACTTATTTCACTTAGTGTAATACCATCCAGTTCCATCCACCTTGTTACAAATGGCAAGCTTTCATTCTTTCTCATTGTCGTGTGTGTGTGTGTGTGTGTGTGTGTGTACATCTTCTTTATCCATTCATCAGTTGGCGAACATTTGTGCTCTTTCCATAATTTGACTACTGTTGATAGAGCTGCTATAAACATTGGGGTACATGTGCCCCTATGAATCAGCAGCCCTGTATCCTTGGGATAAATTCCTATTAGTGCTATTACTGGGTCGCAGAGTAGTTCTATTTTTAATTTTTTGAGGAACCTCCATACTGTTTTTAGAGTGGCTGCACCAGTTTGCATTCCTACCAACAGTTCAAGAGGGTTCCTGTTTCTCCACATCCTTACCAACATCTGTTGTTTCCTAAGTTGTTAATTTTAGTCACTCTGACCCGTGAGGTAGTATCTCAATGTGATTCTTATTTGTAAGAAATAGTGATTAAAAAAAAAAACATTTTTATGGTAGTGTCACATAAAAATGAAATTTCCTGGTACATTTGTTTGCCTGCTCCTTGATTCTGTTTATTTTCTTTATATCTGTTCCTGCTTTTTATTTGTTACTTTTTTCAGTTTTTTTAAATTTTTTAATTGAATTATAGGTGACATGCAATGTGACATTTATTACAATAATTTCAGGTGTACAACATGGTGATTTGACAACTCTGTAAGTTATGCAGTGCTCATAGCAAGTGTAGCTACCGTCTGTTACCAGTTTACTTTTTGTATGCTTTAGTTTACTAAATTATACAAATACCATAAGTAAATGCCAATTTAAACTTTAAATTGACACCCCCAATTTACTTCAGTCCCCGTAAAACATTAAAAAACTTAGATCTCTTTTGGAATATATATTTTATTGTTTTTAGTGCAGAAATACTAAATGGATGAAATGTTTTCCACTTAGAAAGTTTCAGAAATAGAACTGTTTTACCTATGTTAGATTGTGGAGGAAGTATGTTAGCCTGTAAATGTTTTTCAGGATTCCAGTTCAAACAGTAATTTTTGAAATTGAGTCTCAGGTGACCTGTGAGTCTTTGGGCAGGTGTTGTTCATTGTACTGGATTATATGGATAAACTAAAAACGTACAGATTATGGATTGACAAGGACAAAATGCATTTAATAGGTTTTGAGGGGTTTTTTAAAGTTTATTTATTTATTTTCGTGGGGGGAAAGGGGCAGAGAGAGAGGGAAAGAGAATCCCAAGCATTCAATGTGGGGCTCAAACTCATGAGCTGTTGAGATCATGACCTGAGCTGAAATCAAGAGAAATCAAGAGTTGGACGCTTAACTGACTGAGCCACCCAGGAGCCCCTGAGATTCTTAAGCGTGATTTCTTATATCATTTTCAGGTGAAACCTTCCTTTGCAATTATAATGGTAGTGATTTTGGATAAAGATGATTCAAACAAAAAGTACAATATAAAATTCATTCTTCTAGGAACATACAATGTATAAAATGAGGACAGATAATTTAAAATGAACAATAAATAACACGAATTTTTAAATATGTACTACCTAAATGGCATTTATCATAACTGTGAAATACACATTTCACTTACTTTTCAATATAAATATATATATATTTAAAGTAATAATGCATATTGACATTTTAAAATATATTTTTATGATCATTTCTTTATCAAATATTTCAGTATATTCTCTGCTCACTATGTTGACTTTTCTCAATTTAATTTTGAGGAATGCTATAGTTTATTAAGTAAATACCTATAAAAATATTTTTAGGGCACCTGAGTGGCTCAATTATTAGTAATCTGACTTCAGCTCAGGTCATGATCTCACAGTTCTTGGTTTCGAGTCCCACATCGGGTGAGCAGAGCCCCACTTCTGGTGAGCTCAAACCCTGCATCAGGTGAACATGACCCCTGCTTTGGGTAAAACATGAGCCCCGGGTGAGCCCTACTTCTCTCTCTCTCTCTCTCTCTCTGTCTTTCTCTTCCCCTCTTTCTCCTCCCCTCCCTCTGTCTCCTTCCCCCCCTCTCTATCTGTGCCCCTTCCTCACTTGCGCCCACCCCAAAACACTTTTTTAACCAAACTTGTAGAAAATTTGATTTAAGTAATTAAGAGTCCTCTTCCATTTTTCATGTTTGAAGTGTGTGAGACAGAAAAAATTTGATAGAATTTTGTACTTTCTGTAAAACCAAAGAATTTTCAAATTTGGTAAATTAAAAAATTTTTAATCTATTTGACATCCTTACAAGTATTCCTCCTTTTGAAGAAGTGAAAATAGGTTTGAAAGTTTAAGTTTATCAGAATGGTGCATAGTATTTCTGGTTTAATTAGAAACTAGATGGTAAAAGTTAAGGTAGCTTGTTCATTAACCATAACTTAATTCTCATTGGAGTTAAAAATAATAAAAAAAATTACTGTTATTTTTAAAGAAGTGTATGTCCTTTATCATCCCTCCTTTTCCCTTTTTTGCAACAAGTCCTCTCATTTCAGCTCTGGAAAACTGAATGATAAATTTCCAAAGAATAAGAAACTAAAATTTTTCTTTCTAACAGTACATTTTCTAAAGCTTTTTGACTGAGGGAACCTAAAAAAAATCATTATTGTTTTTAATGACAGTAATGATGTTTTAATAATGGAGGCAATATCCAAAATATTCTTCTATCTTGTTGTGAAATTTCCTGGACACTTACTTTGATTAGCTGGTGCCTGGTGGTAAGCATTGATACTAGGGAACTTGATCCTAGTCTCAGCCTTGTAACTGGTCCATTGTATTACTCAGCAGAGAAATCATATAACCTCTTTGTGCTTCAATTTATTATAAAATGAAAACTGAGCTCTAAAGCAAAGAGCTTGGTGCTGTAAGTCTTGCAGGACATAGTCTCCAGTTCCAATGGATACAGCCTGAGATGTCAAAACTACTACTGATGGCTATGTTTGTATCAGGAGTTGAAGACTCATGGAGACTTAATAATCTTGGGCCTGTTACTTAATCTCTTGCTGCTTCCGTTTTCTTTCCTGCCAAAGTAGGATAAATAATGTTTAAATCAAGGTTTTTTGAAACTTAAAATGGCATGTATACATATATATATATATATATATATATATGCAATTTCTGTAGTATGTATGCAATTTATAATAATATATAACATATAAAAATAAAGTATTGAGGCTAAAAAGCTTGTTATTATAGTTGTTAGGCTATTTTCATTATTTTCTTCTGATTACTAGATAGAGTTTGCTCTTCAGGGCCAATAGAATAAATTTTCAAAAGTGCTCTGTATGATCCTTAAATAAAGTATTTTGAAACTCTAAAGACAGCTAGTTTGTACCATGTTCCTTCCTATCAACTCCCTCAGTGCCAGCTCCTGTTGTTTTTTCCCCTTGCTTTCACCATCTCCAAATTGCTTAACCTTTTCATCTTCACTGATCCTTTCATTGCTGACCTTCCTTCCTCACTACTCTGTTCTACTTTTTAGAAACCTAGAAACTATCTGAGCCACTAATATCTTCTTACAAAATGATCTTTCTACATCTGTGATGTCATTGAATACTGGTTTCTTCTAATCCCAACTACACACCACATGCACTTGTACCCAGTCACACTTTCGGGCAGTGTCTCCTATAGAAATGGCTCATTATTTCACATTACTTCTCCCTTTCAGGTTTTTATACCTCTGTTTTTCTCACCTGCATCCCTAGAACAGCATTAATAATTTGGTATTATATATATGTATGCCTTGTTCCTAATTATTTTTTATTTTGTCAAAATTTGAATGACCTCCATTAAATAAGGAGAATATTTTATATACAATGTGTAGAATCATATTCATTGAGTATAAGGTATTTCTATAGAAAGCATCTCTTATGGACTGGTAAGAAAAAAACTATCAATTACAAGACACTATCAATTTTAAGATGTATTCCTATTTCATTAACGTTAAAATATGAGGAAAAATGTAACTTAGAATTAATGAGATAACAACATATATAGTAGATAGTGGTTTTAATCTTACTAAATTTTTGTGAAATTTTCCATGTATTCTTGTTTGCTTGATGGAAACTTTTCAAATTTTCTTATACTTTCATAGTTTCTGTAATTACTTTTTGCTTTATTGGAGATACTGTAAAAAGTAAGAGAGATTTTCTTGTTTTAGTTCTTCCTAAATGTTTAATGCTTTTATGATTACATAACTTGGATCATCTGTATTTCTAAATTCCCACCATGACACAAAGATGAAACATCATTTGAATACTTAATAGAGCAAACGTTTTTTCATTTTTCAAGAAGGGCGAGCTGAAAGTTTCTAGGCTCTTCTCCCCACACACAGAATTTACATATTAGCTCTCATATTCATGCTAGCATATGTTATGAGGTAGTAGAGCCCTCTGACCTTGTACTGTCAGTTCACTTTACACCATGTTTCCCCCTTACCTTATATACCTTTGGTTTTAATTTGTCTTAGTTTCTGTTTTCTCTCCAAAGCTATATGACAAAAACACTTATTTCTTCTTTTTCAGTTCACTATCCCTTATAATTCCCAGTCCCCTATTACTTCACTTTCTTGATCTCTCTTATTATCTTGTTTACTCTCAGAGAGTATGTTGATGGGGGTGGGATAGGTATCCAGAAATGAGTGTATATTAGTATTTTGCATACCTTACACCTCAGTTGGGAGAAATATGGCCACTATTTTTTATATGAAGGAAGGTGGTTATGTGTCCACTTGAGGGCTATAGCTCAAGGTCGACGTCTGGAAATCTGTTAGAGCTGGACTGTCTTCTTGGAGATGTGGAGTGTGTCTAAGAGATCAGAAGGAAAAATAAGGGATTATACAAACTGATCTTTCTACCAGTTAAAACATTTTAAGAAACCCAAGGTCTATGTAAATGATGCAAAATAGTAATAGAATAATGTTTTGTTTGTAAGTGTTAATTTATTTTCTAATGTAATAGAATGTCCAGGAAGTATTGTTTGGCTAATCTTTACTCACAGAAGATACTGAAATTTAAACTGGTTGAAGTGATTGTCAGATTATTTTATGCCTTCTGAGTGTTCTTATTTTGGGGGCTTAGAGATTGTAGGGAGACTTTGGACTCCCTAAAGTACAGGTTTTTTTGTAGGGAGGGGATCTATAACTTTCAACAAAATCTTAAAGAGGTTAACCTCAAGGAAATTAATCCTTTTCTTTAGAATATTAGGTTAGCACTATTTCTTTTTTATCTGCTCTCCATTGTGATCCTGATTATAAATCAGGAAAACCCAGGAGTATTTTGAAACTCAAAACAAAATTTGGTCTTGAGTTGTTACCCTTGGAAATGCAGTGTTGTTCAAGTGGTATATTTAGAACAATAATAAAACTGTCCGTGTACTACCAGGAAATTACTTTCAGGAAGTAGTAAATATAAATAAAGTTGGTATTATTTTCACAGAAAAAGACATTAGAAAACTGTGGGTCCACATAAGTTGAGTATATGTGAGGAATTAAAATATACTTTGAACTTTAGTAATTTTATAGTTGTGATTTAAATTATTTTCTGAGAAAATATATATTACAAATAATGACTATTACCTGGTATTTGTTTGTATATATGTGTGTAAATATATATATGTATGTGTCTATGGGAATTACTTTTTAATATTCATATGAGTAATGAAAATACTTGATTTTTCTTTTTTACTTTAGTGCATGCAAGATATGGGAAATACTAAAGCAAGACTACTCTATGAAGCCAATCTTCCAGAAAACTTTCGAAGACCACAGACAGATCAGTATCCTTTAAACTTTATTGTGGTTTTTAAAAGAATTAACTTATTTTTATACTTCATATTTTAACTGTCTGTATTTAGAAGGTTGTGAACTCTATAATACTGTTATATATTTAGTTTTAAATGTTCAGTTATTTATTTTGAGAGAGCACACGCATGCATGAGTTGAAGAGAGGGCAGAGAGGTAGAGAATTCTAAGCAGTCAGACCTTGGAGGTCGGAGAGACCATGTAAAATACTAGTACAGCCTTGAATTGAGCAATGATGAAGTTATAAGTTATTAGTACATGAAGAATGGACAAGAAGGAATTGGGAAGATTGAAAAGAAATTGGGAAAGCATGAGAAATTGGGTTATATTAAGACTGGCTCTGTCTCTGAAGAAGATACTGGGATGACCCCATATTTTAAAACTTGGGCGAGGTTCTATGGTGAAGTAAAGCATATTCCCAGAGAGAAAGAATTCAGTACCAGATGAAAGTTGAAGTGTCAAAAAGGAAAGGTAATGAGCCATGCTTCATTGCTTTGGACAGGTTCAGGTGTCTGTTGGACGTATACATGGAGATCCCCATTTAGTAGCTGGAACATGGGCCTGGACCTTAGAACAAAGCAGGAAATTCAGTGCAGATTATAGAGTAATTTAGCATGTAGGTGATAGAAAAGTCTTGAATGAGGTTATGCTTACCCAGGGCATCGGTCCTGCATTCTTTTTTGTGTTTTGTGTGTGTGTGTGTGTGTGTGTGTGTGTGTGTTTTGTTAAAAATATTGGGAATGCTGTTTTTTTTCTTTCTTTTTTTTTAATGTTTATTTTTGAGAGACAGAGAGAGACAGCACGAGCAGGGGAGGGTCAGAGAGAGAGAGAAAGACACAGAATCTGAAGCAGGCTCCAGGCTCTGAGCTGTCAGCACAGAGCGGATGCAGGGCTCAAACCCACGAACTGTGAGATCATGACCTGAGCTGAAGCCGGACACTTAACCGACTGAGCCACCCAGGTGCCCCGGGAATGCTGTTTTCTTTCTCCTCTGAAAAATGGAGGCCTAGGGCAGAACCCTGCGGAATAAAGGATGGTAGAAGGACATAGAGTAGAGCAAACAAGTAATGTCCTGGGTTTTTACCAGTTGCTTGCTAGTTGTATTTATTCCTCTTCTCTCTGGTTCTCACCCCAGAGGCTGAGTTGAACACAATGTTGTTCACAACAGCTGAAGTAGCTTTAATGCTTAAAAAAGGTTTGCTGTTTGCTAGGCACTGAACTTGGCATTTTATGTACATTATCTTTTTTTTAATTCTCAAAAGCTCAGTGAACTAGAGCATAATATTTTCCTTTTGCATTTTTTTCCTTTATTTTCATTTATTGTCAAGTTGGTTTCCATATAACACCCAGTGCTCATCCCCAAAAGTGCCCTCCTCAATGCCCATCATCTCCCTTCCCCTCTCCCCTGGGTTGTTCTCAGTATTCAAGAGTTTCTCAATGGTTTGCCACCCTCCCTCTCCACAACTGTTTTTCCTTGTCACCTCCTCAATGGTCCTCTGTTAAGTTTTTCCTATTCCACTTATGAGTGAAAACATATGGTATCTGTCCTTCTCTGCCTGACTTACTTCACTTAGCATAACATCCTTGAGTTCCATCTACATTGCTACAAATGGCCATATTTCATTCTTTCTCATTGCCATGTAATACTCCATTGTGTATATATACCACATCTTCTTGATCCACTCATCAGGTGATGGACATTTAGGCTTTTTCCATGTTTTGGCTATTGTTGACATTGCTGCTATGAACATTGGGGTACATGTGCTCCTATGCATCAGCATTTCTGTATCCCTTGGGTAAATCCCTAGCAGTGCTATTGCTGGGTCATAAGGGAGTTGTATGGATATTTTTTTGAGGAACCTCCACACTGTTTTCCAGAGTGGCTGTACCAGTTTACATTCCCACCAACAGTGTAGGAGGGTGCCCGTCTCTCCACACCCTCGCCAGCATCTATAGTCTCTTGATTTGTTCATTTTAGCTACTCGGACCTGTGTCAGGTGGTATCTCAGTGTGGTTTTGATTTGTGTTTCCCTGATGATGAGTGACACTGAGCATCGTTTCATGTGCCTGTAGGCCATCTGGATGTCCTCTTTGGAGAAGTGTTTGTTCATGTCTTCTGCCCATTTCTTCACTGGATTATTTGTCTTTAAAATGTGGAGTTTGGTGAGTTCCTTATAGATTTTGGATACTAATCCTTTATCCGATAATGTCATTTGCCACTATCTTTTCTCATTCAGTCTGTTGCCTTTTAGTTTTCTTGACTGTTTCCTTTGCCATGCAGAAGCTTTTTATCATGATAAGGTTCCCATAGTTCATTTTTGCTCTTGATACCCTTGCCTTTAGGGATGTGTCAAGTAAGAAATTGCTGCACTTGAGTTTGAGGAGGTTGATACCTACTTTCTTCTCGAGGGTTTTGATGGTTTTCTGTCTCACATTCAGATCCTTCATTTTGAGTTTATATTTGTGTATGGTGTAAGAAAGTGGTCTAGTTTCATTCTTTTGCATGTTGCTGTCCAGTTCTCCCAGCACCATCTGTTAAAGAGGCTGTCTGTTTTCCATTGGATATTTTTCCTGCTTTGTCAAAGATTCATTGACCGTACATTTGTGGGCCTAGTTCTGGGTTCTCTATCCCATTCCATTGGTCTATGTGTCTGTTTTTGTGCCAATACCATACTGACTTGATGATGACAGCTTTGTATAGAGGCTAAAGTGTGGGATTGTGATGCCTCCCGTTATGGTTTTCTTCTTTAATATTACTTTGGTGGCTATCCGGGGTCTTTTGTGGTTCCATACAAATTTTAGGACAGTTTATTCTAGCTTTGTGAAGAATGCTGGTGCAATTTTGTTGGGGATTGCATTGAAAGTGTAGATGGGTAATAATGACATTTTAACAATATTTATTCTTTAATCCATGAGCATGGAATATTTTTCCATTTCTTTGTGTCTTCTTCAGTTTCCTTCATAAGTTTTCTATAGTTTCTATCATAACAGATCTTTTACATCTTTGGTTAGGTTTATTCCTAAGTATTTTATGGTTTCTTTTGCGATTGTGAATGGGATCAGTTTCTTGATTTATCTTTCTGTGGCTTCATTATTGGCGTATAAAAATGCAACCAATTTCTGTACATTGATTTTGTACCCTGTTACTTTGCTGAATTCATGGATCAGTTCTAGAAGGCTTTTGGTGGAGTCTGTCGGGTTTCCATGTAGAAACCAGTCTGTCTGGCTTGGGAATCAAAGTGATGCTGGCTTCATAAAATGAGTCAGGAACTTTTCCTTCTGTTTCTATTTTTTGGTATAGCTTGAGAAGAATGGACATTAACTTTGCTTTAAATGTCTAGAATTCCCCAGGGAAGCCATCTGGCCCAAGGTTCTTATTCTTTGGGAGATTTTTGATAACTGATTCAATTTCTTCACTGGTTGTATGTCTGTTCAAGTTTTCTATCTCTTCCCATTTGCGTTTTGGTAGTGCATGTGTGTTTAGGAATTTGTCCATTTCTTCTAGGTTGTCCCGTTTGTTGGCATATAATTTTTCTTAATATTCCTTGATAATTGCTTGTATTTCTGAGGGACTGGTTGTAATAGATCCTTTTTCATTCGTGGTTTTGTCTATTTGGGTGCTCTCTCTTTTCTTTTTGAGAAGCCTGACTAGAGGGTTTTCAGTTTTATTTTTCAAAAAAGCAAGTCTTGGTTTCATTGAACTGTTCAACTGTTTTTTGGGGTTCTATTTTGTTTATTTCTGCCCTGATCTTTATTATTTCTCTTCTTCTGCTGGGTTTGGGGTGTTCTTCCTGCTCTGCTTCTAGTTCTGTTAGGTGCGCTCTTAGATTTTGTATTTGCGCTTTTTCTAGATTCTTGAAATA
>NC_043706.1:61471525-61499981 GCF_006229205.1 Suricata suricatta
CTCTGATATCTTCCATGCCTTTCAAGCCCAGCTATTAATTTTATGACAATTGTTCTAAATTCCTGTTCCATTATATTTCTGTTTTGAGCACTTCTGTAGCTATGACTTGATCCTGGAATTTCTTTAGTGGAGAGTTCTTCTGTTTCATCATTTTTGCTAGCTTTCTGTCTCTTATAAGTTTCCAAATCTTGTTATGTGCACTGCACCTGCAAGTACTGCTCTGTTAAAGGAGATTCATTGACTGTCCAGGGCTTGTCTGTTCAGGAAGTAAACCATTAATGGTGTCCCTTGGTCTCTCCTGTTGTGCCTATGGTTATTTTATTTCCCTACTTGTAGTGATATTCAAGACTTTCCACCATGTGTACTTTGGCTTGTTTTTTGAGGTAGCCCTGGAAAGGAAAACAGATAGACAAACCGGGAACAAAAGCACGCAAATGCACAAAGAAATCAAAGAAACGAGTAAACCAAAAGAAAATGAAAACAACAAAAGAGAAAGGACATTCTAAAATCATAACTGGAAATCCCAGCTACAAGGAAAGAGCAGGGTGGAGGCAGTGCTGATGGAAGTGTATATACAAAAAAGAGAAATGACAGGGGTGGGGATGAAGAGAAGTTGAACACTGACCAGGCAGAGAGACTAAAAGGCTTAATTCAGATAGAGAAAAAGGAGAATACGGCAGGAAGTGAGGAGAAAAAAAGAAAAACAGGAAGATATTATTACCCAGAGAAACTATATAGTCTGGTTATTTCAGAGATAGAGAAAGGAAAGGTAATGGAAGGAAGGTAAAGATAGAGGTTTAGAATATGCATCAAGAGAATGGATTAAATATGACTTTTATGAAAAACCTATTGCCAGAATACCCTGTCCAGAGGAGGGGAGAGATAAGAAGGAGATAAGGGAGAATATATCTGAATAGCAAGAATTGATCTAGAGTTACTGGCAGCAAAGAGTCAATGCTTGTCTTGGGGAAGGACGTTTGTTTCTGTAGCATCTGTCAGGGCTCCAGTTAAAAAACGGCAGCTACCCAGCACAGGTGGGCATGGTTTGTTGTAGGCAGGTCTCCCCTCCACTTCGGGTCCCATGGGCCACTCCCTGAGGCCCTTCGTTGGTGGTTGTGGGGAGACAAATGACAGCCCCCTAGTCTTTCTTGACCTAGCATTGCAAATCACTCTTTTGGGTTTGATCTCCCTGTGCTGTGGGCACAGCCAAGGTAGGCCATGTTTTATGTTGCCCCCAGCCTCGTTTCCATCCTTTACTTCGTGAACATTAATGATATGGCCAGTAATGTAATTCCACAAGCCTGGGAACTTCCTAGTCAGGGATTGAGTAGGGGAGCGGTTCCTCCTGATGTTGACTGAGTCCCTTGCATACCATCTATCCCGGAGGGAATTTCTGGTACCGGGGCACCCAGTCCAAAGAAAGCTCCACAGTTAGAGATAGGATCTCTCAGAAGGCCTAGCACTTAGAGGTGGGATGGTAGGATCCCTCTCTGCTCGGGGCTGAGGTTTTTCTCTTCTCCAGGGACAGTTCTATTAGCAGTTTTCAGTCGCTCTTTTTCTTCCCTTTGTCCCTCCACAACGGGGGCTCCCTCTGCTCCATGCCTCTGTGTCCCAGCCCGTTTTTATCTTCACCATTTCGCAATCACACACCTATGAGCCTGTCTTCTTAATGGGCTCTGTCTCTTTTCCTCCCAGACTGTTGCAGTTCAGTGTCCTTTGGCTTCAGCCCTTCTTTGAGAGATACAGGTAGGAAGTACAGAACTCCCTATTTCACCGCCATCCTCCCCCCAATCAGCTAATATTTTCCTTTTGAGGGTTAAGAGACAACTCAAAGCTTCCAGACTTCCTCCTATCAATGGACACTTGAATATTTTTAAATGATGATAGTCTGAGTAAAACCATTGTTGTCACACTTGAGTCTTGATGGCCTTTAACAATAGATAGGTTTATAGTTTGGGATTCTTTGCAGCTAGATCATAAGGTCTAGGTTAGATTTTAACTTTTAAGTAGCTGCTGTGACGCATTTCAGGCTTTTGGGTTATGTATATTTTTGCTAATGTGTGTGTAAGCATGCTTATATGATTTTTCCAACTAAATGTTATTTAAAGCATTTAAAATTATGATCATATTTATATGAGTTGTTGACCTCTTACAGTTCACAAAAAGATAATCTAATGGTTGTCAGAAACTACTTAAATAGGGATTTTGTCTAAACAAATTTGATAACACAAAGATGACTGCTGTGAGTTTAAGATGATAACGTCCTGGACCATTTTACCTGAAATATTACACCAACATCACTTTATTCCCATTTTTTAAATTATGAAACATTGTCATTTTATTAGGGAAACTGGTAACAAAACTAGTCCCTTTTCTTTATTTCACGATACATTCTAAACTTCACTGTTCTTAAAACAGCCTAAAATTGCTGCGTTTTTATTGATTTAAACATTGTTGCCTCATTCCTAGAGGCAAATGGAACCAAACTGAGTAAAACTCAGATAATATGGGGCGTTTCTGCATTCTTAACAAGATTTGTCACTTTTTAAAAGCTTTACAATTTACAAAGTTATGCAAAAGCTGTTGTAAAAATATAATTTCTCATGTGGGATGTGGTTAATTATAGGCTTCATGTTCTAGTGCATGACAAATGATAAAGCTTTACATTAAGCTTTTCATTATTAGGATATTTCATCTTATCTAAAAACTTTAATTACTTCAGTTCCATGAGGTCTATTGTGCACCAAAGCTAATCAGCAGTTCTTCTCCTTTGAGCTTTTCAAGATTTTACTACTGTCAGTGGGGCTGTGTCTGGATTTGGAAGATTTTGCTCTTGGGAGTAAATATTAATTTAATTGTGTTTTAAAATGGTATCTTTAAGAAAAGGGAAAAAAATTCCCAAATTACAAATAAATATATGTTGAAAGTTACAATAAATACAATGTTGAACTTTTGTGAGGCTTGTATAGTATTTGTTAGTTTTAAGGACAGGAACAATTAAGGGTACTGTACTGAATGTTTTGTAACTATAAGCATGGAGAAGATTCTGGGATATTTGTTTTTGTTTGTTTACTAAATCCCAAATCAACCACTTAAACTTGAATTGTTAATATATTCCTTTCCTTGATTTCCTGAAAATACTGTTGTTCTATTTCTAATTTTTTGGTTGTATTATTGCTCTCTGTCAGTATAATTAAATCATTATGTCTCAGATGATACGTGGAGACTAGAAAATGAAGATGAATCTTGACTGTTTTCCAAATTCATATGTCCTTTTATTGTTGTTTCTTGGTTCACGTATTGAATCTTGGTGATATGCAAGCCATCCTAGCCCTGAACATGGTGGTTGCTGTTTGTTTCCTCCCTCTACTATGATAAACGAGATAAAAATTATATAGTACTCACTGTATGCCACACACTGTTCTTAGTTCTCTATACACACTAGCTCATTTAATTCATATAATAATCCTGTGAGATGAGTCTTTAGTATTATCTTAAGCTTAAAGGTGAGGAAACTGAGATACAAAGTCGTTTAACAACAAAACCTAACTTCATTTATTGAATGCTTAATGTCTGTTAGGTATTGTGCTAAATGCTTTATATATATTATTTCCATAACTTTCAACAACTTTATGAGTTGAGTATGATTATCTTTTTTTTTTTTTTAATACCTAGGTATGGGTTCAGCAGATTAGCTGACTTCAAGGTAACAATAATTGCCAGTTAAATAACAAGTACGGACTGGTACTAGAAATGAGAGTGTATGCTGGAGACCATCTTCTTTGAAACTTAGTACTAGAGTCCACATTATGATGCAAAACTATTGTCAGAATGTCCACTGAAATTCTCTTAGGTTGTCTCTAATGACAGTTTGTACTCTCTACAACTCCAACTTGTCTTTGCCCTCTTGGGCAAAATTGGGATACAATTCAAGAATTCATAATTGCAGGCCCATGAGACAACTCCAGTTTTTGTAAATAAACTTTTACTAGAACATAGCCATGCCCATTCATTTATGCATTTTCAAGGCTGCTTTGGAGCTACAAAGGCAAAGTTGAATAGTTACACCACCGACCAACTATCCTTTAAAGCCTAAAATATTTACTGTCTTGTCCTTTAAGAAAGAATTTGCTTATCTGGGAATAAATCACTCTTTCTTTAGGTGAGTTAACAATGAAGAATTGGCTTACATTTGGGACCTTGTACAAATATACATAAAGGCCATGTGATGTGTTCTTGCTTTAGGAGGTACGTAGGAAAGGATAGCAATTGAGGATATAGCATGTTTCCTAAATCACAGTCCTTTCTCAGATGACTCCCCCAGAACTTAAAAAATTCACTTTGTGCCGTGCTTTGATTGGTTTTTTGAAAAGTAATATTTAATAAGACCCAAATAAGTTCTCCTGCCCTAATGATTATTTTAATTTAATTAATTTAATTAATCTAATCTCAGTATCCTTGGAAAACAGATCAACTTTCATCTCAGAATTTTAGGATTTGGTTAATTTTTTGATAATTTCTGAGAAGGTTTCTTAGAAGCAGAACCAGATTCACCTATATTTGAACTATTTACATAAAATACATTAAATACAAATTAAGTTTTCACTGATATCTGCTGTTTCTGAAAATTCACAGCAACATATATTTTCACCAGATGTTTGTATTGTTTTTCACTCCACAAAATTGTGAACTTAAAATATTTGTCTTTATCAAATTTAATATTTATAAAACCATCATAGTTTTCAGTATTTTAGTTTTACTGTTGGTTAAACTGTTTTATAAACTCTATTTCTAACTTTAATGAGTTTTCTCTCTAATAGTAATTTTTAAAAACAGTGATCTTTTCTTTGTCATAAACATTTTATAGGTAAGAGTACTAAATCTTTTCAAGCTTTAAAGTGTAATAGACTCTAAATGGTGTCTAATATGAATATTGTTTCTATCTTTAAGAAGGAAAAATATTAGTTTTATCCTCTTCTCTGATATTTAAACATAAACATTTTAATTTAAGAATTTAGATTCCTAAAAATTTCTGTAGTTAAAAGAATAGCTATATATATATATATGCTGTATTGTATGTTTTATAATACATATTTAACTGTAAATATAATTGCTAAAATATTTATACAAACTTATAAACATATATGAATAATAATTATTTTCTATGTCATCTGTCATTCCATGACAGACTTCAGTCTGGGTGAAGTCTATTTTCTCTTTTCATGGAGGTATGTAGTTGTCTCTACAATGAAAATTCCTCAGTATATCCACCGTCATACACTGAATCCAAAGGGCCACATTTTTTATTGTTTCATTTTTTTCCTGTTAGAAAAACAGAAAAATGTAATATTGAACTTGTATTTACAGTCATGAGCTAACTTAACATTTAGCTGATTTACATGCGAAATAGTTTGAGTAAATAACATTATTGCATTTTATGAAAATCTTGGCATATTTGTGGTAATTTTTTCGTATTGAATTGGCTGCTAAAATTTTCACGTATCTAAATAAGCAGCTTGATGGCAGCTTTGAGGCCTTTTACTTAAAAAGACTCCCAGGCTAGTTTGAAAATACCATCCAAATTTGACATTCTCTAAATGTTAAAGTATGTATTAGCATAGCACAAACTAACTGAATGGTTCACAGATGAACTCGTGATGATCAGAAACATTCTGAAAGGTAGATGTCAGACATTCCTGGTTTTGAATCATAGCTCTCTTATACTACAGAATCCCAAAGAATTTTTAAAACTTTCTGTGCCTCATTTTTAGTTGTGAAATGGCACCTACCTTTATAGATTGCTAAGAGGAGAAAAGGAGATAAACAATATCACATAAAGTGCCCTTCACAAATGGTTTTTAAAAATAGCTTTCAATCATTGAACTTACTTAATAAGTTAAGTGTTTAGATTTCCTGTCTTGCTTTCCCTTGCCCTTCCTGAGTGCTTTCATAATGCCCCAACTTTTTAATTTCCACTGGATATTGGTCTGTCAACTCTTTTATTACCTGTTGCCTCAACTGTCAATTTAAAAGACTTTTATTAACTTCAAATAGGGAGTTATTGACTGAAAATGTATTGTTTCACTGCTTCAGATAACTTTTCTTTTGAACAGAAGGATGTCTTAATGGGAATCTACAGAGAGATTGTATTTCAGTGTAATTCATTTCCTTTGTAATTCTGTGTATTTAATTTTATACATTTAAAAGCACTCCCAGGAAAGAGTTCCCAAGCTTTGCTGGACTACCATAGGGGTTCATGGTACTAAAAATGTTATGGATCTCTGTGTGATGGAAGAATTCCCATTTTAGTGAAATTCAATAAAGCAGTGATTGAGAGGTAAGAGAAATCATCAATATCAGATCACTCAAAACCCTCAAATCCCAATAGAAGTGACTCATTCTGTCTATGTATAAGGCTAGTCCAGCCAACTTCAGAAAATTAAGTGGTACTAACTTTGGTTATAGCTTCTTGAGTTCTCCATTCCTCAGCCTTGAAAGAAAAAAAATGGCCCCCATTCTTCTAATACACAGGGAATCCTCTATAATGCAACCAGGAGAAGCCGCGTATGGTGGGAAAGAACTGAAGTATTGAAATCACAGTTTAGTTTTTCCAAGTTGCTAATTATTCATCTGTGATGCAGAAATCATGTACACATTACTGGGTTGTGGAAGGATTAAAGGAAACAAACTGTGAACAGTACACACAGTGTCTGCTATGTTGTGGGTACCACATGGCTATTCTGTGAGTTTAAAATGAACTTTGAGTTTGGTTGAAGGAGGAACTTTGGGAGTGTGTTGGTATTGAGAAATGTGGTTATTTTTCTTCTTAGAATTGGGTTGGATAGTTTTGTTGAACAGAGAAAACTTCCTGAAAGGGATAGACTTTCTTTGGCAGAAAGAAAAGTAGGTTACAGAATTTAGTTGCAGAAATAGTGTGAGAGGAAGGCACAGGCTGGGGAGCAGGAAAATTGAATTTAGAGTGTAGGCTTTGTGGAAAGGAATGAATAAAGGGAATTGTATATGCGACTGAACTCACGCTTTTCCTTAAGTTATCTGTTTTCAGAGCAGTGGAATTTTTCATCAGAGATAAATATGAAAAGAAGAAATACTATGATAAAAATGCAATAGCTATTACAAATGTAAGTAAAATCTTCATCTCTATTACAAATTGATGTTTGTTGTATAGATCTCAAACTTTTAACATACAATACAGCTTAAATTTTTTATTGTAAAAATCTACTTCGTTACATACTTAAAAAATTTGAATATTGGAATCTTATGTCACATAATGTTTAAGAGCTTTCACAAAGCAGAACTCTTGATTCAGAAAAGAACACATTCTAAGTAAGAGTCTAATAACTATTAAATGTCATTTATTAAGTTTATTTACAAAATTTACAAAAAAGATAAAATCACTAACTGAAAAAGAGGGGAGAGAAAATTGTTTCATTCACTTCTGGAAATGAATGAAAAAGAAGCAAGGCAATTTATCCTCCCCTTATGGCTTTAGTGGATGTGTCCAGTCATACGTATATTAAGACATGGCATTTTAATTGGTTACTATCACACATTTTGATACCTAATAGTTGAGACCTTACTGTAGTAATCAAAATACTGTATCATTGTTTCTTTTTGTTTTTTTAATAATTTTTCTCATTTTAGTTATAGTTTAAGGCTAATTGTCTTTATTGTGATAGTCATTTTTTTGGCCTTTGATTCCTAGATTAATAAGCTATAAACAATTTTGTAGTTAAGTCATCAAGCAATTTGGAGTTAATAATTTCATCTCATTTTGTATACAAACTGGGTTTTTCTTTTCTGTCCATTTGGAGAAGCAGTATACTAAAAAATTAATCAAATACTAACAATCAGAATATTTTAATACATTGTCTTTGATAATGAAAAAGTCTTGTTAAAAATAAAGTATCATTAATGTATATTTTGAAACAAAGACACCCTTGTGTGTAGAGTTTGGACTTCATTGGATACTGGAGAGGAAATCTTTGAAACAATTGACTGTATTGAGAACGATATTTATAATGTCCATAAAACTAAGTGCTAATTGTAGCATTATGGGGAAGGAAAATGGGCTAACTTTAAAACGTAAGTAATATATTTTCATATGAAATTTTGAGAAATCATTTTATAAAGCAAATGGCTTTACATTATATACCCTTTAAAAATAAACATTTTTGTTCATATTTGTTTATTTTTATTTTTATTATTTTTTATTTTTTTGAAAATTATTATTGAGACAGAGAGAAACAGAGCACGAATGGGGGAGGGACAGAGAGAGGGGGCAGACACAGAACCTGAAGTAGGCTCCAGGCTCTGAGCTGTCAGCACAGAGCCCGATGTAGGGCTGGAACCCACAAACTGTGAGATCATGACCTGAGTCGAAGTCAGATGCTTAATGGACTGAGCCACCCAGGTGCCCCTTGTTCTTTTTTATTGATAGTATTTTTTTTATCTTGACAACTCGGAAATTATTTTTATGTAGTAGTGTATAGGAAAACAGTTTTATCTTTGGATGATAGCTGTTGCTGTGGAATTCCTCCCCACCTCAAGTGTGATAATGGTATTTATTATGCTCAGTAAAGAGAATGTCTTCATTTATTAAGAGATATGTACTGGGATAAAATATTTAGGGATTTAGTGTCGGATATCTGTAATTTTTTTTAAAGGCTTCCTGCATCTGAGATTACTACCATATTAAAAAGGCATCATGCGCTGTCTAGGGCCTGGCACTTCACGTGTCTGCTGTGTGCACTCTGCTGTTGTGTTTTGGCGGCTCTTTCCCACTGGTGGGTCAGTCCTTTGCAGAGCTCCTCCTTGCTTGGAGTAGGGGAGTGTTTGGACCTTTAACTAGGTGTCCTTTGATTTGTTGAAGTAACCCTGGGAAAAAAAGGAGTGGGGGAAGCCTGATCCCAAAGAAAGAGAAAAGGAAAAGGAAACAACAAATAAATACACAGTGAGTCAAAAAACTAAGGCTGATGCCAAAGAAAAAAAAGAAGAAATAGGATAAAAGGGCAGAAGAGAAAAAAGAAAGAAAAAAGGAAAGAATACAAAAGCCTGATCCAAAATAAAGAAAGAAAAAGAGAGAAAGAAAGAAAAGGAAAACAAAACAAATGAAGAACTATGAGCCTGATTCCAAACAAAAAAAGAGGAAGAATAAAAAGCAAAAAGAGTTGTCTGTGGGTGCTTGGAGAGTGCTGGCTGTGCTGGACTGGAGGAGAGGCCGGCTGTGTTGGCTTAGAGTCATCTTGCCCGTTAAGTAAGCAGTTGCCAGGCCCAGAGGGGCAAGGTTTGGCATAAGCAGGTCCTGCCTCCACTGCAAGCTGCTGTGTTCCTTTCTGAAGTCCCACTGTGTTGGTGTTGAGGGGAAAATGGCTCCACCCCAATCCCTCATCGCAGACCAGGTATCTCATCCCCCACTGTTCAGGCAGCTCTCACAGAATAGCGAGGAAAGTCAGCTTGCCCTGTGTCAAAATTCTTCTTTTTTTTCTTTGGCATGCAGCTTGGATATAAATCCCAAAGTCTTAAAGGACCACCAGCGTGGTGCGATCTTCTCCCTTCTTGTGGAATAGAGCCTATGTACCCTGTTGATGAAAGGCCTTTGGCTGGCACCTGCAGGATCTTTTGACCTTGGGAAGGCAATAAACCCTCTTCCAAAAGTAGTCCAGGAAGGGGACTATTCTCTCCAAATGCATCCCGGAGATCCTTATACCAATGCTATTTACTCTGGGGCCAGTTCCCTCTTCCCTAGGAGTGCACACTACAGTTTCACTCCATAGAAACTCATGCACTTGCAGAAAAGCTCAGAGTTTCAAGCTCCAAAGGTTGTTTGCAAAAAAGAACTTGGATCCTTACTGCTCGCTCTCTATCCAGTCCATGATCCAGGGACGTTTTCCTCTTCTGCTAACTCAATGCTTCATCATCTCCTATCTCAACCTCACGTTCTCTCTTTTGTCTCTGTGTGGGGAGGGTTCTCTCCCCTCTGTGGCACTGCTGTCTTTCTTTCCCCCAGTTCACATCTCCACACCTTGCACCTTCCAAGCTGTCTCCTCCCACTTGTGGAGACCCTTCTGTCATTCCATAGACCGATCTCCTGGATGTTCCAAGTAATCTGGCTGTGTTTGAGTGACGAGGAAAGCCCAGGGTCCTCCTACTTTTCTGCCATCTTAACTCCTGTCTCTTAACTCATTTTTAAATGGTTCAGTGAAACCTGGCAGTTGAGTGTATGTGTGCCTGTCTGTGGAGAGAGGGAACAAGTATGACATGTTAACATTTGATGAATATTGGTAAAGTTTATAGAGATATTCATTCTCTATTTTTTATATTTTTTTATAGGCTTGAGAATGAAAATTTTAAGGTGAAGGATTGTGTATTCTTGAGTTTATATTATTCATATAATGAAAATTTAGAAAAGTTTACAAAATTCACATTCAACTCAAGGGTAACCTATTCATTTATACAGAAAATGATAATTTTTTAAAAGTTTATATTCTAGCAAGTTTAAAATATTCCTGTTTTACAGTAATCAATGTGTAAGCAACTAATCTTGTATATCACTAAGAATTATATATTTATATCCATTGTCTTCAGTAATGGATTAAACAACCATTCACTCAAATAGATTCTGATCACTTATTATGGTCATAGTCTCCTAGTATACTAAACCAAGAAGGGAATGTACATTTGTTTTTAGAGAGATTTAATTTCATAGTGGGAATGAGATTAGGTTAAAAAAACATGAGACAAAGTGTACGTGTCTTCTATCACTAGTGCATTTAAGGAGATATCTAAGGAGGGGCAGTTTGAATACTAATTGTGCTAGTTATACTCTGATAAAGAGATGTCATGTGTAGCTCTGATGCTTGATATGGCTGTTATCCTCATATTAAGTGGCTCCAAATTGCTTTACCTTTATAGCTTTTGTGTCGATTTTTATAGTTTTTCTGTCTATTCTTGTTTTAGCTGGTATATTTTAGTGATGCTTATTATTTTCTTATTTTAAACAAGAATAGGGGCCTGAAGATTGATGCTGGTTCTCTGAGTAAGACAGTCATTTAATTTCTTAACTCTTTTTTTAAAAAATTATATTTTAATTTTAAAAAATATTTTTTAAATGTTTATTTTTTTGAGCGAGAGAGAGAACAAGCCGGGGAGGGGCAGAGAGAGAAGGAGAGAGAAATCCCAAGGAGGCTCCTTGCTGCTAGCACATAGACAGATATAAGGCTTGAACTCACAAACTGAAATAATGACCTGAGCTAAAACCAAGAGTCAGACATTTAACCAACAGAGCCACCCAGGCACCCCAATTTTCTTAACTCTTACAAAAAAAATAAACTGATACATTTCTTGCCCTTCTGAAACACAAATATTTCAGAATATTGTGCTAAAATACAGTACAATAAACTACAAGAAAACAGTGGCAAAGGGTTTTGCCATTTTTCTATGATACTGCCCCTCTGCCTGCCAGGCTATTTAATGAGTCTATGAATTAAGCCCCATAGGAATCCACATGTAGAGAATGTGAAGCTAAGATGGCCCTTCGTTCATACCTAGGGATTTATTTGTATTTGTAAAAACTGACTTCAGGAGGCAGTTAATAAAAATGGCATCTGGTCATATCAACATGGTGCTCCTGAGAAAGCAGGGAGGGATGTATATGCTGCTTTGTGGATGAAACTCATGGTGTAGGATATATGGTTTTGAGTGCTGTGTGGTACCATACGTGTGAATTAAGGAAGGAAGCTTAAAAAGGAAAAATGCAAAGTTTAGATCAGACAAAAACAAAGGGAAATAAATTCCAAGTAGAAATGTTTTGGTACTACAGTTTGTACTGTTTTGTACCCTCAAACAGAAAAAAAAATATTTTGTATATTTAAAAATTTTATTTTTAATGTTTTATTTATTTTTGAGAGAGAGAGAGAGAGACAGCTTGAGCAGGGGAGGGTCAAAGAGAGAGGGAGACACAGAATCCGAAGATAGACTCCAGGCTCTGAGCTAGCTGTCAGCACAGAGCCTGACACAGGGCTGAACCCACAAACTGTGAGATCATGACCTGAGCCAAAGTCAGACACCAACCGAGTGAGCCACCCCAGTGCCCCTATATCTTTTTCTTTTCCATGTTTTTTATTTACTTTTCAGAGAAGGAGGCAGACTGCAAGCAGGGGAGGGGCAGAGAGAAAGGGAGACAGAATCCAAGGTTCTAGGCTCTGAGCTGTCAGCACAGAGCCTGATGCAGGGCTTGAACCCAGGAACCGTGGAATCATGACTTGAGCCGAAGCCGGACGCTCAACCAACTGAGCCACCCAGGTGCCCCTGTTTTGTATCTTTTAAAATAACTGCATGGTGCTGGGCACCAGTGTGCATGGGCATAGGATATCAACCCTCCATTCATATTGACCCTCAGTTCTTCCCTTCATCACCCCTGAGATCTGTGCTAGCCTCTCATTTTGAAACTAGATATAGAATTCAGAGATTGGCTACTGAAGTGCCCTTACTCTGTTTCTTCCCTTTTTTGTTCATTTAGTCATGCAAGAAACAAGCATTGAATGGATACCATCAGCAAGTCATTGAGATTGAAATGATATATTTGTATAATAATAGCTTACTCTCAAACATTATCTACATGTAATGTACACGTACACTGAACTATATGCTAAAGCACAAAGTAGTAACTTATAATAGAAGAATAAAAGTGCTGTGGAAACACAATTTAGGTAGCATTAGTTAATTTTCACTGGAGAAAATTTTAAAGGAGGCATGTTTGAAATTATCCTTAACAGAAAAGTAGGATTTCAGCAAAAAGAAAATAGGCTGAGTGTTAACAATGCAGAAAGGACATTGCAGGTTGAAGGGACATTTTGTCTCATCTGTGCTGAAGTTAAGATAAGGAAGAAAGGAATTCAGGTATATTATTTGGGGTGGGTTTGGTTAGTAGTCCATGAAACTTTTATCTAGTGAGTATGAAATGGACTATCCAGGATGGGTAGATGAGGAGAGAATAAATGTATGAAGAAATAACTTTAAAAAATTTTTTTTTAACTTTTACTCATTTTTTGAGAGACAGAGAGAAACAGAGCATGCTCAGGGAAGGGGCCGAGAGAGACACAGAATTGGAAACAGGCTCTAGGCTCTGAGCTATCAGCGCAGAGCCTGATGCGGGGCTTGAACCCATGAACCATGAGATCATGACCTGAGCTGGAGTCAGAGTCTTAACCGACTGAGCCACACCCACCCAGGCACCCCAGGAAATAACTCTTGAAAGGCAAATGGGGATTGTATGGAAGACTTGAGTGTCTACTTGTTTTGAGTAAGGCATGGTTATTGTATTAATTTTCTCTTGTTATTTATCAGATGTCTGGAAACTTAGTGACTTCAAACAGTACATATTTGTTTTCATACAGTTTGCTCTTGGCTTAGAGTCTGGGCATGGGTTAGCTCAGTTCTCAGCTCTGGATGTCACCAAGCTGAAATTAAAGAGCTGGCCAAGGGAACTGTCTTGTTTGAGACTCATTGTCTTCCAAGCTCACGATTGTTGTCAGAATTCATTTCCTTGTCGTTGTATGACTAAGGTCCTATGTTCTTGCTGTCAGCTGGCGACCACTCTCAGTTCCTAGGGGCCAGCCTCTAATTCTTAACAGTTAATCCCATCTTACACATGACCACTTATTTCTTCAAGAACTTTGAAGAATTTCTCTCACACTACACATCTCCTATTTTAGGAAGGGCCCCACCCCCTTGGAGAGGCTCACCTGATCAGGCTAGGCACACTCAGAATAGTCTCCCCTTTGATTAATCCATCATTAACTATTGGGATCTTAATTACATCTGCAAATTTCTAACCTTTGTTACATAATAACATCCTAGTCAAGAGAAAGTCCATCATATTCACAGTCCTGTTCACACTCAAGGAAGGGCATTATATAAAGTATGTATACCAGGGGTAGGGATTTTGGCCGTCCTGTAGTTCTTACCACAGTGGTATACAATGAATCTGACCTCCATGGTTGTTACTTAATTGAATGAATGATAGGGGAATTTGAAAAACTTCGAGTACAGAAATCTCTTCTCTCTTCCACTCCACTTCCCCTCCCTAACCAGTAATGAATCACAACCAGAAACACAGTGATTGAGTTGCTAGAAGATGTAGCAGGTCTTGAGTAGATGGGACTGAACTCTGCCATATTATTTGCTCTTTTTCATCAGCTTTTCTCTCTGCCTCTCTGCCTTCTCCCTCACTCTCTTCTCCTCCCCTTTCTCCCTTTTTTCACCCTCCCTCACTCCCCCACATATATTTTTGTATTCACATTATTTATTTGCCATCATAATGATCAGAAACAAAAACAAAGTCTAGTAGAGCAGTAAAATGTGTAGGTAACTGTAGCTATTTAATACTGACTGCCTGACTTCGTCAAATTTGTCTTGGGAAACAGTTAATAATCTTTGGGAGTTGGTGAGTACTTGCTTCTTCTTGTTTCAGTTTATCTTACATATTACTCTCTTCCTTTACCACTTCTCATCTCTCAGAAACAACCTCTTGAACTCAGTTTGAATTTGAGTTTGTAACACACAAAGATTTTAATTCTCCAATTTGAGTTTCACATGAAATTACTTTTCTAATCAATTGCCATATAATTGAATATTATGAGTTTAAAAACAATAAAAAATTCACTTGTTTTGTTACATATGTGTATAAAGACTAATAGTTTAATACAACAAAAGTAAAATTCATTATTTCAACTTAGAAATTATTATAGAAACAATGTTTCTGTATTATATTACTATAAAAGTGAGTTAGCACTAGTAATTCTTAAGCTCTGTTTATAATTAACTGTTGATTATATAATTAGTTATTTAAGATACATAAGTAATTCCAAGACTGTGAGTTGCAATGAATTTTAGATGCTTTCTTTTAGGGGTGAGAAACTTAGGTGAATAATTAGGTAGTAAGTTAGAGTTAGTATACAATAGCAGTTTCAAGTTGGCTTTTTTGTTAGTTTTTTTCATTATAATTTTGGTTTCCTTTTCTGTGGAATAAAAATTGTCATGCTGTCTATATTTCATACTATTGTAAGTGTTAAATAAGATAAGGCATGCCACATTTTTGAAAGGGTGCCTGGCACACCTATTTAGGGTGCTTAATAATTATAACTTATTGTAATGATTATATTAGAAGAAAGTGGTGGGAGGTTGGAAGTGACAAATGACTTGAAGCAGGTAGATAATTTAGCAATTTGAATACTCAAACTTAACTATAAGACTTTAGATCACCCATCCAATTTTGACTTAGAGTTCTATGATTAATCTCTCCATGTTTTAGTCTGCCCTTTAATTATGATCTGCCAGTGACTTGATGTGGCAATTAAAGGACTTAAATTTTCAAAGTTTTCCTGAATCCTACATTTCTTAGTTACTTATGCAAAGATTTTTAAATTAGTATACTAAAATTTAGCCGCCTTCTACATATTTGGTGGCCACCATTACTTCGTTAAGTTTTATCAAAGTCTTTTAAGTGGCCTATTGATGAGTTTAATTGATGGTGTCTTTTGTCTGATTTATATATTGGTTAAGTAAATGTATTTTCAGGTTTTGTGTTAATTATATGGACATTGGAAATCATACTTTTAAAATGATTTCTGGACTCTTGAAACACTTGAGCTTTGCAATAATATATGGAGAGCTCATAAGCCATTTGAGAATTGCTGTGATAAAATCTCCACTTGGAAAACTTATCCAAGAGTGTCCAAAATGAGTCTGAAACAGAGTATTGCTAGTAATTAATCCATAGGCATTTCCCAGTGGTCTTATGTTTTTCATTGTTTTGGAACACCAGATTTTATTTTATTTTGTTGGAAAAGGTGATAGTAGAAAAAAATTGATCAAGAAAATAATGTGATTTTTTTTTCTTGTAAAGATAAACATTTTGCTTTATGGCCTTCAAATAATCATGTTAGTATTTTTATAATACTTCATACCTTTTCCAAATGTATTTGCTCACGTTATTCTGGTAGGTAGGAGTTGGAAACCTGTTTTGCCTGACCAGTTTTTCTTTTGTAGGAGGTGAGTTTATGCAGTTGTATTGCTTTAGGATTTCTCCACATACAATTTACTCTGGTGGTGGCCTAGAGAGGAACCTCCAGGCTTAATAATTAGAAGAAAGACTGTAACTCATTTATTCCTGAAGGATATTTTTACTAGGTTCCCACTGTGTATTCTCTCATGGATGGAGGGATTGAGCAAAAGAGTAAGGAATAGAGAGGGCATTCAGTCATAACAACTGAATTTACTGAGACCACCAATTTCCAGCGAAATTTTCTAAGGTCCAAGTCTTTGTCCATTCTCTGTACAAAAATACTAGAATCCAGTGAAATGGTGCTAGTGTGTAGTTACAAAATAAATTCTGAATTTGACAGTAATGTAGATAACTGATATGAAATTTCAGAATAGTATGTTAGCAAGCAGTAAACTTACAAAGGACAATAATAACTGCTGAGATTGAGCCTCTTTTTGGTTCTTCTTCTGAGATGCTCCCTTCCTCCTTTTTTTGTTTTCCTTTAGCATTCAGAGATGTTTATATAAGATAGTGTATATGAACTATTTAAAACTTCTAATTAAGGATATCGAGTGATCAGATTTGCATTTGAGAATATCATAGTTTGGAGAAGAGTAAGACTTGGAGCAAGGAGGCCAATTAGGATCAATCTAGGTGACAAATGATGGTACTTTCCTATTGGGGTGCGTAGTGGAGATGGCGAGGGGTAGTTCTGAGAGATTTACAACACTTCAGGAGCATCTAGTTTTCCTTGTGTCTGTATTTTTTTTCCTCTCTCCTACCCCCTCCCCCTTTTTTTGTTCTTTCTCATCTAACTCTATGTTCTTTGGTGTCTCTTGCTTGTGATTGTCAGTATTTGACCTCTGTTTCCTCTTTCCTTGTTCATATAATGTATTGCAGTAAAAGGCAGACAATTTAAGATAGAGTTCATTGACTTTTGAAAAATATATACCTTTGTGTAACCACCACAGAGGGCATATAGAATCTTTTCTTGTTCTTTACTGCCTCTTTCCTCCCACCCCTGACCCAGGTAACCACTGATCTACTTTTTTTTTTTCTACTTTACATTTTATTTGCCTTTGTTGGAGTTTCATATGAATGGTACTGCTTGGTGTCTGATGTCTTTCTTTTGGTATATTTCTGAAGTTCATCACTGTTTTTGTGAGTGCTATTAGGCCATTCTTTTTTTATTGGCAGATAATAGTTCATTTTATGGGTATACCACAATTTATTTATTCACTTGTTAATTTTTCCATTGCTTTTTCAAATGTCTTTCCTACTGAAAAATTCTGTTTCTTTCTAGCTGAAACAGAGTATTAAAGCTTTTTTAGGAGGGAGCATTAAAATGCTTTGTTAAATTACTGTTATTTATTTTAATGTTTTATTTTATTTTTGAGAGACAGTGCAGGTAGGGTAGGGCCAGACAGAATCTGTAGCAGGTACCAGGCTCTGAGCTATCAGCACAGAGCCTGATGGGCTCTAATTCAGGAACCGTGACATCATGACCTGAGCAGAAGTCAGACGCTAAACCGACTGAGCCACCCAGGCACCCCTAATTACTGTTATTTATTATATAGTTTTATATTCCTACTTCTGAGTTTTAAAAGTTGCCAAATCAGTCAAAAGGAGAACACACACTTTTACTGTGAATTATCTTGAATTAGCAATGTTTCTCGACATTCTAAATATATATCTATTTCTCTTTTATATTTTTGTATTTAGCTATTAATGTGAGTTAGGGAAACGAGGTCTTTATGAAACAGGCTATCATTTTAAATGAATTTGTATGCTTTTTAATCTGTTATTTTCTACATGAAGAGGCAAAGATCTCAAGCAAGTAAATGTCCAATAGTATAAACCAACTTTGAAGCCAGGGTTTAAGGTGACATTTTTCTTTTAAAATATTTTCTTCTGTGTGTAATTCCCATTAGTAGTTACTAAATAGCTAGTTTGCACGGTTTTAACAGAGCCAACAAGAAGTGTTTAAGGAAAAAAAATCCCCTAAAGTTTATGGTCTTGGGTTGTGATTCAAGAATTACAACGTAACTAACTTAATAACAAGCAGATTGAATGAGGACTTATCTCCCAATGTTATTTTGACATTACATAATAACCTTTCTGTAATAGCACCTTTTCCTTTAAACAGTTCCTTAGAGGCACTATTGATATGATAGAGCAATATATACAGTTGTCAGTTTTATGACTTCAAAGATCTACTATGCATTTTGTAAACATATTCAGTTATGTTTTGGCAGTAAAGAGAGCAGGAAGATAATGCTTCCATTAAAGTAATTAACTATGCATGTAGGAATTGGTAAGGAAGATGTGTGAAAAGACTTTTAGATGAAATCCATTTTCATATATAAATTGCCTCTGCTGCATATATAACTATCTCATAATGCTTTGGAGTAGTTCAGCAAATACAGCACTGGAAATGGTGTTTGTACATACTGATCTTAAAGAAGGAAGTATATAAATTGCTTTATGATAAGTCCTTCTGCTGCTTAGCTGTTATATTGCATTAACCACTCTTTTCTTATCCGAGACTTTTTTCTCTTTTCTTAAACAGCTGATTAAAACTTAACCTTTACTATTTCAGCACTGTTTTATTTTCCATTCTTAAAGTAGGTATTACAAGTAAAGGCAGAAGTTCATTTGTGCTCTCCTGCTACTTGAAACAATGTGTTTTCATCATTCACAGCATTGGTATTTCAAAAGTAATGTTGAGTAAAAGTTTACCATCTGAGAAACTTAATTTTTTTTCACATACTTTTGGTATGATCATACCTGAGTACATTTTAAATTTTATATCATAGTGAACCCTATTTTAAATTATACAGTATTCTATAATAAATACTTATATTTTTAGAAACTGCATATGGGAATTTAAAAACAAAAAATACTCTCTTCTCGATGCATTATTTCTCTTGGCTAACATACTTCTAAGTGCTTTTATATCTCAGAAATAGGTAGGTTTTGTTTTTTTCCCGTGCCTGTCCATTCTCTTACTTCCTTCCCTTTTGTTCTTCTGACTTTTCATCTGCATTCCACAGATTTCCTCCTCTGATGCTCCTCTTCAGCCTTTGGTGTCTTCTCCTTCTCTACAAGCTGCTGCTGAGAAAAACAAATTGGAGGTATGGTAGTGTTCTAGCCAGCTGCATGATGTAGTGTTCAGTGGTAAATGAGCTTCCTTTTACTGTGCACGATAATTTGGGATAACAGGGATAGTCATTAGAATGTGTTTGTGGTAGACGTGGTTAAAGTGAATGATAATGATTTCTAATGGAGGAAAACACAACTTTACAGAAGTTTCTAATACAATATAGTGTTTGTGCTGTGATTGATATTCACTTGCTATACTCTTTAATACAGAGGTATACTTTTGAAATATCTTTAATTCTTAATAAACATTAGCTGTAAGGATTAGGATGCATTCTTTTTAAAAAAATTTTTTTAATGTTTATTTATTTTTGAGAGAGAGCACAAGTGGGGGAAGGACAGAGAGAGAAGGAGACACAGAATCTGAAGCAGGCTCTGGGCTCTGAGCTGTCAGCACAGAGCCTGACATGGGGCCTTAACCCATGAACAGTGAGATCGTGACCTGAGCTGACGTCACACCCTTAACTGACTGACCCACACAGGCACCCCGAAGATTCATTCTAAGTAGAGAAAGCATCTTGGGAAAAAAAACCTGTGGGCAAAGTGGGCTGTTTGGAGATTTGTAAGTAGATGGCCAGAACATGCATAGGATAGGGAGAGAAGTGAGAGAGCAGCCTGCTTCTGAGCCTTCTGAAGGATTTGGGTCTTTACCCTGAAGGCCCTGATACTCTAACGATGAATTACGAGTAGGAAAGTTAACAGGATCTGATTTTCTTGTCTTCACACTGTTCTTCATCTCTGTGGAGAATAAATTGTGTTGTTGGGTGTGGAAAATGCATGAGAACTTACTTTAATCCTTGAATGAAATGATGGGAGCATATGCTAAAATGGAGGGAGAAGGAATATAAAGGGGAGTGTAATTTTAAGAGATTGTGAAAAGATGGAATCCATGGGATTTAGTAATGAGTAGATCATGACAGTGCTTTGGGAAACCTTGATGATGTTCAGTTTCTGGCCTGAGTATCTTAGGACATGATGGGTCTTTCTGGGGAGAAAGGGATACAAGCTGAGGGTGAGGAACAGGTTTGAGGAGAACAGAGGAAGGAGGATGCATTAAAAGTTGGATATGACTGTAAGGTATCCAGGTGTCTAGTAGGTAGTAGGATATACAGTTCTATAGCCCAGAGGAAAGGTCTAGGCTAGGGGAAGTGGGAGTAGATAGAGAGGGATTGAGAGAAGGATTAAGATTATAAAGCAGCCCAGGGAAAGTATGTTGAGTGATAAGAAGAGAGTCCTGAGAATGGAAAGCTGGGTACACTTGAACTTAAGAGCAAACGGAATTCACAAGGGGTCTGTAGGGGACAGTTTTAGAGCATGAAGTACATGGTTGGAGTGTTGTAGGTCTCTTATTAGGTCAGCACACAGGCCTAGGCAAGAAGCACTCTAGGAGGGTGGATATTACCAAGGGAAAGTGGAAGAATGTCAAAGGCAAAGTTTGCACTTTCAAAATTTGCTCTGAAGCTATGCTTTTACATAAGAAAAAGGGTGGAAATCCTGAATATACTTTGTACTGTGTGATTTCCTGCATGCAAGTCTTAGATAGTAGTGGACATTGGTGATAGATGGTGACATAGATGGTGGCATAGGGAAACCTGAGACTCCCTTTTCCCATGGACACGACAATCTACAACTACACATAAAAGGATTTTCTTAAAAAAAAAAAAAAGACAATAAAACTAGCTGAACAGCTCCTCCACAACAAAGGACAAAAAGGCCACATTGAGATAGGTAGGTGAAGGCAGAGACCGGGACCCACCCTGGTGCTGTGATCCACAGGTGAAAGGGATCTCTCAAATAAGGGATCTCAGAATATCCCTGAGGAGTGAGGGGTTTGAGCCCTGTATCAGACACCCCAACCCTTAGGACCTGCGCTGAAGAGATGAGTCCTCAAAACATCTGGCTTTAGAAGCCAACAGGTCTTATGTCCAGGATACCCCAAAAAACTGTAGGAAAATATGACTCTACTCTTAAAGGGCACATGAACAGTGCCTCACTTGTTCTAGAACCCAGTTCAAAAGGAGCAAGTTGAAAAAAAGCTCCTAGACTATATTTAAAAGAGGTTTATTGCCTAATTTTAAAGTGTCTGTTGGACAGGGTTCATTTGGATCTCTCCTTGAAGATAGGTGTTAGGTGCATTTTTGTACTACCTCTGCCTTGCCAGCGTTGGTTGTCCCACTCTTCCACACACCCCCAGTCCTTCCCTACCAGATTGGATGGGCTGGTTCCCTCCTGTGACCCTGCTCAAGCCAAGAAATGCATGCTTTTCACACAGGGGTCACTCCTTGAATGCCTGGGTCTGGTGGCCAGTGGGCTTTGCATTTTTGGTCCTTATGGGACTGAAACAAATTGGAGACACAGTTTATAGCAGGCTGTCTCTCACCTCCACCCCCCACAGCACTACACAAGCAGCCGACTGAAACATACTCACAGTCTTCTCTTAACCCCTCCTTCAATACTGGGAGAAGTCACTATTTTGCCTAATACGTAGAAATAAACAGAGAATTAGGCAAAATGAAGTAATGGGAATATGCTCCAAAAATAGAGTATGATAGATAACATTTTAGGGGGAAAAACACCTTAATGGAGATAAGTAATTTACCTGATAAAGAATTAAAATTAACAGTCATAAAGATGTTCATTGATCATCTTTATGGATGAGAATAATGGATGAAGACAGAATTTCAGCAAAGAGATAATATTAGAAAATATCAAATGGAAGTCACAGACTGAGCTGAGGAATTAAGATGGCAGAATAGTTGGGGGACCTAAAGCTTGCCTTGTCCCTCAAACACAGCTAGATAAATATCAAATCAATCTGAACACCCAGGAAATCGATCTGAGTACTAAGAAAACAAGCTGCACAGCTAGAGGGAGAAAAGAGACCATATTGTGGAAGACAGTAGATGTAGAGACTTGATGTGGGGGAGAAAAGAATTGCCAGTACTACAAGAGTGAAGGAGCCCTGATCAGGGAGAAAGTGGAGGGAGAGCAAGAGTGCAAGCAGGGTTCAGGGCGTCGCACAAGAAAAACACTTCCCCCAAAACCATTGATGGGGAAAATGAGAAGGGCTGATTACTGTAAGTTTTTACAAACAGCAGAGCTCAAACTCTGAAGTTTTAGAAATCTGTGCCATCACTGAGGTGGAGCCTGACAGAAGCACTGGAGAAGGAGGGCAGAAGCCCAAAATCAGGCAGTGTGGTCTGAGGATTCCGTGGGTGGCCTTGGGAGAGATAGTTCCCCTTCTTGGAGTGCTCTTGGGAAAAGTGGCACTGCCTCTCAGGGGACAAAATAAGTGGTGGGCAACACTGAGCTGCTCTTTTTATTAGCGTAGAACAGAGGCACTTGCTGAGGGCAGCTAACCTGTGTCCTGACTTCTTCTTTGCTATACCATGAAATCCAAGCCCTTGCATGTTGGTGCAGCTGCCCTTCTCGGACAAACTGTCACCAGCCACAGGGTGATAAGACCCTCCCCCAGGCGATCAGCATGGATCTGTACCACCCCAGGTCCCTAGAATCTGGAGTTTTGAAACTGAGCTCATGTACTTGAGATAAATCACAGGACCACTGTGCCAATAGGTGGGCAGATGGCTAGGACACAGGGTGAAAGCAGGAATCTGAGGGATGCCTGGGACACACAGGGGAGATTGTTTGCTCATCCTGAAGGCTTCCTAAACAGCAGCAGGCATAACCTCCCCTCTCTGGGGACAAGAGAGCCAGCTGGCACCATTTTTACCCCTGCCCACATGAGCATAAATGGATTTCAGTGAGCAGCACAGCATCCATAGTGAAGGCTTGAGCCACTTACACCAAACCTTGCCACCCTGAGCTGTGCAGGTGCTTTTTTTTTTTTTTTTAACCTGGACAAGTGTGCCTGAGACTCAGAGCAGCAGACCCCTCTCCCAGAAGACTAGCATAACTGCCCTTCTCTGCCCCCAGTGCACACACTGACCTACTGACCATAGAGTGCTGCAAAGCTTTAGCTCTAGGCAAAATAGAATTTAGCCTTTTTGAACAAGCAGACCAAAACACACCTAGTTAAAACTCACCACACATATATACAGTACACAGGGTCCAGACACTTCCCATTGTAAGCCAGGAGAAACTCTGCAGAGGACTGACCTGATGGAAAGAAGAGCCAAAACACAACAGCAAGGTGGGCACAGTATACATGAGAAAAACTTACTGAAGCACCAGGCCCTGGACAGCATATGACCTCTTCTTAATATAGCCATTACTCTCAGGAACAGGAAGCCTAACAGGCTTTCCTAAAACACAGAAGACAGACCTAGACAAAATGCCATGACAGAGGAATTCATCCTAAAAGAACAAGAATTGGTCATGGCCAGGGATCTAATCAAAATAGATACAAGTAACTTTCCTGAACCAGAATTTAAAACAGCAATCATAAGGATACTAGCTGGGCCAGAGAAAAGTATAAAAGACATCTGGGTGTCCCTTACTGCAGAGCTAAAAGACATATAGACTAATCTGCCTGAAATAAAAAATGCAGTAGCCAAGAATCAGAGGAATGAAAGAATGATATAGGAGATAAAATTATGGAAAATAATGAAGCTGAAGAGAAGAGGGAAAGAAAAATACTGGATAATATTTCTATCATAGGAGGCCCAGAAGAATAAGAGAGGGAAAAAGGAGAAGATGTATTTGAAGAAATTATAGTTTCCTAATCTGGGGGAAGGAAACAGACTTCCAAATCCAGGAGGCACAGAGACTCCTGTGGGGAATAAAAAAAAGTTTAGGAATTTCCTGAGCTTGCACCAATGGGTTAACAAGGCATAAAGAATTCCAAAGCCTTAGGATGCTCACACCCAAGTTTGGGTAAATAAGATTAGGCAAATAAGGATAGAGAGGGTGGGGCAAAGGCCCCCAGGATGCGGGGACAACGAACCCAGGATAGGAGGGGGGGCAAAGTCCCACAGAATAGAGAGGGCAGGGCAAAGGCCCCAGTAAAAAGGTATACGAGGTAAGCAAGATGAGGTATTTAGAGCAAAAACACCCCCCAGTTTAGTACTATAGCAGAAAACTGCTTTCATAGGAAGGATCATCGATTGCTGTGGGTGAAGCTGCCCAGAGCGGGAGCTGTTTAGCAAAAGAAAGCTGCCTTGTTAACCCTGAGGCAGTATGCCTTGTCTGTCTTCTAAGCTGGCTAAGATAAATAGACCACTGTGCCTTCTGTCTACTATTAACATCCTTCTACCTGGTGCTAGGATTTTGGTTTATATCAACCCAAACCCCTAACACTATACATCTTCAAAACCCCCTTTTTTCTCATGCCTATAAGTTATTGTTCACAGATTTATTATCTCTTTGTATGTGTTCATCACCATGTTTGTAAGCCTGCTGATCATAATAAAAATGGGGCAAGGACCCTAAATGGGGCTCTTGTCTTTTCCTGGACATTAGCCATCTCTTGCATTCTAATCCTGTGTCCTGCTTTCTTGCTGGACAAAAAAGAACTTTAGACCCAGAGTCTATGACAAACTCCCGTAAAAATCAATAAAAGCAGACTAATACCAAGAAATATCATAGTAAAATTTACAAAATACAGAGATAAGGAAATAATTCTGAAAGCAGTAAAGGGAAAACAATCTCTAAACTACAAGGGATGACAAATATGGTTAGCGGCCGATTTCTTCACAGAAGTTTGGTAGGCCAGAAGGGATTGACATGATATATTCATCTGTACTGAATAGGGAAATTATGCAGCCAAAAAGACTTTATCCAGCAAGGCTGCCATTCAAAATAGAAGAGAGATAAAGAATTTTCCAGACAAACAAAAACTAAAGGAGTTCATAACCACTAAACTAGCCCTGTAAGAAATATTAAAGGGATTTTTTGAGTGGGAAAGTCCAAAGAAACAGAGAAAATATCCAGAAACACTGACTTTACATGTAATACAGTGACACTAAAGTCTTATCTATAAGTAATCACTTTGAATGTAAACGGACCAAATGCTCCAGTCAAAAGACATACGGTATCAGAATGGATGAAAAAATAAGACCCATCCATATGCTGCCTTCAGGAGACTAGTTTTAGATTTAAAGATACCTCCAGATTGAAAGTGAGGGAATTGACAACTATTTATCATGCTAATGGACATCAAAAGAAAGCTAGATTAGCCATACACATATAAGACAAACTAGAATATAAACCAAAGACTGTAATAAGAGATGAAGACACTATATCTTAATAAAGGTGTCCAACAAGAATTAAATCTAATTAGAATTAGATTAGATACATGAAATCCTATGTTTATTGCAGTATTATTTACAATAACTAAGATATGGAAACAATCAAAGTCTCCATCTGTGGATGAATGGATAAAGAAGATGTTGGTAAGAGATGCCTGAGTTGATCAGTTGGTTGAATGTCCCAACTCTTGATTTTGGCTCGGGTCCTGATCCCAAGGTTGAAGTTTCAAGCCCTTAAGATTCGCGCTCTCTCTCTCTCTCTCTCTCTCTCTCTCTATCTTCCCCATTCGCATGTGCTCTCCAAAATTAAAAAAAAATGTGGTTTATATATATACAACAGATATAATTCAGGCATATGAGAAAATGAAATCTTGCCATTTGTGACAACATAGATGAACCTTTAGGGTATTATGCTAAGTGAAATAAGGCAGAGTAAGGAATACCATATAGTTTGACCTATATTTGAAATTTAAAAAGCAAAACAAAGAAGGAAAACAAAACTCACAGATGAAAAAAGTATATTGGTGGTTTCCAGAGTTGGGGTTGGGGAGGGAATTGGAGAAGATCAAGAGGTATAAACTTTCAGTTATAAAGTAAGTTATGGGTAGCAATGTGCAGCTTGGTAACTAGAGCAACAGTACTGTATTTCATTTATGTAACCTTTATATAGTGACAGGAGGAAACTTAGACATATAGTAGTGATCAATGCACATTATGTTGTACACCAGAAATTAATGTTATATGTAAATTATACCTCAATTAAGAAAAAGGCATTAGTCTAATTAAGTAGTTTCCAGAGTCTAATGTCTACAGCATTAGATATTAGAGAGAACTCTAGGGCAGTTCACTTATGTCTCTTTGTGCTTTTTTCTTATCCTTTCAACATTTCTTTTATGTATGTTTTATAATGTGTGTAATATAGTCCTATATATACTTTATAAATAAATATATATGTATGGTAGAATATATATGCTTTGCAACTTTTTAAGGTAGGAGTACATAAAAATTTTTGAAGACCATATTTTTAATTAAATCACTCAAATATCATTTGGGTATAATGAACCCACTGTGTACTCATCTCTATCTTAGAGGAACTGAACATTTATTTATTTTTACACAGGTCTATTTCACTATATCATTTGTGAAACCAAGTTTCAGGAACTATTTTATAATACCAAACACTGCCCTGTTTTTGCTGAGAAAATAGTTTAAAACAAATTAGGTTCTCACAATACTCTTTGATCTTTCAGCAGCTTTTGATTGTAGAAATGGGAGTCATTTCTAGTTCTACCTGTATGATCTGAATTTACAGCCCATGTTTTTAACATTGCTTCAAAGCCTGTGTTATAATACCCCTGCTGGAATCAGAATATGTTACAGCCATATTTTAGCAACTGAAATTCCAGGGTTAAAGAGAACTGAATTCATGCTCTCTCTCTATTAAACATAGCTAAATAATCTAATTCATTTTTGGTGATTTCATTTGTGCCTACCAGTCGTAGTGATTAGAACGACAAGCTGCTGTCGATGGCCGTACCACCCTGCACGTGCCCGATCTCGTTTGATCTCAGAAGCTAAGTGGGGTTGGGCCTGGTTAGTACTAGGTCTTCCTGCTGATTAGCTGTGTGGCTTTGTCTCTTTCCTAATTTTTTTTCTTCATTTGTAAAATGATTATAATGACATTCTTTTCAGACACTTATTGATTAAATAAGAAAGTAAGGTGCTTATCACAGTGTCTGGCTCATAGGAACTTTATTATAAGCCTTATGTTATACCCTAGGAATTGCCAGTATTATCTTTTCTTAATTACAAATAATAAACATTCTACTGTTGGGAGAGGTTGTTCAAATACTATTTTAAAGGTACAGTTATAAACAAACCCATAAGCATTTTGACTAAGTTTTATGTGCTTCTTACTCTGCCTTTCTGAGGTTCATCAGTTTATCTTTAACTATTTACTGCTAGGAAACTAAGATACTAACACTCATAGTGATTCAGTTATAGGTTTCTAGGCATCTCTTCCCTTTAAATGCCTTATGAATGCTCATTGTTTAATCTTTATTTTAAAGTTTATTTATTTTGAGAGAGAGTGCTCGAGACGGGGAAGGGCAGAGAGTAGGAGAGACAGAGACAGAGACAGAGAGAGAGAGAGAGAGAGAGAGAGAGAGAGAGAGAGAATCCCAATCAGGCTCTGTACTGTCAGCACAGAGCCAGACTTGGGGCTTGAACTTATGAACCATGAGATCATGACCTGAGCTGAAATCGAGTCAGACTCTTAACTGACTGAGTGACTCAGGGACCCAAAATCAGTTTAACCTTTTATTTCATTTTCCTTTTTTGGTGTGTTTGGGGCCCCTAAGCTTTTAATATTATATCCTGTTTTATCATTTTTTGAAATGCAGATGTGGTCATCATAGTATAGTTATATTTTACCTAGACTGGATTGGATTAAATACACTCACTAATCAGTTTGCATTAACATTTTTTTAAATGAGAAAATTATTACTGTATTTGTCTTTTTAAAAATCACATTATGTAATGGACTAAACATGTTTTGTGATATTTTTATTTTTAATGTTTATTTTATTTTTGAGAGAGAGAGAGCATGAACGGGGGAGGAGCGGAGATAGAGGAAGACACAGAATCTGAAGCAGGCTCCAGGCTCTGATCTGTCAGCACAGAGCCTGACATGAGGCTTAAACTCACGCACCACGAGATCTTGACCTAAGCCGAAGTCGGACCCTTAACTGAGTGAGTCACTCGGGCACCCTGTTTTGTGATATTTTTAAAAATTAAAGTATTTTGGGGTGCCCGGGTGACTCAGTTAGTTAAAGGTCTGACTTTGGCTCAGATTATGATCTCATGGTTTGTGGGTTTGAGCCCTGCATCAGGCTCCATGCTTGACAGCTCGGAGCCTACTTAAGATTCTGTGTCTTTATGGATGCTGGTGAGGGTGTGGAGAGACGGGCACCCTCCTACACTGTTGGTGGGAATGTAAACTGGTGCAGCCACTCTGGAAAACAGT